>NW_023270314.1:28850217-29258899 GCF_011800145.1 Mirounga leonina
TATATATATTTAATACTAAATTGTATCAGTAGGGTTTCTGGTGTTGAAGAATTTTTGCATTACTGATATCACCCTGTTTAGGTGGAGTAGTAAAGACTGAATTAACTTTTGCCAGTATTTAACTTAGCAATTTCCATTTATGTTCATAAATGAGATAGTATAATATTTTTCTTACACTCACCTGGTCTTGTCTTTTCAGCAGCTTTATTGAGATTCTGTTTCACACATCACCAAGGTCACCTATTCAAAGCATACAATTCAGGTCACAGTAGTGGGGTATGGACCAAGTCCTGCACCTCATCCTGGGCGCCGGGGGCACCCTCAGGGAAGGACTGCTATCAGGGAAGCTCAGGCACTACTGCTGACCTGGAAACACTCAAGCCTGTGTGGTGAGGAGTGAGGTTCTGCTGAAGAGCTATAGCAGTAGGAGGCCGTGGAGGCCCTGGTGGGGCAGGTGCTACCCATATGTGAGATGGCTCTGCCCTGGAGCTTTGGGCCCTTGCCCGAGCCCCAATGGGACCTGCACAGAGCCAGCCCAGGGATGATTGACATCAGGAAAAAACCCTTGTAGGCTCTTGGGCAGAGCCCACCTTGGAGGGAGACTCCAAGCATGCTACAAAATATAGTTGCCTACATTTGCTTCTGTGAAAGACAGTCTTGACCTCCCACTCCAAATCCATGTCCTGATCTTTACACAATTGGAATCAAAAGATTTGGGCTATAGCCCAAATGAATTGGACTCAATTTTTTTAAATAGGCAAATTCCTGCCACTCATTTCCTTTGAGCTAGGGCACTTAATTGCCACCTTTTGGCTTGAGAGTTTCCAAAAGGCAATTTTGGTCTCAAGCCTATGTGTATGTGCCCATAGTTCTGAGGTTCAGCCAATGCTGGATACAGAACAGTCAGTGGCAGCAGGGTTGTGTTTTAAATGGTCTTATGCAAATGGTGGAAACTGAGAAGCTTGCATATTTTTAGAATTTTGTAAAGCCATTTTATAATAAATGAGAATCTCTGAAAGGAGAAGACAAACAAAACCAAGCATATAATTCAGTGGTCTCTAGCACATTCACAGAGTTGTGCAGCCCTCACTACAAACCAATCTCAAAACATTTTCCTCACTTCAAATAAATTCAATACCCATGCACAGTTACTCTCCATTCTCTTCCCCCAGCCCCTGCCATAGGCAGTCACTAATCTACTTTTTGCCTATATAAATTTGTCTATTCTAGACATCTGATCTTGGCATCACTAGTATGCTTTCTTTCATCTTTGTATTTTCTTTTTTTATTTAAATTCAATTAGCCAACATATAGTGCATCATTAGTTTTTGATATAATGTTCAGTGATTCATTAGTTGCATATAACATCTTTGTATTTTCTTAATACATTTGCATAAAAAAGGAACTATCACTTCCTTGAAGGTTTTATAAAATTCGCCTTTAGAATTTTGAGGACTTCTCTTTTTGTTGTTATTAGGGAAGGAAAATTTTGATTACCAATTTAATTCCTTTAATAATTAGTGATATATTTGGGTTTCGTATTTGTTCATGAATCAATTTTAGTGATTTGTAATTTTTGCCTATTTTCATTTAATTTTTAAAATTTCATTGGTAATTTGTTACTTATAATATTCTAAAATTTTTTCAAGCTTTTACAGCATTCATTTAATTTGAAAATAAAAAAATTTCAAACATACAGCAAAGTTGAAAGAATTCTACAGTGAACATTTACATAAGCACATCTAAATTTTACTATTAACATTTTAGTATACATGCCTTATCATCACCTATCCATCTATCCATTCGTCAATCCACATTTTTAAAACACATTTCAAAAAAAGTTCCAATTACATTTGTACACCTCATCCTAATCAGTATATTTCACTCTAATTACTTCAGCATGCATATCATTAACTAGAGTTCAAAATTTGACTACACCTTCTCTTTTTCTTTTGAGGTTAAATATACATGCTGAAATGTTAAGAGTGTTATTTTGTGAATTTTGATAACTGCAAACTGCTGTGTAACTCAAAGCCCTATTCAGATATAAAACATTACCCACACCCAAACAGACTGCTTCATATCATTTCCAGTCAATTCTTTTTCCCCACTCATTAACCATTGAACTGCTTTTTCCACTATAGATTAGTCTTGCCTTTTACAAAACATATAAACAGAATCATACAGTGTAATCACTGTATGAAAGTATTTGTCTTTCTCTCTCTGACTTATTTCACTTAGCATAATGCCCTCAAGTTACATGCATGTTGTCACAAATGACACACAAATGACATTGGCCTTAGATGACACATTAGACCAGAAATGCCTAATCATCACAATATGATGAGCCTTGGATGTTATACACAAATAATGAATCATGGAACACTACATCAAAAACAAATGAAGTACTGAAAATAACATAATAAAAAAAAAAGAAAAAAAAAGAAATGCATAATCACAGCCACAATGAGATATCATCTCATACCTGTTGGAATGACTAGTATCAAAAAGACAAGAGGGGCACCTGGCTGGCTTAGTTGGTAGAGCCTGCAACTGTTGATCTCGGGGTTATGAGTTCAAGTCCCACTCAAAAATAAAATTACAAAAGAACAAGAAATAAGTGTTGGCAAGGATGTAGAGAAAAGGGAACCTTTATGCACTGTTGCTGGGAATGTAAAATAGTGCAGTCACTATGGCAAATAATATGGATGACAGTTGCTCAAAAGAATTAAACATAGACTTATCATATGATCCAGCAATCCCACTTCTGGTTATATACCCCAAAGAATTGAAAGTAGGTACTTGAAAAGATATTTTTACACCCATGTACATAGCAGCATTATTCACAATAGCCAAAGGTTCAAAGCAACCCAATTATTTGTCCACAAATGAATAAATAAAATGTGGATATACATACAATGGAAAATTATTCAGCCCTAAAAGGGAAGGAAATTCTGACACATGCAGTAACATGGATGGACCTTAAGGACATTATGCTCAGTGAAATAAACCAGTAACAAAAGGACAAATATTTGTATGATTCCACTCACATAAGGTACCTAGAAAAGTCAAATTCATAGGGACAGAAGGTATAATGTTAGTTGCCAGGGACAGGGAGAAGGGAGAATGGGGAATTATTGTTTAATGGGTATACGGTTTCAGTTTGGTAAGATGGAAAAAGTTCTGGAGATGAGTAGTGTGGTGATGGTTGCACAACTATGTGAATGTACTTAATGTCACTGAACCATACTTTTAAAATGACTGCAATGTTAAAAAAAATCTTTGATGTTCAGAGTCACCAGAATATGCTTTACTACAAATTTATATTTATTTATTGGTGTTAATAATACACTTTCCAAAATGAATAAAATATATCTTTATGGAAAATTCTCTGGTTATTCAAATATTCATTCTCTATCATTCATTTGCCTTTTGGAATTTTTGGACAGTCTCATTAGGGCTCTATAATATGTGCAATATCTCAACCTATTTTCTATGTCTCTTAAATGCTCTCTGGTTTTTATGTTTTATTTTTCTATGTTGTGTTCTGAGGGAATTTTGTATACTGTCTTCAAAATCACCCATTAATTTATAACCAATGTAGTATAGAGATTATTTCATCCATTACAGTTTTAATTTTAATGAGAATAATTTTAGAGATACCTAATAATTTATTTTAGTATTTGTTTGATTTTGTTTGATTTTGTTTTTTTTCAGAAAATTCTTTCTAATATTTAAACTGTGTTGTTCATTTATCCCTTTTAATATCCCCAAAACATGTATGCTAAAGTATATGTTATAGGGTTCCAAAATAGTAGTGAATTGATTATTTTGGTGGCTAGATTTTTTTTTTTTTTTTTTTTTTGGTGGCTAGATTTTTAGCACTAACTTTTTTCGTGTGTTTTAGAATTTTGGTAGGCAGGGTCATTTAATAGGCAGGATTTGGTTGTTTTCTCTTCTCTTCTCTCTTTTTTTCTTTTTTGTCATCTGTGCAAACTCCTCCTTGTCAGTTTGTGTCTCCCTACCCCTACCCCAAACTCCAATTCACAACCAGCCTTTTGTGGCTCTTGCTTGGTCATGATATTAGGTGATGATTAATTGAAACTCCTTCCTGTGAGTGAGTCAGTGAGCAGATTGTCTCAGTGCCTCCTAATGAGGTTTTGTTTGTGATTTCCTGACATTTTTGCTCCAGAAGGCTTGCTTCTAGCCATGAAGTTATTGGCTAGAAAGTTGGCAAGTTTCATTTGTTCTTAGCTTTCTCTAAAGAATAGGGTAACCCCCACCCCACACACTCACTTCAAGCTTGAATAAATCTCGTGTCCTCCATCTTGTACAGAGCACATTTAATTCCCAGTATCCTATATGAAGTTAATCAGAGCTATACCTAGAGATTGGAAGACTTATTGTTTCAGTGCTATGCAACATTTTGCATTTCTGTTCCGTTTATATTTCAAGGATATTCTCATTATGTTTTTGTTAGACTATGCCATTTTACCCATCAGATATTGTGTTGGAAGCAGGATGGGCCCCTCAAGTCCAAAATTATGGCTTGCATAATTTAAGTTCCTTCCCCAGAAGCAGACTTTGAGATAAGGATTCATGTAAATGTGGTTTATTAAAGAAGTGAGCCTCAGGGGCGCCTGGGTGGCTCAGATGGTTAAGCGTCTGCCTTCAGCTCAGGTCATGATCCCAGGGTCCTGGGATTGAGCCCCACATCGGGCTCCTGGCTCAGCGGGGAGCCTGCTTCTCCCTCTGCCTTTGCCTCTCCCCCTGCTCATGCTCTCGATCTCTCTCTATCTCTGTGTCTCAAATGAATAAATAAAATCTTAAAAAAAAAAAAAAAAGAAGTGAGCTCAGAGAAACTGTTTAAGAAGTGAGAAGAACTGGAGTGTAAAATCTAGTAATTCCAGCTTTCTGTATATCTGAGTGAAATGGCTTCTGTGGCCCAAGGGGAATCCTTCAAAGAGTAGAGGTGCAAGCCATTATAAAGAAAGCACGTAAAAGCTGAGAAAAAGGTGCAGAGAACAGGTAACGGGAATCCAAAGGGTCCTTAAGAGGTATGTGACAGTGCCCACTGTAGCATACCCATTATACCCCTCAGATTTATATACTTCTTATACTAACTTAATTCCATTGTGCCAAAACCCTTTAAGAATTATTTGGGTCATAATTTCTTGGGGGAAAACATTTATCACAATTTGAGTTCTCCAGAAGCAGATGCTGAGTTAGAATTTTGGGGCAAGGTACTTTATTGGAGACTAACACCTGTGAAAATTAGAGAGTAAGCATGATTGGGCAGAAGGAGGAGTTAAACTGTGATGCAAGCCTGATGAAGGCTTAGGAAGCCTGGGAGTGAGTATTGACCATCAGATTTGTCCCACACCAGGCCAAGACAGCCAGGCTTATGCTACCACCTCAATCAGTGGTATAGTCTGTCCCTAGAAGGACATGACCTTGGGCAAGGTGGTTCCCTGCACTGGAAGGTGTGAGCTAACTATACTCCCTGCATCTACACAGTAGGTTTTGTTGAAATGGAATCTGGGCAATTTATCTCTGTGTCTGCCACAATCTACAAGGATAAGCTAGTGGGAATTACAGCTCTTGCTGCTGTGGCTATTCCCTAGACCATAACATATTCTTTATCTCCCTTCTCTAACACCCATTAAATGTTCCTTTCATTGGCTTACATTTTTGCAGAGTGAACCAGAACTGCATCCCTAGGCATATGAGACCTTTGTTTCTAAATCCTTATCAAGATGTAACTTCTATAACTGCAGTGTCAAGAGACATCCCAGAGGATCAGCTGAGTGCCACACATGTTCTCCATTATTTATTACGTAGCAACAACCCTACTTCATGACGATCGTTGATAATCACTGCACCATTCCTTCCTGCATCTCAAATCTTTCAACTGGGGTTAGTTCCCTATTGCTCCATGTATACTTTTTAGATAGGACCTTTAGTGAGAAACTGTAGATTTTAGGTTCTCTTTTTATTTGTCAGAAGTTGCCTTTATTTAACTCTCACTTGAAAGACAGTTGCATTGAGTATAGAAATCTAGATATATAGTTTCTCTCAGTTCACCATGGCTTTCACTCTTGTTATGGATAATGCAAACTCTAATTTAATTACTGTTCTTATGTAGATAATTGGTCATTTATTTTCTAGTTGCTTTGTTATACTCTGTGCATTTGGTGTTTTGCAGTTTTATTATATGACTAGATTTATTTTATTTTCTCTCTCTTTTTTAAAAAATATATTTAAATTCAATTAATTAACATATAGTGTATTATTAGTTTCAAGGGTAGAATTTAGTGATTCATCAGTTGCATATAACACCGTGTTCATTACATCAAGTTCATTAATGCCCAACATCCAGTTATTCCATCCCCCGACCTACCTCCCCTCCAGCAATTCTGTTTGTTTCATATATTTAAGAGTCTCTTATGGTTTGTCTCCCTAATTTTGTCTTATTTTATTTTTCTCTCCCTTCCCCTATGATCATCTGTTTTGTTTCTTAAATTCCACATGAGTGAAAATCATGATAATTGTCTTTTTCTGACTGACTTATTTCACTTAGCATAATACCCTCTAGTTCCATCAGTTCATCCATAATATTCCATTGTATATATATGTCACATCTTTATCCATTCATTTATCCAAAGGATACAAACATAGTGATTCGAAGGGACACCTGCATCCCAATGTTTATAGCAGCAATGTCCACAATAGCCAAAATATGGAAAGAATCCAGATGTCCATTGACAGATGAATGGATATTATATAACTAGATTTATATTTTATTTTTATTAATCTGTTGGCATTACTTCCTGGAAGATTTTAAGATATTCCCTCTTTTTCAACCTCTTGTGAACTTATGCAACTCTGATCTAGGCATATTTTATCTTCTCACTCTATCATTCCTGTCTCTTCCTAATATTTTTAATCTATTTGTTCTTAGAACCCTCTTCCTAATATTTTTAATCTATTTGTTCTTAGAACTGCAATCTGGGCAATTTATTTGATTTAATAATATAATTTATCAATTTTCTCTAAAACTGTATCTAAACAGTTGTTTAATCCATCATTCAAATTTTGAGTTGTGTGTGTGTGTGTGTGTGTGTGACATTTCTGCAATTACTGGGTTCATTTTTTTTTTCCTCTTTCAAGTTTCAGAAGTAGAATTTTGAGATTTATCACTTACATATAACACCCAGTGCTCATCACAATAAGTGCCTTCCTTAATTCTCATCACCCATTTAACCCATCCCCCTGTCCACCTTCCCTCCAGCAATCCTCAACTTGTTCTCTATAGTTAAGAGTGTGTTTATGGTTTGCCTCTCTCTTCTTTTTTCCCCCACTATGTTTATCTGTTTTGTTTCTTAAATTCCACATATGAGTGAAATCATATGGTATTTGTCTTTCTCTGACTTATTTTACTTTGCATACTACAGTCTAGCTCCATCCATGTCATTGCAAATGGCAAGATTTCATTCTTTTTATGGGTGAGTAATATTCCATTATATATTTTAACCACCTCTTCTTTATCCATTCATTAGTTGATGGAAAATTGGGCTCTGTCCATAATTTGGATATTGTTCATAATGCTGCTATAAACATCAGGGTGCATCTGTCCCTTCAAATCAGTAGTTTTGTATCCTTTGGGTAAATACCTAGTAGTACAATTCCTGGATAATAGGGTAGTTCTATTTTTAACTTTTGGAGGAACCTCCATACTGTTTTCCAGAGTGACTGCACCAGTTTGCATTCCTACCATCAGTGCAAGAGGGTTCCCCTTTCCCTATAACCTTGCCAACATCTGTTAATTCCTATGTTGTTAATTTTAGCCATTCTGACAGGTGTGAGGTGATGTCTCATTGTAGTTTTGATTTGTATTTTCCTGATGATGAGTGATGTTGAGTGAGCATCTTTTCGTGTCTGTTAGCCATCTGGATGTCTTTTTTGGAAAAATGTCTATTCATGTCTTCTGCCCATTTTTAATTGGATTATTCATTTTTTGGGTGTCCAGTTTGATAAGTTCTTTATACATTTTGGATACTAACCCTTTATCAGATATGTCATTTGCAATTACCTTCTCCCATTCCATAGATTGCCTTTTCATTTTGTTGATTGTTTCCTTCACTGTGTAAAAAGCTTTTTATCTTGATGAAGTCCCAATAGTTCATTTTTGCTTTTGTTTCCCTTGCCTCAGGAAACATTTCTAGTAAGATGTTGCTACAGCTGAGGTCAAAGAGATTGCTGCCTATGTCCTCCTCTAGGATTTTGATTGTTTCCTGTCTCACATTTAGGTTTTTAAACCATTTGAATTTGTTTTTGTGTATGGGGTAAGAAAGTGATCCAGTTTCATTCTTTTGCATGTTGCTGTCCAATTTTCCCAACACCATTTGTTGAAAAGACTGTCTTTTTCCCATTGGATATTCTTTCCTGCTTTGTTGAAGATTAGTTGACCATAGAGTTGTAGGTCCATTTCTGGGTTTTCTATTCTGTTCCATTGACCTATGTGTCTGTTTTTGTGCCAGTACCATACTGTCTTTTTTTTTTTTTTTTTTTTGCTTTTGCTACCATGTTTTTATGTTAATCACCATACATTACATCATTAGTTTTTGATGTAGTGTTCCATGATTCATTGTTTGCATATACCATACTGTCTTGATGACTACAGCTTTGTAATATAGCTTGAAGTCCAGAATTGTGATGCCTCCAGCTATGCTTTTCTTTTTCAAGATTGCTTTGTCTATTTGGGGTCTTTTGTGGTTCCATACAAATTTTAGGATTGTTTGTTCTAGCTCTGTGAAAGATGCTGGTGATATTTTGATCAGGATTGCATTAAATGCATAGATTGCTTTGGCTGGCACAAATATTTTAACAATATGTTTTATGTTTTCTTCCATCCCATGAGCATGGAATGTTTTTCCATATATTTGTGTCCCCTTCAATTTGTTTTATAAGTGTTCTATAGTTTTCAGAGTATAGATCTTTAACCTCTTTGGTTAGGTTTATTCCTAGGTATCTTATGGTTTTGGGTGCAATTGTAAATGGGATCAATTCCTTGATTTCTCTTTCTGCTGCTTCATTATTAGTGTGTAGAAATACAACAGATTTCTGTACATTGATTTTGTATCCTGCAACTTCACTGAATTTCTGTATCAGTTCTAGCAATTTTTTGGTGGAGTCTTTTGGGTTTTCTGTGTAGAGTATCATGTCATCTGCAAATAGTGAAAATTTGATTTCTTCCTTGCCAATTTGGATGCCATTTATTTGTTTTATTTTATTTCATTTCATTTCATATTATTTTTGGTCTGATTGCTCTGGCTAGGACTTCCAGTACTCTGTTAAATAACAGTAGTGAGTGTGTACATCCCTGTCTTTTTCCTGACTGTAGAGGAGAAGCTCTCAGTTTTTCCCCTTGGAGGATGATATTAGCTGTGGGTTTTTCATATATGGCCTTTATGATGTTAAGGTACTGTTCCAAATATCCCTACTTTGTTGAAGGCTTTATCAAGAATGGATGCTGTATTTTGTCAAATGTTTTTTCTGCATCTTTTGAGAAGGTCATATGGTTCTTATCCTTTCTTTTATCAATGTGGTGTATCATGTCAATTGATTTGCAAATATTGAACAACCCTTGCAGCCAAGAATAAATCCCACTTGGTCGTGGTGAATAATTCTTTTAATGTACCATTGGATTTGATTTGCTAGTATTTAGTTGAGAATTTTTGCATCCATGTTCACTAGGCATATTGGCTTGTAATTCTCTTTTTTCATGGGGTCTTTGTCTGGTTTTGGGATCAAAGTAATGCGGCCTCATAGAATGAGTTTGGGAGTTTTCCTTCCATTTCTATTTTTTGAAACAGTTGAGAAGAATAGGTATTAACTCTTCTCTAAATGTTTGAATTTAAAGAATTCCCCTAGGAAGCCACCTGGCCCTGTACTTTTGTTTCTTGGGAGATTTTTGATTACTGATTCAATTTCTTTGCTGGTTATCAGTCTGTTCAAGTTGCCTATTTTTTCTTGTTTCAGTTTTGGTAGTTTATATGTTTCTAGGAATTTATCTATTTTTTCCAGATTGTCCAATTTGTTGGCATAGAATTTTTTATAATATTCTCTTATTTCTGTGGTGTTGGTTGTGATCTCTCTTTCTTACTTATGATTTTATTTATTTGGGTCTTTTTTCTTTTTGATAAGTCTGATGAGGGATTTATCAATTTTATTAATTATTTCAAAGAACCAGCTCCTGGTTTCATTGATCTGTTCTACGGGGTTTTTATTGTTGTTGTTGTTTCTATATCATTTATTCCTGCTCTAATCTTTATTATTTCCCTTCTTCTGCTGGCTTTAAGCTTTGTTTGTTGTTCTTTTTCTAGCTCCTTTCTAGGTGTAAGGTTAGGTTGTGTATTTGAGATTTTTCTTGCTTCTTAAGGTAGGGCTGTATTGCTATATACTTCCTTATTATGACTGGTTTTGCTGTATCCCAAATGTTTTGGACCATCATGTTTTCATTTTCATTTATTTCCATGTATTTTTTAACTTCTGTGATTTCCTGGTTGGCCCATTTGTTCTTTAGTAGGATGTTCTTTAATCTCCACGGATTTATCGTCTTTCCAAATTTTTTCTTGTGATTGACTTCGAATTTCATAGCATTGTGGTCAGAAAATATGCATGCTATGATCTCAATTTTTTGTACTTGTTGAGTCCTGATTTGTGACCCAGTATGTGATCTATTCTGGAGAATGTCCTATGTGCACTCGAAGGAACTATTTTAAATTCCCTACTTGATGTGTTTAGAATCGCACAAGAAGCTGGAATTTAGAAATCTGCTTTGATGTTATGAAGATAAAATTTTCTTTTCCACTCAGAACCAATGGTAATACTGTTGCTTACTCACCATCTTTGGGTCCCAGTTTATACAGGGGTCTAAATTAAAATCCCCACTGAGGGAAGGCTCTTGGGTAAGGGTAGTCATTGAAGTGGAGCTTATGGGGTTCAACAGAAACCTTTGGGATAAAAGTCAGGTTTGGTATTCACTTAACTCATTGAGATTCAGCTTTAATTTTTTTGACTTTGCAGAATCCTCTTACTGCAAATTCAGAAATATATTTAAAATATTAAGTTTTAAAAATACTATATCCAGTTACAGTGGTCATTAAGGGCATCTAGGCTGCTGTACAGCAAGAAAAGGGGATTCTTCAAATTCCTTTATTTACCATTATAATTTTTTATAAAAATGTTTTCATCCACATATAGATCAGGAACAATCTTCCTAATAACTGCATAATACACTTACATGGATATACAGTAATTAATTAATGTGCTCTATTTCTCATATTTTTAGGTAGTTTTTAATTGTTCTTATTAAACTTGTACTTTGACCATATACCTTTCATATATATGTAGGTATTGCTTTAGGAATGATCTATAGAAGTAAAATTCCTAGGTCAAAGTCTTACACAGTTTAAATTTTTAACAGCTTTATTGAGGCATAATTTGTTTACAATAACTGTATAATTTGATAAACTTTGATGTGTGTGTGTGTGTGTATGTGGGTGTTTGTGACCACCTTACAAATATTTCCTTATGCTGCTTTGTGATCCTTCCCTCTCACCCCTGGCCAACATTCCAGTAATCTACAAATTCTATTATTTGTGGATCAGCTTCAAATGACTGATTTTTTTTACTCATTATGGGTTGCACTTTCCTTTCTCTTTACATGCCTGTGAGTTTTTTTGTTTTTTTTTTTAAGATTTTATTTATTTATTTGAGAGAGAGAGAGAATGAGAGAGAACACATGAGAGGGGGGAGGGCCAGAGGGAGAAGCAGACTCCCTGCCGAGCAGGGAGCCCGATGTGGGACTTGATCCAGGGACTCCAGGATCATGACCTGAGCCGAAGGCAGTTGCTTAACCAACTGAGCCACCCAGGCGCCCGCCTGTGAGTTTTTTTATTGTGATATTATGATATCAGATATGATGAATTTTACCCTGCCCCATGCTTGATATTTTTTGAATTCCTAAAATTATTATTGAGCTTCATTCTGGGAGAAGTTAGGTTACTTTCAGTTCTTGTTTTAAAACTTTATTAGATAAAACCAGAGTGGTGTTTAATCAAGTTTTTTTTTTTGCTTTGTTTAATCAAGTTTTAATTTTCCCTACTATTGAGACCATACCCTGCTGAGTACTCTTAACTGATTGGGGAAGAAGTCACAAAGGTCCAGTGAAGGCAATTGCCAGATAGAGAGATAAGTGCATAGAGGAGTAGAAAAGGGGGGAAAAAAAAAGCAAACTAACAAAACCCAAATTCAAATTAGTCTGTGACAGAAATCTGTTGCATTTCTATACTTTAATAATGAAGCAGCTGAAAGAGAAATTAAGAAAACAATCCCATTTGCAATAGCACCAAAATTAATAAAATAGCTAGGAATAAATTTAACTAAAGATCTGTACTCTGAAAACTATAAAACATTGATGGAACAAATTGAAGATGACAAAGAAATGGAAAGGCATTCCATGCTCATAAAGGAAACAGTCAACAAAACAAAGAGGCAAACCACAGAATGGGAGAAGATATTTGCAAATGACACTACAGACAAAGGGCTGTATCCAAGATCTATAAAGAACTTCTCAAACTCAATACCCCAAAAACAAATAATCAAGTCAAAAAAATGGGCAGAAGACATGAACAGACACTTCTCAAAAGAACACATACAAATGGCTAGAAGACACATGAAAAAGTGTTCATCACCATTGGCCATCAGGGATATTCAAATCAAAACCACAATGAGATACCACCTTACACCAGTCAGAATGGCAAAAATGGACAAGGCAAGAAACAACAAATGTTGGAGAGGTTGTGGAGAAAGGGGAACCCTCTTACACTATTGGTGGGAATGCAAGTTGGTACAGCCAGTTTGGAAACAGTGTGGAGGTGCCTCAAAAATTTAAAAATAGAGCTACCCTATGACCCAGCAATTGCACTACTGGGTATTTACCCCAAAGACACAGATGTAGTGAAAAGAAGGGCCAAATGCACCCCAATGTTCATAGCAGCAATGTCCACAATAGCCAAACTGTGGAAAGAGCCGAGATGCCCTTCAACAGACAAATGGATAGAGATGTGGTCCATATATACAATGGAATATTCCTCAGCCATCAGAAAGGATGAATACCCAACTTTTGCATCAACATGGGTGGAACTGGAGGAGATTATGCTAAGGAAATAAGTCAAGCAGAGAAAGTCAATTATATGGTTTCACTTATTTGTGGAACATAAGGAACAGCATGGAGGACATTAGGAGAAGGAAGGGAAAAATGAAGGGGCGGGTAAGCAGAGGGGGAGATGAACCATGAGAGACTATGGACTCCGGGAAACAAACTGAGGGTTTCAGAGGGAAGGGGGGTGGGGGAATGGGTTAGCCCAATGATGGGTATTAATGGGTATTAAGGAGGGCACGTATTGCATGGAGCACTGGGTGTTATACACAAACAATGAATCATGGAACACTACATCAAAAACTAATGATGTACTGTATGGTGACTAACATAACATAATAAAATTAAATTAAATTAAAAAATAAAATAAAATAAAATGTTTATACTACCAAAAACAATCTACAGATTTAAAGCAATCTCTACCAAAATACCAAAAGAATTTTTCTAGAAAAAACAATCCTAAAATTTGTGTGAAACCACAGAAGACCCTGAATAGCCAAAGCAACCTTGAGGAAGAAAAGCAAAACTGGAGGTATCACAATTCAGACTTCAAGTTATATTACAAAGCTATAATAATCAAACCAATATGGTACTGGCCAAAAAGAGACACACAGATCAATGGAACAGAATAGAAAAGCTGGACATAAACCCACAAATATATGGTAAATTAATCTTTCACAGAGGAGGAAATAATGAACAATGGGAAAAAGACAGTCTCTTCAATAAATGGTGTTGGGAAAATTGGACAGCTACATGCAAAAGAATGAAACTGGACCAATTTCTTATGGCATACACAAAAATAAACTCAAAATGGATTAAAGACCTACATGTGAGACCTGAAACCATAAAAATCCTTGAAGAGAGCACAGGCAGCAATTACTTTTATCTCGGCTATAGCAACATCTTTGTAAATTGTCTCCTGAAGCAAGACAAACAAGAGAAAATAAACTATTGGGACTACATCAAAATAAAAAGCTTCTGCACAGTCAAGGAAACAATCAACAACTCAGCCTTTAGGAATTGACAGGCTATTGAATGGGAGAAGATATTTGCAAATGACATATCAGATAAGGGGCTAGTATCCAAAATATATAAAGAACTTACCAAATTCAACACCCCAAAACCAATAATCCAATTAACAATGGGCAGAAGACATGAACAGCCATTTCTCCAAAGAAGACATATAAATGGCCAACAGACACATGAAAAAATGGTCCACATCACTTGGCATCAGGGAAATACAAATCAAAACCACAATGAGATACCACCTCACACCGGACAGAATGGCTAAAATTAATAAGTCAGGAAACAACAAATGTTGGCAAGGACGGGGAGAAATAGGAACTATCTTACACTATTAGTGGGAAAGGAAGCTGATATAGCCACTCTGGAAAACAGTATGGCGGTTCCTCAAGAAGTTAAAAATAGAGCTACCCTACAACTCAGCAATTGCACTACTAGGTACTTACTCCAAAGATACAAATGTGATGATCCGAAGGGACACCTGTACCCCAATGTTTATAGCAGCAATGTCCACAATAGCCAAACTATGGAAAGAGCCCAGATGTCCATCGACAGATGAATGGATAAAGAAGATGTGGTATATATATACAAACTACTCAGCCATCAGAAAGGATGAGTATTTACCATTTACATCCACGTGGATGGAACGGGAGGCTATTATGCTAAGCGAAATAAGTCAATCAGAGAAAGACAATTATTATATGGTTTCACTCATATGTGGAATATAAGAAACAGTGCAGAGGATCATAGGGGAAGGGAGGGAAAATTGATGGGAAGTAATCAGAGAGGGAGAGAAACCATGAGAGACTCTTAAGTATAGAAAAGGATCTGAGGGTTGCTGGAGGGGAGGTTGGAAGGGGGATGGGATAATTGGGTGATGGACATTAAGGAGGGCACGTGATGTGATGAGCACTGGGTGTTATATGCAACTGATGAATTATTGAACACTGCATCTGAAACTAATGATATACTATATGATGGCTAATTGACTTTTAATTTAAAAAGATAGAGTGAAATGGTGGATGACTGGTGAAGAGAAATTCCCATTACAGGCCAGAGATGGAGAGCTGGAAAGAGCACCATTCCTATCACTGCAACAAGAAAATAGCTGGACACACTGCAGATTAACAACTGCAACTCTTGAAACCATAAGCAGGTTATAGTGCAAATGGCTAATTTGAAATCTGGAGAGAGACAAATACCTGCATGGGTAACAAGGTTTAACTAGGATAGATACTATGAAAAGCCATCTAAACTGGTATGAAGAATAAACACAACATTTTTAATGAATTCCTAAAGGCTGAGTGTGGGCTAGTGTGAGAATATGAAGCCTCTGGAGGCTGCAGAGAGGTTCACACTCTCTTGCAGGCTTTTCCTGTGAGAAATGTAAAGAAACAGAGAGTACCCTTAAAAGCCTCCCTGTGTAGGGATAGGGGAACAGCAGTCATTGCAAAAACTCCACCTGGACCCTTCTTCTCTTTTTCCATTATGGAGCAAAAACTTTAATCCGCACAGAGTGTATCATCAAAACCTTTAATCTGAGGGTAAAATTTCTTTGTACCTTGGGTAATGGAAAAGAGAGGGAAATGTGGAGTACTACCCATGGGAAAAGAGCAGGATTTTGTGCTAGACAGAGAAAATATATACATTACCTAGAGAGTTACAAATATAAGAATTACAGCAGCCTCTTGTGGTTGCTACAGGTGGGAGTTTGGGAGGTGGGAGAAATGGGTGTGGGCATCAAAAGATAAAAAGAAAAAAAAAGAGGGCCATCTGGGTGGCTCAGTCGGTTAAGTATCTGACTCTTAACTTTAGCTCAGGTCTTGATCTTAGGGTTGTGAGTCCAAGCCCCACAATCAGGCCCAGCATGGAGCCTACTTAAAAAAAAAAAAAGAAATTCAGTACTAACAACCTTTTAAAAAAGGGAAAAGAAAAGAATTACAGCAGAATTCCCATTAAAACCATGCAACCAAGAAGACAGTAGAGTGAAATCTTTAAAGTTCTGCAAGAAAGAAATGGTCAACTGATAACTGTCTACCCAGCAGAGATAACCTTCAAAATTAAAGAATAAATAAAGATTTTCTAGGCAAACAAAACATGAGAGAATATATTGCCAGAAGACCTACTTTATAAAAAAGTTAAATGAGGTTTCTCAGGTACATGGAGTATTATATAAGCTAAGACTTTGGACATACAAAAAGAAATGGAGAGTATAAAAAATGAAGGGAAGTTAAAGTTTTGTACTACAAAAGTTCTGGACTACAACAAAGAAGCAGAAAAAACTGCTGAGCTCAAAAATTGGGGATGGCCATATAGAAAAGCATTGGAAGCATTTTACCTGTGTCACCCTATCCCCTGGTCCAAAGCAGCTCAGTTCCAGGAGGGATCCCCTCAGAGGATTTCATCCCATGGGGAAAAGGAGAGCATGAGAACCCCAGCCTCCTTGTTGTGGATATTTGCAGCCTTTGCTACTGAGGATTCCCATAGTCTTCACCAGGGCTTATCCCAGCTGATGGAGCTGCCTGGAATCCCCACCACTGCATCTCCTCCCTGGGGCTGGAGATGTTGCTGTGGTGAGACCTGCCCTCAGAGGCCCCAATCACTGTTGTGCCCCACTTTCTGGGATCAGGATGCTGCAGTACCTTGCCATATATGGGACCAGAGCTGATGATTCTCTGCACCCTGCCTCCAGTCCCAGGTCATAGCTTTGTCCTATCATTGCCAGGGCAGCCACTGCTTCTCTGAGTTCTACCCCTTGGGTCCCAAATAATTCTTTGACCACCATTACTTGGGCCATGCTGCCACTGCTCTGAGCCCCACCCCCAGATCACAGGTTATGGCTTTGACTTGCCATTACTGGGACCCAGCCACCACTGCTCTGCAATCTGCCCCCTGGGTCCTGACATGAAGCTTTAATGGACTTTCCTAGAGGAAAAAAAAGCTGAGGGAATTTTGTCACCACTAGACATGCTTACAAAAGAATGGTAAAAGGGAAATAAAAATTCTGAGACAAACAAGAATGGAAACACAGCATGCCATACCTTGTGGGAAGCAGCAAAAGCAGTTCTGAGAGGGAAATTTAAAGCACCTATATTGAGAAAAAAAGAAAGATCTCAAACAACCTAAACTTACCTGTCAAAGAAATAGAAAAGAAAGAATAAAATAAGATAAAAAATAAATGAAATAAAGACTAGGAAGACAATAGAAAAGATAAACAAAACTGAGTGTTGGTTTTTTGAAAAGACAAAATTGACAAACTTTTGCTAGACTTAAAAGAAAGAGCTGACACATAAATGAAAGAGGAAACATTACAACTGATATCAGAGAATATAAGAACCATGAGAGACTATGAATAATTATATGCCAGCATATTAGATAATTTAGAAGAAATGGATAAATTCCTAGAAACACACAAGTTACCAAGACTGAATCATGAAGTAATAGAAAATCTGAAAAGACCAATAATGAGAACAGATTGAATAAGTAATCAAAAATCTCCCAACAAATAAAATCCCAGGACCAGATAGCTTTACAGGTGAATTCTATCAAACATTTAAAGAATTAATGCAATTATTCTCAAACTCTACCAAGAAATTGAAGAGGAAGGAATACTTCCAAATGCATTTTATGAGGGCAGCATTACCCTGATACCAAAGCTAGACAAGGACACTTCAAGAAAGAAAATTACAGGTCCATATCCCTGATAAACATAGATGCAAAAATCCTCAAAAAACACTAGCAAACTGAATTCAAGAGCACACTAAAAAGATCATATGCCATGATCAAGGGGGATTCATCCCCAAAAATGGTTCAACATCTGCAAATCAATCAATGTGATAACACCATAACAACACAATGAAGAATAAAAATCTTATAATCATTTCAGTAGATGTAGAAAAAGCATTTGACAAAATATAATATTCTTTCATTATATATAAAAAAACTCTCAATAAATTTGGTATTGAAGGAATGTTCCCCAACATAACAGAGTCCATTTAACCAAGGAGGTGAAAGACCTGTAAATTGAAAACTATAAGTCTTTGATGAATAAATGGAAGAAGACATAAGTAAATGGAAAGATATTCTGTGTTGTGTTCTTGGATTGGAAGAATTAATATTGTTAAAATGTCCAAACTACACAAAGCGATCAGATGTAAAGCAATCCTTATCAAAATTACAATGGCATTTTTCAGAGAAAGAGAAAGAACTATCCTAAAGTGTCTGTGGAACCAGAAAAGGACCTAAATAGCCAAAGCAATCTTGAGAAAGAAGAACAAAACTGGAGGCTTCACACTTCCTGATTTCAAACTGTATTACAAAGCTATAGTAATCAAAGCAGTATGGTCCTGGCATTGAAACAGGGACAAAAATCAGTGGAACAGAATGGAAAGCCTAGAATAATTCTACATGTATATGGTGAACTAATATTTGGCAAAGGTAGAAAGAACAGACAATGGCAGAAAGGATTATTTCTTCAATAAATGGTGCTGGGAAGAGTAAATATCCACATGCAAAAGAATGAAACTACACCCCTATCTTATACCACTAACAAAAATTAATTTGAAATGGATCAAAAACTTAAATGTAAGACATGAAACCATAAAACTCATCTAAGAAAACATAGGATAAAAGATCTTTGATATTGGTATTGAAAATGAACTCTTTTTAAAAATATTTCATTTAAATTCTAGTTACTTAACACAAAGTGTAATACTAGTTTCAGGTGTACAATTTAGTGATTCAACACCTATATAGAACTCTGATGCTCATCACAAGTGCATTTCTGAATCACCATCACCTACTTAATCCATCCCCTCACCCACCTCCCCTCTGATAACTATCAATTTTTTCTCTATAGTTAAGAGTCTGTTCCTTAGTTTGCTTCTCTCTCTCTTTTTGCCCTATCCTCCTTTGTTTTATTTCTTAAATTCCCAATATGAGTAAAATTATATAGAATTTGTTTTGACTTATTTCAATTAGCATAATATTCTCTACCTCCTACCACATCATTGCAAATGTCAAGCTTTCATTCTTTTTAAAGTCTGAGTAATATTACATTTTATTTATTTATTTATTTATTTATTTATTTATTTATTTATTTAGAATAGAATAGAAGTACACACACACCACCTCTTCCTTATCCATTCATCAGTCAGTGGACACTTGGCTGTTTCTATAGTTTGGCAATAATAGATAATGCTGTTATAAACAAGAGCATGCATATGTCCCTTTAAATTAGTATTTTTGTATCCTTTGGGTAAATACCTGACAGTGCAATTTCTGGATCATAAGGTAGTTCTATTTTTCATTTTTGAGAAACCTCCATACTGTTTTCCAGAGTGGCTGCACCAGTTGGCATTCCCACCAACATTGTAAGAGGGTTCCCCTTTCTCTACATCCTGGCCAGCACCTGTTGTTGCTTGGGTTGTTGATTTTAGCCATTCTGACAGGTGTGAGGTGATATCTCATTGTACTTTCAATTTGTATTCCCTGATGGGAAAAAAAAAGAAAATGAATTTTTGAATAAGACACCAAAACTGGAGCACCTGGGTGGCTCCATCGTTAAGCATCTGCCTTCGGCTCAGGTCATGATCCCAGGGTTCTGGGATCGAGCCCTGCATTGGGCTCCCTGCTCTGTGGGAAGCCTGCTTCTCCCTCTCCCCCTCCCCCTGCTTGTGTTCCCTCTCTTGCTGTGTTTCTCTCTGTCAAATGAATAAATAAAATCTTAAAAATAAAAAAAGACACCAAAACCACAGACAGCAAAAGCTAAAATATTTATACAAGTGGGACTACATCAGACTAAAGAGCTCCTGCATAGCAAAAGAAACAATGTATAAGATGAAAAGGCAACTAAAGGGGTTGATAAGGGGTTACTATCCAAAATATATAAGGAACTCATACAACTCTATAGCAAAAAAGTAAATAATCCAATTAAAAATGGGCTTAAAATATAGTTTGTCTGATATAAGGATGGCTATTCCCGCTTTCTTTTGATGTCCATTAGCAGGATAAATGGTTCTCCACCCCCTCACTTTCAATCTGGAGGTGTCTTTGGGTCTAAAATGAGTTTCTTATAAGCAGCATATCAATGGGTCTTTTCTTTTTATCCATTCTGATACCTTACATCTTTTGATTGGAGTATTTAGTCCATTTACATTCAGAGTAATTATTGAAGGATATTAATTTTGGCCATTGTATTACCTATAAAGTTGCTGTTCCTATAGATTGTCTCTATTCCTTTCTGGTCTTTGTTACTTTTGGTCTCTCTTTCTGCTCAAAGGGTCACCTTTAATATTTCTTGCAGGGCTGGTTTAGTGTTCACAAACTCCTTTAGTTTTTGTTTGTCTTGGAAACTCTTTCTCTCTCCTATTCTGAATGACAGTGTTGCTGGATACAGTATTCTTAGCTGCATATTTTTCCCATTTAGCACCTTGAATATATCATGCCAGTCCTTTCTGGCTTGCCAGGTCTCTGTGGACAGGTCTGCTGCTTGCTTTATGTGTCTACCCTTGTAGTTTAAGAACCTCTTGTCCTGAACTGCTTTCAGGATTTTTTCTTTATCTTTGTAATTTGCAAGTTTCACTATAATATGTGAAGGTGTTGACCTACTTTTATTGATTTTGAGGGGAGTTCTCATGCCTCTTGGACTAGAATGCCTGTTTCCTTCCCCAGATTAGGGAAGTTCTCAGCTATAATTTGTTCAAATAAACCTTCTGCCACTTGTTCCCACTCTTCTTCTTCTGGGACCCTGATTATCTGGATATTATTTCACTTTATGAAATTGCTGAGTTCCCTAAATCTGTATTCGTGATCTGATAGTTTTCTTTCCCTTTTCCTTTCAGCTTCCTAATTTTTCGTATTATCTTCTATATCACTGATTCACTCTTCTGATTCATTCATCCTCATTTTTGTGACCTTTTTGTGACCACAACATGCTATTACTGAGATGCAGTCCCAAGTGGAGGTCACAAAAATGAGAATGAATGAATCAGAAGAGTGAATCAGCCTGACTAGATTTTAGTTCTTTATCTCTACAGTAAGGCTTCTTTAGTGTCTTCTATGTTTTTTTCAAGATTTTAAGCTAAAGACTGTAATAAGAGATGAATAAGGACACTATACATAATAAAGGGGTCTATCCAACAAGAAGATCTAACAATTGTAAATATTTATGCCCCTAATTTGGGAACAGTCAAATATATAAATCAATGAATGACAAACTTAAAGACTCATTTATAATAATACAATAATAGTAAGAGACTTTAATACCCCACTTACAGCAATGGACAGATCATCTAAGCAGAAGATCAACAAGGAAAAAAGGGCTTTGAATGACACACTGGACCAGATGGACTTCACAGATATATTGAGAGCATTTCATCCTAAAGCAGCAAAATACACATTATTTTCAAGTGCACATGGAACATTCTCCAGAGTAGATCACATACTGGGTCACAAATCAGGTCTCAACTGGTACAAAAAGACTGAGATCAAACCATGCATATTTTTAAACCACAATGCTATGAAACTTGAAGTCAACCACAAGAAAAAATTTGGAAAGAACTCAAATACATGGAGGCTAAAGAACATCCTACTAAAGAATGAATGGTCAACCAGGAAATTAAAAATTTAAAAAATACATGGAAGCAAATGAAAATGAAAACACAATAGTTCAGAACCTTTGGGATGCAACAAAGGCAATCTTAAAAGGGGAATATATAGCAATATAGGCTTTTCTTAAGCAAGAAAAGTCTCAAGTACACAAGGTAACCTTACACCTAAAGGAGCTGGAAAAAGAACAGCAAATAAAGTCTAAATCCAGTAGGAGAAGGGAAATAATAAATATTAGAGCTGAAAACAATGATATAGAAATAAAAAAAAAAGGGGCACCTGTGTGGCTCAGTTGGTTAAGTGTCTGCCTTTGGCTCGGGTCATGATCCCAGGGTCCCGGGATCGAGCCCCGCATTGGGCTCCCTGCTCAGCTAGGAGCCTGCTTCTTTCTCTGCCCCTCTTCCCTGCTCGTGCTCTCTCTCTCTCTCTCTCTGTCTGAAAGAAAGAAATAAAATCTTAAAAAAAAACAAAACAAAACAGTAGAACAGATCAAGGAAACTAGGAGCTTGTTCTTTGAAAGAATTAACAAGATTGGTAAACCACTAGCCAGACTTATCAAAAAGAAAAGAGAAAGGACCCAAATAAATAAAATCATGAATGAATGAAGAGAGTTCCCAACCAACACTGCAGAAATACAATTATAAGAGAATATTATGAGCAATTATATGCCAACAAATTAGGCAATCCGGAAGAAATGGATGCATTCCTGGGAACATATAAACTGCCAAAACTGAAACAGGAATAAATAGAAAATCTGAACAGACCCATAACCAGCAAAGAAATTGAATCAATAATCAAAAATCTCCCAAAAAACAAGAGTCCAGGGCCAGATAGCCTCCCAGGGAATTCTACCAAACATTTATTATTTTTTAAAGATTTTATTTATTTATTTGACAGAGAGAGACACAGCGAGAGAGGGGACACGGGGAGTGGGAGAGGAAGAAGCAGGCCTCCTGCAGGGAGCCCAATGAGGGGCTCGATCCCAGGACCCTGGGATCATGACCTGAGCTGAAGACAGACGCCCAGTGATTGAGCCACCCAGGCACCCCTCTACCAAACAATTAAAGAAGAATTATTACCTATTCTTCTGAAACTGTTTCAAAAAATAGAAATGGAAGGAAAACTTCCAAACTCTATGAGGCCAGCATAACTTGATCCCCAAACCAGACAAAGACCCCACTAAAAAAGAATTACAGACCAGTATTCCTGATGAACATGGATGCAAATATTCTCACCAAGATATGAATTAATAGGATCCAACTGTACATTAAAAACTGTACATTATTCACCATGACCAAGTAGGATTTATTCCTGGGCTGCAAGGGTGGTTCAACATCCACAAATCAATCAGTATGATACACCACATTAAAAAAGAAAGGACAAGAACTGTATGATCCTCTTAATAGAGGCAGGAAAAGCATTTGACAAAATACAGCATCATTTCTTGATAAAAATTCTCTGCTGTGTAGGGATAGAGGGAACATACCTCACTATCATAAAAGCCATGTACAAAAAACCCACAGAGAATATTATCCTCAATGGGGAAAAACTGAGAGCTTTTCCCCTAAGGTCAGGAACAGAACAAGGATGCCAACTCTCCCCACTGTTCTAGCTTCAGCAATCAAACAACAAAAAGAAATAAAAGGTATCCAAATCAGCAAAGAAGTCAAACTTTCGCTCTTTGCTGTTGACCTCATACTCTATGTGGAAAACCCAAAAGACTCCACCCCAAAATTGCTAGAACTGATACAGGAATTCAGCAAAGTCACAGGTTATAAAATCAATGCACAGAAGTCAGTTGCATTTCTATATACAAATGAGTCAGAAGAAAGAGAAATCGAGGAATTGATACCATTTGCAATTGCACCAAAAGCCATAAGATATCTACAAATAAACTTAACCAATAGGTAAAGGATCTGTACTCAAACTATAGAACAGTTATATGAAAGAAATTGAGGAAGACACAAAGAAATGGAAAAACATCCCATGCTCATGGATTGGCAGGACAAATATTGTTAAAATGTCTGTGCTACCCAAAGCAATCTACACATTCAATGCAACCCCTATCAAAATACCATCAACAGAGGTGCCTGGGTGGTTCAGTCGTTAAGCGTCTGCCTTCGGCTCAGGTCATGATCCTAGGGTCCTGGGATCGAGCCCCTCATCGGGCTCCCTGCTCAGCTGGAAGCCTGCTTCTCCCTCTCCCAACCCCCCTGCTTGTGTTCCCTCCCTCGCTGTCTCTCTCTCTGTCAAATAAATAAATAAAATCTTTAAAAAAAAAGTACCATCAACATTTTTCACAGAGCTGGAACAAATAATCCAAAAATTTGTATGGAACCACAAAAGACCTTGAATAACCAAAGGATTGTTGAAAAAGAAAACCAAAGCTGGTGGCATCACAATACCGGACATCAAACTGTACTACAAAGCTGTAATCATCAAGGCAGTATGGTACTGGCACAAAAACAGACACATAGATCAGTGGAATAGAATAGAGAATCCAACCCTCAACCCTATGGTCAACTAATCTTTGACAAAGCAGGAAAGAATATCCAATGGAAAAAAGTCTCTTCAACAAATGGTGTTGGAAAAATTGGACAGCCACATGCAGAAGAATGAAATGGGACCACTTTCTTACACCATACACAAAAATAAACTCAAAATGGGTGAAAGAGCTAAAGTGAGACAGAAATTCATCAAAATCCTAAAGGAGAACATAGCCGGCAAACTCTTTGATCTTGGCTGTAGCAGCTTCTTGCTAGACACATCTCCAAATGCAAGGGAAAACCAAAAATGAACCATTGGGATTTCATCAGGATAAAAAGTTTTTGGATAAAAAGCAAAGGAAACAATCAACAAAACTAAAAGGCAACCTTCAGAATGGGAGAAGATATTCTCAAATGACATATCAGATAAAGGGCTAGTATCCAAAATACATAAAGAACATATTAAAGTCAACACCTCCAGGGGCGGCCTGGGTGGCTCAGTCGTTAAGTGTCTGCCTTCTGCTCGGGTCATGATCCTGGGTCCTGGGATCGAGCCCTGCATCCAAGGCTCCCTGCTCTGCGGGAAGCCTGCTTCTCCCTCTCCCCCTCCCCCTGCTTGTGTTCCCTCTCTCGCTGTGTTTCTCTCTGTCAAATAAATAAATAAATAAATCTTTAAAAAAATTTATTGGCTTTAGATTACATGTCTTCTCAAAATGATTTTGTGCTGCAACTGTAGATACACAATTTTACTGTTCTCCCCCAGAGATGAGGACGTCCTTTGAGAGGCTGAATGACTTAAATGCATGGCTCTGATCTTGTTTGTTCTCCCATTCCCCTTTACACGTTATGTAGCATGAAATTAGCATTGATTTGGAGTCTTGTTGAGTCCACATAGTCAAATAGATACCACACATAGTCAATACACAACAAGTTGATATAACTGAGAATTGGAATATGTAAACTATCAAACCAGATTTCAAATTTATATCTCTTTGATATTGATGCAGCAATTGCAAATAGTGTTCCCGACTACAAAGGTACTAGCACACATACCCAAGACAGAGGTGCAATAATTTTTTTGCTCAATATAGCACTAATTATAATAGTTTGACTTTGAATCAGCTTGAATAATCATCAATGGGAGAATGGCTAAGTAAATTACGTATTATGAATATCACATAGGCATAAAGAGGAAAAAGATAGGTAGTGCATGTAGGCATGAAAAGAACTCCAAAGCTCGTAATTAAATGATGAAAACAAGCTGGAGCATACGTACAGATCTCATATATGTACAGAAAAATGCCTCTGAGCATATCTGCTAAATCATTATATCTAGGTAAGGTGGTATAGTGTTTAATGATATGGCAGAAGATTGTTTCATAGTTTCTTACATAATGAAAGACTAATGAAAAGCAAGTTTGTCTTGTTTTTACTCATTTGACTATCCTGATATTCAGTTCACTTGTATTTACAAACCTATTTCATATACACATGGGAAGATCAGGAGATAAACTCAGTCACTTCTCAGTTTCCATAGTAAATCCCAGGAGGGTTCATCCACCTTGTTTTGGGCTGTGGGAAAATCCTGGCTCCCTTCACAGGGACCAGATTTTCTTTTCCCTCCCTGTTCCTATGGAACTGTCATCAGAATGGTAGGATTTGAGAAGGGAGGGAAAACTGAATGGGAAGAAATCAGAGAGTGAGATAAACCATGAGAGACTCTTGACTCCGGGAAACAAACTAAGGATTGCGCATAGGGAGTTGGATGGGGGGATGGGGTAACTGGGTGGGTAATGGGCATTAAGGAGGGCACATGATGTGATGAGCACTGGGTGTTATACACAACTAATGAATCATTGAACATTATATCAAAAACTAATGATGTACTATATATGTTGGCGAATTGAATTTAAAAAAGAATGGTAAGATTTGTCATTCAGTAGTTCAAAGTGATTGTTTCAACCCAGAATTTCCAGCAATGTTGCATAATAAAGTCCCCTGTTGCCCTCCCAAAAGTTCTTCTTTTTAGTTAATGAGTCCAAAGTCAAACTTCTAGTGTGACCCTGGGGACTGCCTAACATTAGCCAGCTGCCTCTTAGTTTCCCCATTCAATTCTAAAACCCATCAACTGACAAAACCCAGCTGCCTACCTCTGATTGGTTACATGGGAGGATCCATTATTTGGACAGTGCAAACAGCAAGGTATTTATCATAAAGGAAGTTAAGTGGACAAATGATTGTGTGATCAGGATTAAGAAAGATGAAAGAAATTGCTCAAATGAGATGATTCTCAAGCAGAAATTAGGAAAGGTTTCTGAAGATTTATCTTAGGGTCTTTTGGAGCCTGGGTAAACACTTCTTTTTTCTCATCCAGCTTTTTAGACTGAAACTTATACCTTTTCACAGAGTAGTTGTGGTACATCCTCTCTTTATGGGAATCACCTGAGCAAGTATGGCTTCACTTATTAACCCTGAGCTCCAAGAATACAAGCCAAGAGCATAATAATGTCCTTCCTAAATTGTCTGATGTTTTTGTTCCTTCTGACCAGCTCCATGAGCTACTTTCTTCTCCCTTCTCTCTTGCCTTCCCTCTCTTTATGGCTTTCTTAGACACTTACTTTTTATTCCTTTCATCTAAATTCTTTTTTACTGTCTTAGACCTCTTCTGCAATGCACTAGTTTTTATCTGTTCCCTAAGATGTTCTGGGCAGCTTCTCAGATGTATCTCTTTTCCTCATCCTTTGAAATTTAAGCATTTTAAATAAATTGAAAACTGAGTTTGTTAAAGCTTTTATTTTATGTAAATTAATTAAATTATTATAACACTGCAAAGTGGGTATTGTTATCCCCACTGTGCAGATGGGAAACATGAAATTAAAAAGATGAAATTTCTTTTTAAGCTTACATATTGAGAAAATAGCAGATCTGGGATAGGGCCCCACATATGTCTTCCTCCAAGGAGGTCTGCATCTGCTGCTTCTCTGCCTTTTGGCATAGAACCTGCATTTTTTCAGGGTCTGAAAGGTTGGGCCACTGAGATTACCTGACCAGGTAAGAACATCAAGCACATTATTTCTAATCTTTGTAGATTAAAATCTTCTTTATGCCCTGAACTCCAGGGAGTTGCACTTTTGCAGTTAAAAAAATAAATCAGAGTTTGTATCAGGTAAGTTAGATTTGTTTTATGTAATTTTATGAGTTGTCAGCTTTTCCTTAAACATCAGTACTATAAAATAATATCTTTAAGAAATGCATACATTGCAACAATAAGTATATTTGTTAGGTCTTGCTTTCTTAAGCAGAGATCTTGCCACTTTGTCTTCATATGTGTGTATAAAACCAAGAAGTAAATAAAGTCAAAACTGACTATATATAGCATATAGTACATTTGAATCAATAGACTTCTATTAGCAATAATCGCGCCTCGGATAAACCTCATTGGCTACGATACTGCCACTGCGCAAAGCTGAATCAATAGACTTCTAATTCCCTCACAACAGGAATTGTTGTTATTGTCAGCATAAACTTATCCACTTCTGACAATGTACATGATTTTGGATGTCAACATAAAGCAATAAACAAAAGAAAATCAGTAAGATACTTGCAAAAAAATCACAACACTGTTAAACTCACCCAGATCTATATTTGTGGAGCAACTGCACAATCATTTGTTTATAAGTTTCTAGTTCAACATTTTCTTTTATTCTGCAAATCTATACCTAAAAATTAAGTTATTTAAAATATTTAAAAATCATCAAGAAAGCCAAACAGTTCAGTAATTCAAGATGTGTTTTCCATTTCTGTTTGACTCTAGTTGCTTTTTTTGCACCATTTTGACGTGAAAATATGGCTTTAATGCTGTTAACTAAAGATCTCAAGGCATAACCATGTTGGTAGAGAGGGCTAACATAGCAAGCACGTTGGGCACTCATCACACCTGAACGATTGGGCCAGCTACTTGGTTGACATGTGCAGGGCAAATAACTTGTTGGATTTCTACCCTAACCAGCTGATTTTGCAGTGCATTAACAGAATATTAGATTTTCTGTTGCTTCAATTATAGGGATTTGAAGTATGATTCCTCATTTGCTTTTCGATTTTGGTCACTTTACCTAGCATATATTTTACATATGTTGGTCAAGTTCTATATATTCTTACTTCTTATGGAGGTAAGAATTCACAGTTTTCACTTAACAAAAGCAAAAGGAAAAGCACATGAATAGTTGTCTTAATTATGTATTTGAATACATAATTTGTTTATTTGGCATGTGTATGGTGGGTATAGAGGGAGTGTGTTTATTTATTTATTTATTTATTTATTTATTTATTTATTTATTTTTAATTTTATTATGTTATGTTAGTCACCATACAATACATCATTAGTTTTTGATGTGGTGATCCATGATTCATAGAGGGAGTGTGTTTTAACCAAGAATAACATTTTACTATCAGATTTATACTGCAAACACAATGGCCGGGTAACTAAGGGAAATACACTGTAACTGTTTTCTATAAATTTTTGTATTTTAAGAAATATCATTTAGCTTTAATTTGATCTTCCACAGTGGAAAATTCTAAGTAAAACACAGTTATTCAATTTGTGTGGGGGGGGAGTTTTTAAAGAATTTTAAAAAGATTTTTCGTTTTGAAAAATTGTAAACATATAGGAAAGTTGAAAGAGTAATATGATAGTATAACTTTCACCTAGATCCACAAATTGTTAGCATCTTGCTACATATACTTTATTAATTTATCTATATGTAGTATTGTATTATGTATGTATGTATCTACTTTGATCTGCTGAATCATTTTAAAGTAAGTTATGACACTGCAACACCTCACTTGTGAATACTTAAGCATTCATCTCCTATGAACAAGGATATTCTCTTACATAATCACAATCCCATTGACAGACCTGAGATAAATAACAGTAATTCGATAAATATCTAATATTGAGTTTGTGTTTTAACAGATGGGATTTGAAGCCTTTTGAAATGTAGGTAGTGCTTCCTTGCCCTCTAAGATAGTATTTCAGCTCTAAAGAATTGTTACAGTGTCATTCTTTTGGTGCCTCACCATGTTGTCCATGCTTCTAGGACAAATGTGACTACTATAGGGTACCAGAGATGTGAGGTAGTAAGCTTTGTCATTTGGTGCTCTTCCTGGCAAGCTGGAACTGGAAACTCCAGAGGGTGATATTAGTTACTGTGCAATGTATACAGCTAGTCCTCACTCACGTGGAGAAGTACTGTTTAAAAGCTTGTCAATCAATTGCTTAATAGGAATCATTGTGATTTGTATATAAATCCTTGGGAAATTTTACTGCAGTATAATTTATGTAATAATACTATTGATTTCCAGGTTTGTTTAGTAAAGCTTTGTGAAATGAAACCAGACCAAAGACCTCCCCAGAGCATATGAGATATCTCATCAGTCAAGGAGCGAGACATAAAGCAAAACCAGGACACATATAGAAAAAAGGTGATGGTTATCTTTGGCACTTCTTGTTTCATATTTCCCCCCAATGCCAAGGGCCCCTTATAAAGTAAGGGACTTCAACTAATACAGACTATTTAGAAGCTTGTATCTTGGTTACATTGACTGGCTTGTCTTCTTTCTCCTTTCTTTCTTTCTTTCTTTCTTTCTTTCTTTCTTTCTTTCTTTCTTTCTTTCTTTCAAGCAGTCTCTTGCTCATTTATTCATTCATTTGTTCATGTTTTTCACTATCACATTCTGAGTAACCCTTATGGGCTATTTATTATGCTTGGTACCCTTTGTCTGACTCTGAAATTAACACTTCTCAGGGAACTTTTAGTTTGGGCAAGAGCCAACTAATTTCCTCCACATAATGGTGTTAATATCTAGAAACAAACCTATCCTATTATGTTTCCAGAGCTGTTTAAATTTTGAAATAGAGACTAAAGAAATAAATCAATAATGGTCATGTTTCAGGAATGAACCACAATAAAAAATTGAAGTTTTAATATAAATTTTAAAGCACCTGATTGAGATGACATTGACAAAAAGCTGAACATATTTAATGTATAAATTTGCTGAGTGTGGAGATAAGTATACATCGGTGAGACCACCACTACAATCTATGCCATAAATATATCTATCACCTTCAAAAGTTTCCTCCTACCCTCTTTATTTATTATTTTAACTTTTTTTAAATCATTTTAAAGATTTTATTTATTTATTTGAGAGAGAGAGAATGAGAGACAGAGAGCATGAGAAGGAGGAGGGTCAGAGGGAGAAGCAGACTCCCTGCCGAGCAGGGAGCCCGATGCGGGACTCGATCCTGGGACTCCAGGATCATGACCTGAGCCGAAGGCAGTCGTTTAACCAACTGAGCCACCCAGGCGCCCTATTTTAACTTTTTGTGTGTGAAAATAACATTTAAGATATATCCTGTTAGCCACTTTTTAAGTATATAATACAGTATTACTAATTATGGTCATGATGGTATATAGTAGATCTCAGGACTTATTCATCTTGTGTAACTGATTTTGAACCCTTTGACTTATACCTCCCTATTTCTCCTCCTCTCAGCCCCTGGTAATCATATTCTACTCTCTGCTTCTATGAGTTTGACTATTTTAGATTCCTCATATAGTTGTTATCATGTAGTATTTTTCCTTCCGCATCTGGCTTATTTCACTTAGCATATAATCCTCCAAGTTCATCCATGTTGTTGCAAATGGCAGGATTTTCTTTTTTAAGGCTGAGTAATACTCTATTACATGTATATGTGACATTTTCTTTATCCGTTAATCTGTGATGGACTCTTAGGTTGTTACCATGTCTTGACTACTGTGAATAATGTGGCAATGAATATTGGAGTGCACATATTTCTTCAAGAGGAAACTTTAACAAGGAAAGTCCTTCACTGTCAGCCAGGCCAGAGATTCTGGGTAGGCTGGTTGATGGGGACCAAGAGCAGGCTGGCTGATGGGGTATGTGGGTTGGCATTGTGCTCTTTGCTGGGGTTCACAGGCAGGCAGGTGGTGCTGGGATACGTGGGCAGGTAAATCTGGGGCTGGCATCTGTGGGTATGCTTTCTCTCTCTTTCCCCCATGGGAGAACTTGCGGGTCAAGGATCTTCATGCAGTTCTCTATGCTGAGTTGTGAGAAGGTTGACATGGGTAAAGGTATTTCTTACCCTTTCAAATGTGTCTTTTCTTATTTCTGTGTTCCTCCAGAGTGCTGTAATCTGTCACCTGGATTCCAGATCGTTCATAAAGGTATTTTCATCCATGGATGGTTGTTAAATTGGTGTTTCTTTGGGGGGATAAGGGCTGGGACCTCTTATTCCACCATCTTACTAACATCACTCCTTAATTTTATTTATTTTTATTTTTTTTAAAGATTTTATTTATTTATCTGAGAGACAGAATGGGAGATAGAGAGCATGAGAGGGTGAGGTTCAGAGGGAGAAGCAGACTCCCTGCTGAACAGGGAGCCCGATGTGGGACTCGATCCCAGGACTCCAGGATCATGACCTGAGCCGAAGGCAGTTGTTTAACCAACTGAGCCACCCAGGCGCCCCTTAATTTTATTTTTAAAAGATTGTTCTGCGAACCTCTAAATTATATTAAAGAAGAAACTTACTGGGAAATCAAACCCCTAGCATTGACTTTTATCACAATGGTTGTTTCTTTGCAAGGTATTGCCTTGATCCAAGGTTCGGATTCTCTCTGCAGTTCATGGAATCTCTGGATCTAGTTAGTTGGACTATTTTTGTTGGTAGCCAAGAGAAAGGGAATTTTATTTTGTATGTACTGGCTCTGAAGTCATACAACACAAACCTCACTCCTGGCTACTGTGAATCCTTACTTGGGTTCTCTTGCTTTGCTCTTGGGGTGATGGGGTGATCTCAGGATGAGCATTGAGAGCCCCCATGCATAATATTGCTATATCTAAAGAGTGAAAAAATAAGAATTTAAGAGATTATCTCCATAGTCTGACCCCAAGTAATTATAAATAAATACCTATATATTGCCCACAATTTATTATTTTTCATTGCTAGTGTTGAATCCATCATAAATGTTAACTTCCAATTTATGATTTTCTACTTCTTTAAAAAAGTATTCTTTTTTTTAATTAACATATAGTGTATTATTTGTTTCAGGGGTATAGGTTGTGATTCATCAGTCTTACACAATTCACAGCACTCACCATGGCACATACCCTACCCAATGTCCATCACCCAGCCACACCATTCCTTCCACCCCCCTCCACTCCAACAACCCTCAGTTTGTTTCCTGAGATTAAGAGTCTCTTATGAAAAAAAAAAAAAAAAAAGAGTCTCTTATGGTTTGTTTCCCTCTCTGGTTTCATCTTGTTTCATTTTTCCCTCCCTTACCCTATGATCCTCTGTCTTGTTAAATCAGTATTCTTAATGTTGACTTCACAAGCTGAAGAGTTTTATTACTTACTGGATCTGAAAGTATTGTTGCCACAAAACATTGTACTACCAACTAAAAATTCAGATAATTAGGTTTTGTTCCTTACATGGACTGGGATGCTTAGCTGTTCAGTCAGTGAATCAACAACCGGATAGTTCCCTCAGTCTTTGCTGATGGAGTAAATGAAGTAGTGTTGAATTAGAATAGCAAGGGCCAGGGAGCAGCTCCAGTTTGAGGCAAGAATATTGAGCAGTTATATTGAGACTCAGGTGAAGTCTAAAATATCAGGCCAGTACGAGGATATATGCACAAGTTTCAAAGTATGAGGAGAGTTTAGATAACCATGTGGGGGCCTTAAAACCTGTAATAATGGCCTCGACGGGAGTGGTGACTACATATATTCCTGGATATGTGACTTTTAGGGTTAGCATGATGATCTAATCAAAGCATTGTCCTGTTAAGTGGGAACAGCTTCTCATGACCGATTGTAGTCATAGCATTGCCCACCTAAAATATCACTGGGCATCATGATCTAGGCTACCAGTTTTTAAAACTTGATTATTATTTTGTGAATGTATTTTAAAATTAAATTACAATATGATGCCATTAAATAAAATGAAGGAAATTTAAAATTATAAAAATCCAGAACAATCTAATTCTGCATCTAGTTTCTAATTCCTTGATGTCTTATTGTCCTCCTATCCTGTAATAGTTTCTTACACTTCACCTTGACCCCTATGCCCATGATTGTGCACGTCCTTTGTCATTATCAATACCTTTATAATTTATTGTGTACATGTGGGCATGCTTGCACACAGCCACATGCACAACCAATAATCTCATTTACACTTTATTGAAAACAAATGGAAGCAGTCAAATGGAAACTCACTTCTTGTACTCTTGACCGTCTCTCCTAGACACAGAATACACAAAGTATCCCTGCTCCTACCTAAGTCCTTTGAATCTAGACTTAATCCTACCTCAATTTCTCAGGTAATTCACTCCTGAGATTTTCTTCTCTACCTTCTTCTCATATCAGGAAACTTCTTTTCAAATGTATCACTCTAAACTACATTATGGCTCCAAAAAAGATTATAATAAAAATAGGATCTTGGCTTATTTAAAATACCAATGGCTGGCTCCATAGCTCAGGGGTTAGAGCACTGGTCTTGTAAAATACCAATGGCAAGATGATGACCAAGAAATTAACTTTTAAATACCTGAATGTGGATTGTGGGACAGTAATGAAAAGATATTCATGTTGAATAAGATCTAGGTAGTGGGGTACTGAGATGCACTGAAAGACTTTTGGTGAATCTTCTTGTTTTCCAGAGAGAACACTTCTATATATGGCAATGAAAAACTACAGTGCTATCAGTGAGTTCATTCTCCTTGGACTATCCATTGACCCCAATATTCAGGACATACTCTTTGTGTTATTCCTTCTGATTTATCTCTTCACTCTGATGGGAAATTTCTTGATGCTGCTGGTAATTAGGCCTGATTCCCACCTCCACATGCCCATGTACTTCTTTTTGAGACAGCTCTCCTTCCTGGACCTCTGCCACTCATCTGTCACAGTCCCCAAGATGCTGGAGAATCTACTTTCTGAAAGCAAAACCATCTTTGTAGAGAGCTGCCTGGCTCAGGCCTTCTTTTTGTTTGCCACGGGGGGTACTGAGGCCTGTCTGCTGGCTGTGATGGCCTATGACCGCTATGTGGCCATCACCTGCCCTCTGCTCTATGGCCAAGTGATGAGCAACCAGCTCTGTGTTGGGATGGTGTGGGGTTCCTGGGGCCTGGCCTTTGCTGATGCTCTCATGAATATCCTCTTGGCTGTCAATTTAGACTATTGTGAGGACCAGACTATTCCCCACTTCAGCTGTGAGCTGTCTTCTCTCTTCTCTCTGTCTTGCTCTGATACCTCCACCAACTTCACACTCCTGCTCTGCTCCTCTGTCCTACATTTCTTTGGAACCTTCCTTATGATTGTTTTCTCCTATGCCCAAATTGTCTCCACCATCCTGAGTATCAGCTCCACCTCAGGCAGAGGCAAGGCTTTCTCCACCTGCTCCTCCCACCTCACTACTGTGACCTTGTTCTATGGCTCAGGTTTCCTCAGCTATCTCTTGCCAACTTCAGGCTCCCCTCTGGAGATGATGTTCTCCTTACAGTACAGTGTGGTCACTCCCATGCTAAACCCCCTCATTTATAGCCTGCAGAACAAGGAGGTGAAGGCAGCTATGGGAAGAATGTTCAGAAAATACTTGCATTCTTTCATGTAGTAGCCACAAAATCATGACTAAAGGGAAACTGAACTATTATGCTACATGATCAAATAATGGATTTTAAGTAGAGTTTCTTGGTTGTCCATGATGCTAGATGCTACAGAGAACATAGTGGCATTTATTTCCTTGAAAATGCTCATGAAGAGGACAGAAAACTAATATCTCAGGTTGATTAGGGTTAATTCTTATTTAGAAAAGGAGAAATGAATCAGATAGCCTTCCTTTTTTAGAGGATCATTTTATAAAAATATTATTTTTCATATCTATGTGGACATCTATTGCTATTGGTTGCTCATTACTCCTTCACACTTCTTCAAATAATTACACCCAAATCCTTAGGAAAACTAGTTCTCTCAAATTCATGTCTGTAATACGGGGTGATCCAATAACCTAGGATAGGCTCACTTTTCTATCCCTTTCTCCTAACAGTGCACTGAGGCAAGGATTAAAACCAAGACCCAAGTGAGGTTATTCAGAATCTTACTCTAGGAAATTCAAGTACTTAGGAGGAGTAAACAACAAGAAAAGACAGTACTTGGAACAGAGTCAATCTGACTGTAGTGCCTAAAGAGACCATGAAATCCGGCTCTCCTAGCAGTTGTCCTTCCTGAGGTCATATTTTTAACAAATATAGTAACAATACTAATTTGTTACATTTCTTAACTCATGTCGAGAAGTGTGCTAAGTTCCGTGATGGGCAGGCTGCCCCCCAAAGAGGTCCTCCTAAATCCCTGGAAACTATGAATATGTTATATGGCATAAGGGATTGGGCAGATGTATAAAATTGTAGACCTTAAAATAGGGAGAGTATCCTGGATTATCCAGGTGGGCTCAGTCTAATCACATGAATGCTTAAAAGCAGGGAAACTTCTCCAGCTGTAGTCAGGAACAAAAGCCAGAAGGGAAGGTCAGAGATAATATAAGCATAAGAAGAACTCAACTGACCATTGTTGGCTTTAATCATGGATAAGGGCCATTAGCCAGAGACTGTGTGGCCTCTAGAAACTAAGAACAATTCCCAGCCAAGAGCCAGGAAAGAAACAGGAACCTCAGTTTGTGGAATTCAGAGAACTGACTTCTGCCAACCAACCTGAATGATGTCTCCTCCAGATCCTTCAGGTAAGGCCTGCTGGCTTGATTTGGGCCTTGTGTGATCCAGAAAAGTAGAATCAGTTGAGCCTATCCAGATTCTGACGTAAAGATCTCTGAGATAATATATTTCTGCCATTTTAAATCACTAAGTTTGTGGTAATTTGTTATAGCTGCAATAGAAAACTAATACAGTACCTTACCTTTATTATCCTACTTAATCATCTCAACAGGCATGAGATACATTTATTGTTAGTTTTCCTTTACTGGTGAGGAAGTGAGAATGTTTGCCTGTCCAGTGATTCATAGCAAGGAAATGGTGGAGCTGGAATTTAACCTATGCAGTTAGAACAGAGTACATGTTCTCAGTCACTGAACTACCCTCTCCATTAAGTCTACAAGGCTCACAGATCCTTTTTATAATTATTTATTATCAGATTCAGTTGCTTACAACTAAAGAATGGTAACTGATACAGGTATCAAAGGTGAAATTAAGTCAACTGAACTTTAGTGAAATGCAAAGTGTTTAGAATTAGTTATTTGGTTAAGATTTGAGAAAAGAAAGTAATTCGTATGCTACCCTTCCTCTTCTGTTTTGTGAATCATCCTTTTTTCCCCCAAAAGTTCCTTTTCTGCCTTTAATCAGGTCATCCACAGTCAGTTTCTGTTGTTTTCAAAGAAAGCAAATTAGTTTTGAAATTGGAACTGGAGATTCATTTGTAGACAACAACTCTCAGGGAAGTGAGGATATGTAAAATTAGTTATTGTGCTAAGATGTGTACAGTGAAGTGACTTGTCCTTCCATTTTTTTCTGCTCACGATATGTAATTGCCACCCTTAAGACCCATGATTGCCCGAGACTGTGGATATTGTGCTAAGCCTCTGAATAAGGAGAAAGTGCTAAAATTAAGCAAGTCCAAGAGAAGAGGAATGCCAAGACCACAGGTCTTCTGTTGTCAAGATAATTATTTCATTTCTTGATTTTTGACCTTAAGGTACAGAATGAACTTCAGGGCCTTTCTTTCCCTATGCTGAAACGATGTCTTTCATTTTATAGATATAGAGCAGAGGCTATACAAAATAACTCAGAGATTGAGTCCATGAATTTGCTATCACAACAGGTTGCTTATGGGAGAATTAGATGTTTATCAGGGGATTGTATCATCTGAATAATTGGAATAATGACATTGTGGAGATTTTGGAGGACCTGGAAAACAATGAACCTCCAATCTCTCTAAAGCTACAATGTCTACCTTGCTTAGCATGCTGTCTCCCTAATGGAAGAAAGTTAGTAACTCCTCCTATCTTATATTCTTCCACGATGCTCTATTGAGGCCTAGAATTCAAACTAACATGGCCTGAAAGCTAAAATCAGAATCAGAGAAGGAAAGAATTACACATAGAAGAAATGATAGTAATGGATGAATTTTTATCTCCAATAATCTAGGGAATATTTCTAGGAATGAATTTTATTTTCTCTTAACTAAGGAGTGTATATTTAATTGCTATGTAGTGTTGTTTTTTAAAATAATTTTTGCATATATATATATTAATTTATCCAGACATTTTATATAAATACCTAAATGGGACCATATCATACAGTCTTTTCCTGGTGATTTGGGGCCAGGGAGCGGGGGGCTTGCCACCCTTTCAACATCTTCTCCTACTTATTTTCCACTCAAGGTAACCCATGTTAACTACAAAGTATTTATCTTTCTTAACTTTCTTTGGCTTATATATTCATATTCAAATTTCTGCATGCATATTCTGTCATATATATATATATATATATAGAAGCTTTTCCATCTCTGTTTAAAAACTATATATAATACACATTTTTCTTTTCTCATTCATTAATAATTTATAAAACTTACTACATGTCAAATGGCATAGCTCTAATTCATTTTTGTGTGTGTCAGCATTAAATCCCATCTTGTGACTGTGTCATAGTTTCTCAAGCCATTCCCCTACATATGGATTCACTTTGCTTCCATTTAAAAAAATTTTTATGAGTATAGTTGACATACAATATTACATTAGTTTCAGGTGTAGAACATAGTGATTCAGCTTCTTTATACCTTATGTTAGGCCCACCACAAGGGTAGCTACCATCTGTCATAATGCAACACTATTACAGTATCATTGACATATTCCTTATGCTGTGCCTTTTATTCCTGGATTTATTCCTTCCATAACTGGAAGCCTGTATCTCCCACTCTCCTCCACCCATTTTGCCCATCCCCTGACCCATCTCCCCTCCAGCGGCCATCAATTCTTTGTGTTTACAGGTCTGATTCTGCTTTTTGTTTATTTGTTTATTTATTTGTTATGTTTTTAGACCATGTATAAGTGAAATCATATGGTATTTGTCTTTCTCAGTCTGACATATTTTGCTTAGCCAAAATATGGAAGCAACTTTGCTTCCCATTTTTAACCACTACAAAAAATGCTACAATAAACATTTTTCAGTACATAACATGAAATTTAGTGTTTTTATTTATCTAGAATTGATTCCCAGAAATAGAATTGTAAAGTGTATATGTATTTCTAATTTTAATTGATGTTGCCAAATTGTTTACCAGGTATCTCCACCAGCAGAGTAAGAGTGCCCTTTAACCCCTACTGAGCCTGCAATGTGTTATAGTTTATGATATAATGATATTTTTATTTCAGTTTGTGTTCTTCTGACTACTAGGCAATATTAACATCTTTTCACGTATTAGTTCACCATTTGCATTTGATCTTTTGTGACGATCATATCCATAGCCCATTTTACTTTTGGCTTGTTTGCTGTTTTTATTAATGTTTTAGAGCACTTTATATTTCAGGTATATTAACCATTTGTATTCTATGCAGCAAGTGTTTTTTCAGCTCTGTTATTTGCTCTTAACTTTTTTTATGGTATCTTTTGCCAAGCCAAAGTTTTTGTTTTTATATATTCATACATAATTTATTTTCTTTAAACATCAAGTCTCTTTACCCATCTGTGTAAAGGTCTGCCTCAGCTTTGATTTTAAAAAATTTCCTAGATGTCCTTCTATTTAGCCTTTAATTTTTAACTTTTTACATTTAAGTCTGTAATCATTTGGAATTCATGTTTGTACTTGGTATGAAATAGATGTCTAACTTCATTAACATTTGATGGATAACAACTTGTGACAGCAACATTAATAAATGACTCTTTCTTTTCTAACTGAACTAAAATAGTAAATGAGTCACATTAAATCTGAGATATATTTATGGGTTTTTAATTTTAACAATGTCCTACTTATCTCTTTTTATTAAAATATTATGTCGATATTTGGCAAGATAAGCTCCTTCAATATATTCCCCCCTACCACTATCATTCCTCCTCAGTTCTATTATATGAGCTTCAGTATCCTTTTTTCAACTTCAAAGAAATATAATTTTGGCATTACAACTGAAATGGCATCAAATTTAGAAACTAGTTTGGGGACTAACATAACATAATTTAAAAAAAAAAGAAACTAGTTTGGGGATAGTAGACTTTTAATGATATTTAGTCTCCCAATAAGAATACCGTCACAATAAGAATATATCTTTGAATTTGTTCAGACATTGTTTATATCCCTAAATAAAATTTCACAGATTATCATTATGTAGGTCCTGTGCCATTCTTCTAAAATGTACCCATAAGTATAAAAAAATTCTGTCAGTATTATAAATGGGTTGTTTTCCCATTTTTGTTTATAGGTTCTTACTAATAGTACAGAGAAAGATGGCAAGTTTTAAATAATTACTGTTGTACCCAGTATAGAAGATTCTATGGATTGCATTTGTTTGAATCCCTTCCTATCCTATTCTAGAATGCAGAAACTAGAAGGGTGACAACTATATTTGCACACTCCATTGGATCTAGCTTTAAGAAGCTTTCTTAGGTTTCAGACATATTCATATGAAATAATAATTTGGACCTTAATCCTAGGAGAACGAACAATGGCAAGATGTGAGTTATCCTTTTTTCTGACCTAGATCATGGTAGAGATAGCATGGCTTTGCAGACAGCAGCTGTGGTGAAGACGCCCTGATTTAGTAGCTTCTACAGTAGTAGAGACAGCTTTTGACTAGGTTGAAAGTAGCATGGCTCTTTAGTCAACTGCGGCAGTAGAACTTTCCTAATTCCTTGGCTTTCTGTACCGGTGGCCCCAGCTTTTCCTATTGTGACAAGAGAGTGGTTCTAGGATCTGTGTAGATTATTAACTAGAAGATTATCCTAGTGCCTGCTCCTCCAGCCCTTCTTAAAATTTTTCAAAAGCAGGGGCACCTGGGTGGCTCAGTCGGTTAAGCGTCTGCCTTCAGCTCAGGTCATGATCTCGGGGTCCTGGGATCAAGCGGGGAGTCTGCTTCTCCTTTGCCTCCTCTGACCCTCCCCCTCTCATGCTCACTCTCTTTCTTTCTCAAATAAATGAATAAAAAATATTTTAAAAAATTTTCATAAGAACTGAGACCTGTATCAAATTCCTTTCTGTGGTTTCAGGTGAACCCAGATGGATGCGATAAGCCACTGTACCAAAATCTCTTATTAACTCTTTTTTCTTTTACTATAATAATCTCTTAAGTTTCCTAGACATGCAATTATACAACCAAGGAAAAAAAAGGTATTTTATAGTGTTTATTTCTCATATCCATATAGTAATTTCATTCTTTTTTTTAATTTGTGAAAAAATTTTTTGAAAACCAAAATATTTAATAATGGTATCAATGAGCATCCCTGGCTTATTCTTAAATTTAACTGAAATTTTTTTAGTATTTCACTTTTGAGATAATATTTCCTATAATATTTTATTTTAGCAGTTTCTTTCTATTGCTATTTATTAGCAATGGGTAAAGAATTTTACAAATTACTTTTCAGCATCTACTACTATTGCCACAGTTTTACTTCTTTGATTCTTTGATATTGTCAAAGCAAGAATTGCACTAGATAAAATAAAGAAACAAAGAAGACTGTGTTCAAGACTATTGCAATAGAAAGGCCAGAACTGAGTCTGAATTCAACTCCACTGAAACAAAAGATGGTAGGGTTTTAAGAACTATGGTGAGGGGGAAGATCCTAGGTTATCTGTGTTTGCTAATTGGCTTTACCCATAGGAAAAGTAAACTTTCTTATATCTTCATGACAGGTGGTAGTTTTACTACTTAGACCAATGTGCCCTTGAAATTTGGCTCCTACCCTCCCACAGAATCTGGGAGATCCAAGGTGCTTATCTTTCTTGATAATTGCATTTCAAAAAGATATTTCCCAGTTCTTTCAGAAGGACATTCCTGAGTTGTAAAATTGGCAACAGGCCTTTTAAAAGATTACATCTCAAAGAGGTAGAGAAATGATTTATGATAACAAGTTTTCTAAAGTAAATGCTCTAAGGAAAGAGAAGTCAGGGGTCTAGCATCAGGAAAAAAAAAAAAAAAAGCCCATCTCAAGACTAGTCAACCTGAGGGACACAGTAGGCCATCTTGTTGTAATGTTTTTGGTAGTAAACTTCCTGATATGAAGCCATCCTTATATTTTGGCATTAATCCTTGTTTGATCATACTGAATTTTAGTTTGATACATTGCTATGTTCAATTCACTAATAGTTTACTCAGAATTTTTGCATCAGTAATAATTTTATTCTATACTTTTCTGGTTATCTTTTCTCATTTTATATTAACAGACTGCAGAGATTGCTCATTGTCACCAAATATCTATTATTACAGTTCTTTATCCAAGCACATGTATATGCAGAATAATTCTTTAACCAGTCTTTCTTGCAGCCATGTGTGACCACATGATTAAACTCAGACCAGTGAGGTATAATGTGAAAGTTTTAAGGAGTCATTTTTGAAAGAGTACTGTCTCTTGCGTTTTTCCACTTCTTTCTTATCCCTTTCTTCTTATTGCTTGTTCGACTGCATTTATAATGCAGGAGCTGGGATACTCATGTTGTCTACCACATGACTTTGGGAATGGAAGCCACTCAAATATAAGTTGCTGGGATGCTGAAGACTTTGGGAAATAAAGCCATAATAGCAACCCTGAATACCTACAGACTTTTACATGACAAAAATAAAATTCTGTGTTTCTTAAGCTATTATCATTTTGGTCTCAGATACTTATAAATAAATGCTATCCTAAAGAATATAGAATGTGATTCCAGGAAGTGGAGAAACAAAACCTATAATATGCGGGGTTTGGTGCAAGCAGTCAAGCAACAGGCAGTAGGGATTTAGAAACTGAATACTAGGGGCACCTAGGTAGCTCAGTTGGTTACGTGTCCAACCCTTGATCTCAGCTCAGGTCTTGATCTCAGGGTTGTGAGTTCAAGCCCTGTGTTGGGCTCCATGCTGGGTGTGGAGCCTACTTAAAACAAAAAACAAAAAACCCTGAATACTAGAAAATTCAACACCCTAGTTAAGTTATAATAAATTATTTGATCAAAGTTTCATACATGGTACCCTGAAAGGCAACACATGTGCTTACTGACAACATAACATTAGAGGAAATGATAGTAAAAATACAGGATGTTGGTGGATGTTGACTGCCTTCTTTTTATTTTAGCAAAGTCGTATGAGAGATAAATTATGGCTAGAATTCCTGCCCACAAGCAGAAATGGAAAGAAATACAGTCTACTGAGTTAATTTTTGCCTACAGTTAACAATATATATTAACTGAGAGTTCTGTAACAGTTCTGTAACTCTAAGTTACAGCAATGTTGATTGCTTCTGATGAAAGGCCATAATAGGAGATAAGACTAAATTCCTTTTACACCAAAAGGCAAAAACATACTGGCAAAGCAAGGTTTTTAGTGTTAGTTTCTCACTGAAATCCATTGATTCAGATAGCCTCAAAGTGTCCCAATTAAATAGGGGTGAGGGGAGTGCAGAGCATGCTCAGCATGGAGTCTGTTTGAGATTCTCTTCCTCTCCCTCTGCCTGCTCATGTTCTCTCTCTCAAATAAATAAATCTTAAGAAAAAAAAAGATAATAGGGTCTTCAGACTTAAAAATGAAGGCTATTCAAGATTTAAGACTATGATTACCTACACAGAGAACTGACTAGAAGCCTGCCCTGCAAAAACCAGTGTTTGATCAATCCCTAAAGAAAATTCTACATGTTGAAGCCCAATAAAAAGCAGGCAGTGAAAGCTATGAAGATGTTAAGAAGGACATATTCTCCATTGCTCATCTCACATGTGGCCATGCAGGGTAACAGACAAGGAATACTCCTGAGAGCAGAGCTAAATGCTAGAAAAAATGATGGATTCAGATCATCCTACCCAAAAGGAGAACCAGGGCTGTCATGTATGCTACAACAAACTTACTCTACTGCCAAGGCAGGATATCCTGAGCATATCTGAAAATTGTGACTGCCATTGAGTTGTTGAAGAAATTCATACAGTATTCCTGTGGAATATCTACACTCTGGACTTAGCCGATTGTCTTCCTAGTTGTGTTATTTACCTTGTCCATTGATCCCAAATTTTGACTTGAGCCCTTTCTGAAAATCTTTGTAAGTGGAGTTGTGATCTTCATGTTGCATTACGTCAAGAGAAGAATGATGTCTGGTTGTCCCACTTTTTTTATGACAAGATTGATCAGCGGGTCCAGGTGATTACACTTGTATCCCTTCACTGTAGAGTTCTCCAACCTTCTTTTACTTAAGGATATTTACGAACCACTGATGACAATTGCCTGAAGTACTTATTTTATTAGAAGTTTCAAACTGGTAATTCTCTTATTTTCTTTTCCTTCGGCATTTATTAGCTGGAATTCATCTGAATAAAATTAAGTTCTCATATCAATTAGTGTTTATTTGATTACCCTGAAATATAATTCATATTAGAAGTCATGACAACTACTTTTTTTCCCTTTAATTAGTACACCTCTATTGATGTCCAACTGAGATTTTTCTTTCTGTCCTTTATCAATTGATTGGTTGAATAATTGAATGTGTATTGTCATTAAATCATGTCTTTTATATATTCAATGTATTAATTATTTTTTACTAAAATATTCCATTCTTGGCCTGTGGGCTTATTGCTGTGTCCTTTTGATGAGCACAATAGGTTTTGATGCTTTCCTTACTTTCCGGTGCAAAAAAAAATCTCAGATTTTTTTTAAGCCCTAAACTTGTAATCAGCCTTTTTCCTAAGGAATTCTGGTTCCTTTAATGGTATTTAGAAGCCAAACTCAGGATACCATAGGTGATCATTACTACTTTATCAATACTCCCAGGCTTTTTCAATAGACAGAGCCATTGAAAGCAGAAAAAAAGGTAACAAGTTCATAAATATTTCAAATTCAAATTTAAGATTGCAAATTCTTCTTTGATTCCATATTTTCTTTGCTCTTATGCTGAATAAATATTTCTAACCTTATTTGCATAATAATTTGCTTTATCTTTCAAATATACCTATAATAATTTCAAAAAACAATATCAATATTATTACTAACAATAAGACTACTGAATGAGGTGTCTCACGGAAGCAGCCCACTCAAAATCCTATAATCTAAGATCAGTTGGAATAATTCTTTTCTATGGTGATTATATTACTTCTTTGATATATAGCTAGGCTCATTTGTTTTAGTTTTGTTTTTTAGTATTTTGAATTTATTTTTTAATCTTTTTAAAATCTAGATTAAAGATTAAAGAATTTAATCTTTTTTATTTGGTCAAATAGATTATTCAGAAGTCAATACTATATAACAAATTACATTAAAAACAACATCACTTTCTTCCCTGTTTTACCCATCCTGTTTGTTTTCTCCATCCTCCTATATATAATCATTCTTATTTTTATTTTATAATTAAAATATTTTTTTGAAAACTAAATTATATATGTGTGTGTGTGTGTACACATACATATCTATATATATAAAATTTGTTTTATACACACACAGACACATATAGCCAACACCATACTGATTCCTATGGATACTTCCCTAGTTACCAGGTACAATTAGATCAAATATCTTTTTTTTAAAGATTTTATTTATTTATTTGAGAGAGAGAGAGAGTGAGAGAGAGCATGCAAGAGGGGGTAGGGTTAGAGGGAGAAGCAGACTCCCCGCCGAGCAGGGAGCCTGATGTGGGACTCGATCCCGGGACTCCGGGATCATGACCTGAGCCGAAGGCAGTCGCTTAACCAACTGAGCCACCCAGGCGTCCTAGATCAAATATCTTTAACAACAACTTCTCCCCTTCTGGCTCCCTGATCTTTGAGGTAATATAAGAATAGGAGAGATCACAGGAAAGCTACTGAAACTTACGTTCTGCTTATATACTTTACCATGACCATCTATTTGTTGTATGATAAGATACAAATTAGTATTAGAGTTATTTTAAAATGTTAAAAAATTACCTCACTTGATTAATGTTAATATTGATTAATGTTAAACCCAGCTGAATAAATAAAATAATCTCACACACACATGAAAGGATAATCTGGAGGTTAGTTGTGATTCCCTTTTCAGACCCCAAGCGAATTCTCTGAGGGTCCATATGACCTGTGTGTTCCTAAGGGAAAAGATTCTAAATTCTTTTTTCCAACCCTACCTCTCTTCAGTTCCCAGCAGACTAGCAGGAAAGCACATGTAGGAATTCAGGTTGATTGCTTCAGTTTATAAGTTGCAAAGGTCACACGTGAGAAAATCCCTAATGTCTTCTTAAAAGTTCAAGCTTCTTAACCACTTAGTCTAGACTGTAGCTTCAAGCTGTAACTCCTAGGAATATAGATTATTGAGCCAGTCCCCTGGGTTCCTTAATTCAGCCTAAACCAACTGGTCTTTTGATTGGTGGGGCATCATAGTCGTTTGTTCAGATAATGCTATCAGCAAAATATTTAGAGTTACAAGGAAAACATGTGAAAATGTCAATTCCCAGAGTTGGGAAGTTGTGGTACGTCTTCTTTTAATGAGTATCACCTGATCCCTGATCCTTTCACCTATTGACTCAAAACTCCAGGATACTTTCTTCACTAAGAGAATTCAAGAGCATGAAAATGTTCCTCTGAATCCTCTGATGATTTTGTCTCCTCCTAACCTACTCCTTGAGGTGCTTCCTTTTCCCCTTCACTCCCTTCCTCTCTTCTTTCTTTCTAAGAGGCTTAGCGTCCCCTTGAATCCTGTCATGTTCTCACTGTTCTCAAGTCTAGACACTATCTGCAGGTCTAGAGACAACTCTTCTGCAATATGGCCTCATATTATCTCTTCCCTACCACACGCTGGTCTACTCCTCTGAAATACCCTTCTTCTTCCTCTTCCTGGGATACATTAACAATTAAAATAGATCAGAAATCCTGTTTCCAGCTCTTTATGTATAAGCTAATTCAATCAAATGTAAGACATATATTATTTCCCCCAAATTAACTAAGTTTGCAGGTGGAGCAATTATATTTTAAAAGATCAAACAATATAATTGAAGTTAAACAGCTCGTAAGTGACATAATTGGGTTATACCACACATATGCCTGTCTAAATTGCAGAATGTCGGCAACATTGTGCTGCACTTACTGAAACTCAGGCATAAAGCCCTTATTTTATGTTGGAGAAGCTGAGTCCACCATCCGAAAGCAGCGTGAATAGGGATATGGTAGGACATTAGGAGCATATTTCCCGCTCTTCATGGCTTAAACTGTCTCCTCATCAATGACTTCTGAGCTTCAGAGAATTACTTTATTTGCAGTTACAAAGTTAAAATAATCTTTAGGTGGCCCACCCCTGAGACATGTGGGGCAGGATTGAGGCACATTCTGGGCAAAAATGATGAACTAAGTGATGCTTATCTCCAATATACACTTAATTCTGGTTTTAGTTTTTTTTTTTTTCCATTCGAAGTGCCTCTTCATAAACCCAGGGCTTTAGGCTCCTTTGTGGCCAACCTTGTCTTTCAAAATCAATAAAATATGGGACCACTTTCTCCTTCTGCTTCCTATTCATTCATACATTTATTGATATTCTCTGCTAATACTTTCTGATCAACATTGTGAAATAAAGTCATTTCATATTTCATTCTGCACTGACCAGTCTTTAGCTATTTTTCCTTTGGATGGGATCCAATTAACTCTCTCCCTCTAATGATGTCACTATCTGTCAACAAAACTACTGTGTCTTGTTTTCCAAAGTTGTTGATATTTTATGTTTAGAAACAGCAGAAGAAAGAAATCACTAATGGTAACATTTTCGTCATCAACCACAGTAAAAAGGTTTGTTTTTATTGTTTTACTTATTTACTTATTTTGAGGAAATCCCTCTGACACTTTACAAATACCCTTAAAAGAAATCTGATGCTCCACTTCTGTGGAAGTCAAGCCCCTGATGGCAACTTTTCTTCCTGTCATTGTATTTTATGTGTGCAAATACACTATGCAAGCTTATCCCATCTTCACTTGTTTCAAGGTTAAACTTTATCCCATAATTCATAAAATCTTTTGCAGTTAATAAGTCGGGAGTATTTGGAGGTTGAAGATAGGAAAGGGGTTTTTCTTTGTATTGCCCTAAAATCATGTCACAGAAGCCTAGTAGTCCCTTTCCTTCTACACCCTGGGTATCATGGGCCTTTTGCCTGACATAAAGGATTTCCTGCTTCAATTCTCTACCAGCTGCTTTGTCCATATCCTTTGGAGATGATGCGGTGATCTGGACAGCAGGAGCCCAAATGGACACTGTGATCAGATCTAAATTAATGAGTGAAATATGAAAATTTTAGCCATTATTTTCATAACCCAATCCTCAAATAACTGAAAATAAATATGCATATATTGGAAAAATAATAGACATAATTCATCATTTCTTATGCCAACATATATTTCACTACAAATTTTCAATAGAATTCTTCCCAAATCTGCCCTAATACAGGATTCTCAATACTACCTGAAAAAGCTGAATTATTTTCCCTGGATATGAATAATTTGTCAGTGGATCTCAAAGTATAGCTGCCACCACCTGGTGTTACTGGTTATTCAGATAGGTAATTGAACTTAGTCATCCAGTGCTTGGTTAACATCAAGGGAAGAGAGACCAGTCTTTGATCAACTGAATATGGTTAGTTGTCTTGAGTTAGAAGGAAAGTCCAGGGGGGGATGGACTTGGACAGAATTAAACAGTAGTGGGGGGAGGAGCAAGATGGCAGAGGAGTAGGAGACCTAAATTTCATCTGGTCCCAGGAATTCAGCTAGATAGGGATCAAACCATTCTGAAGACCTATGAACTCAACAGGAGATTGAAGAAAAGAATAGCAGCAACTCTCTGAACAGAAAAGCAACCACTTTCTGGAAGGTCTCTTCTGATTTGTTTAGTGTATATTTCTCTGGGATCGTTGTTACCCTGTTAGCATTTTGTTCTCTCATTCATCTATTCTCCTCTGGACAAAATGACAAGCTGGAAAAAGTAACCACAAAAAAAAGAACAAGAGGCAATACCGACTGCCATGGACCTAATCAATACGGACATTAGTAAGATGTCGGAACTAGGTTCAGAATGACGATTTTAAAGATACTAGCTGGGCTTGATAAAAGCATGAAAGATATTAAAGAAACCCTTTCTGGAGAAGTAAAAGAACTAAAATCTAACCAAGTTGAAATCAAAGAGGCTATTAATGAGGTGCAATAAAAAATGGAGGCTCTACAAGATGTCCATTGACAGATAAATGGATAAAGAAGATGTGGTATATATATATACAATGGAATATTATACAGCCATCAAAAGGAATGAAATCTTGCCATTTGCAACAACGTGGATGGAACTGGAGAGTGTTATGCTGAGTGAAATGTCAATCAGAGAAAGGCATGTATCATATGACCTCACTGATATGAGGAATTCTTAATATCAGGAAACAAACTGAGGGTTGCTGGAGTGGTGGGGGGTGGGAGGGATGGGGTGGCTGGGTGATAGACATTGGGGAGGGTATGTGCTATGGTGAGCACTGTGAATTGTGTAAGACTGATGAATCACAGATCTGTACCTCTGAAACAAATAATACATTATATGTTAAAAAAAAAAAAGATAACAGGAGGGGAAGAATGAAGGGGGGGAATCAGAGGGGAGATGAACCATGAGAGACGATGGACTCTGAAAAACAAATTGAGGGTTCCAGAGGGGAGGGAGGTGGGAGGATGGGTTAACCTGGTGATGGGTATTAAAGAAGGCACGTTCTGCTTGGAGCACTGGGTGTTATGCATAAACAATGAATCATGGAGCACTACATCAAAAACTAATGATGTAATGTATGGTGATTAACATAACAATAAAAAAATAAAAAAATAAAAAAAAGCTAATGATGTATGGTGATTAACATAACATAATAAAATTAAAAAAAAAAAAGAATTAAACAGTAGTTTATCCTGAGTCTGAGGTTACAAGTCATGTGTGTCAGAACAAAGCAGGTGAACATGGGCAAGTTTTAGAGTCTGAAAATTTGGGTTGGGTTAGCACATGGACTTCCAAGCTGGCTGTGACATTGACAGGAGCAGAGTCTGGTTTAAACTGGGCATGGCATATGTGAGCAGGATATTATCCTGTTCCAGGAGAACACCTTCTCTGATCAAATGCAAGTAGGCGTTTCCTCCAACAGCACACCAGGGTTATAACTTGACTGATTATCTTGGGCTGAAATTTTTTCATTAAATTTTCTTTAAATTCTATATATTAAGGAGGGCACATGTGGTGATGAACGCTGGGTATTATATGCAACTAATGGATCATTGAACACTACATCAAAAACTAATGATGTATTATATATTGGCTAATTGAATGTAATAAAAAAATAAATAAAACTAATCTGTATTTAAGGAAATGAGAGTAAAATACTTATACTAGTGTGAATCAAATTAAAATTATGTTGGTTGGAACCAAAGAATCCAAACTGGTATTCAAATTAGCACTAAAAAGTAAATTATGTTCTTCACTTGACCCCCAGTAAAATGTATGGGCTTTTAAAATTAGTATATAAGGAGGTGCAAAAGACAGGAAATCTATTTATATATTCAGTGTATTCAATGGCAAGTGTACTTACCACCCTGATCACCTCAAATTATGCACCCATTGATAATGATGTTATAATGATTAAGAAGCTGCTGCTCTCATCTGGATGGTGGGGATAAGAATATTAATACTCAAGGATAGTTTCAAGCAAGAAAATTCAAATCTGGAAATTCTTACCTTACTTATGGCTTAGAGATGATCTAAAGCCAAACTTAGAAGCTCATTCTCTAGTTTGCTGAATTACAACCCTATTAGAATTAACTATCATATTGGACTGCATGTGTGAAATTAGGGAATTGGTCAAGAGTTCAACAGTGATACCTAGTAGAATTTGAGATCTTAGAGTACCAAACTTTCAAGCCACTGAAAAGTACCCCCACAGCTGCACCTGACTGGCCATCAGCAAATGAAATCTTGCCATTTGCAACGATGTGGATGGAACTAGAGGGTATTATGCTAAGCAAAGTAAGACAGTCAGAGAAAGAGATTTACCATATAATCTCACTGATAGGTGGAATTTAAGAAACAAAATAGAGGATCATTGGGGAAGAGAGGAAAAAAATAAAACAAGACAAAATCAGAGAGGGAGACCAACCATAAAGACTCTTAATCATAGGAAACAAACTGAGGGTTGCTAGAAGGGAGGGAGTGGGGAGTTGGGGTAACTGGGTGATGGACATTAAGGAGGGCATGTGACGTAATGAGCACTGGGTATTATATAAGACTGATGAATTACACCTTTACCTCTAAAACCAATAATACATTACATGTTAATTAATTGAATTTAAATTTTAAAAATGTCTTTTGGGTTTTCCACATAAAGAATCATCATCTGCGAAAAGAGAGAGTTTTGACTTCTTTGCCAATTTAAATACATTTTATTTCTTTTTGTTGTCTGATTGCTGTTGCTAGGACTTCTAGTACTATGGTGAACAATAGTGGCGAGAGTGGGCATCCTTGTCGTGTTCCTGATCTTAAGGGAAAGGCTCTCAGCTTTTCCCCATTGAGGATGATATTCGCTGTGGGCTTTTCATAGATGGATTTTATGAACTTGAGGAATGTTCCCTCTATCCTTATACTCTGAAGAGTTTTAATCAGGAAAGGATGCTGTATTTTGTCAAGTGCTTTTTCTGCATCAATTAAGAGGACCATATGATTCTTCTCTCTCCTCTTATTAATGTGTTCTATCACATTGATTGATTTGCGAATGTTGAACCACCCTTGCATCCTGGGGATAAATCCCACTTGGTCGTGGTGGATGATCCTTTTAATGTATTGTTGGATCCTATTAGTTAGGATTTTGTTGAGGATTTTGGAATCCATATCCAAATTACTAGAACTCATACAGCAATTCAGTAATGTGGCAGGATACAAAATCAATGCACAGAAATCAGTTGCTTTCTTATACACTAACAACGCAACTGTAGAAAGAGAAATTAGAGAAATGATTCCATTTACAATAGCACTAAAACCCATAAGATACCTCAGAATCAACCTAACCAAAGAGGTAAATGATCTATACTCTAGGAACTACAGAACACTCATGAAAGAAATTGAAGAAGACACAAAAAGATGGAAAAATATTCCATGTTCATGGATCGGAAGAATAAACATTGTTAAAATGTCTGTGCTACCCAGAGCAATCTATACCTTCAATGCCATCCCGATCAAAATTCCAATGACATTTTTCAAAGTGCTGGAACAAACAATCCTAAAATTTGTATGGAATCAGAAAAGACCCCGAATCATTCGCCAAGGAAATGTTGAAAAAGAAAAACAGAGCTGGGGGCATCACGTTGCCTGATTTCAAGCTATATTACAAAGCTGTGATCACCAAGACAGCATGGTACTGGCACAAAAACAGACATATAGACCAATGGAACAGAATAGAGAACCCAGATATGGACCCTCAACTCTATGGTCAAATAATCTTTGACAAAGCAGGAAAAAACATGCAATGGAAAAAAGACAGTCTCTTCAATAAATGGTGCTGGGAAAATTGGACAGCCACATGCAGAAGACTGAAACTCGACCATTCTCTAACACCATTCACAAAGATAAACTCAAAGTGGATGAAAGACCTCAATGTGAGACAGGAATCCATCCAAATCCTAGAGGAGAACATAGGCAGTAACCTCTTTGACATCGGCCACAGCAACTTCTTTCAAGATACATCTCCAAAAGCTAGTGAAACAAAAGCAAAAATGAACTTTTGGGACTTCATCAAGATAAAAAGCTTCTGCACAGCAAAGGAAACAGTCAACAAAACAAAGAGGCAACCCACGGAAAGGGAGAAGATATTTGCAAATGACACTACAGATAAAGGGCTGGTATCTAAGATGTATAAAGAACTTCTCAAACTCAACACCCAAAAAACAAATAAGTCAAAAAGTGGGCAGAAGATACGAAAAGACACTTCTCCGAAGAAGACATACAAATGGCTAACAGACACATGAAAAAATGTTCATCATCATTAGCCATCAGGGAAATTCAAATCAAAACCACAATGAGATACCACCTTACACCAGCTAGAATGGCAAAAATGGACAGGGAAAGAAACAACAAATGTTGGAGAGGTTGTGGAGAAAGAGGAACCCTCTTACACTGTTGGTGGGAATGCAAGTTGATACAGCCACTTTGGAAAACAGTGTGGAGGTGCCTCAAAAATTTAAAAATAGAGCTACCCTATGACCCAGCAATTGCACTACTGGGTGCAAAGACACAGATGTAGTGAAAAAAAGGGCCATATGCACCCCAATGTTCATAGCAGCAATGTCCGCAACAGCCAAACTGTGGAAAGAGCCGAGAGGCCCTTCAACAGATGAATGGTCCATAAAGAAGATGTGGTCCATATATACAATGGAATATTACTCAGCCATCAGAAAAGATGAGTACCCAACTTTTACATCAACATGGATGGGACTGGAGGAGATTATGCTAAGTGAAATAAGTCAAGCAGAGAAAGTCAATTATCCTATGGTTTCACTTATTTGTGGAATGTAAGGAATAGCATGGAGGACATTAGGAGAAGGAAGGGAAAAATGCGGGGGGGTGGGAATTGGAGGGAGAGATGAACCATGAGAGACTATGGACCTGAGAAACAAACAGGGTTTTAGAGGGGAGGGGGAAGGGGGAGATTGGTTAGCCCAGTGATGGGTATTAAGGAAGGCATGTACTGCATGGAGCACTGGGTGTTATACAAAAACAATGGATCGTGGATCACCACATCAAAAACCAATGATGTATTGTATGGTGACTAACATAACATAATAAAATTAAAAAATAAATAAATAAAAATTAAAAACAAACAAAAAACAATAGAAATTTATTGTCTCACAGTTCTAGAGACTGTTAGTCTGAAATCAAGGTGTCAGTAGGGCCACTTCCTCCTGAAACTTGTATGGAAGAATCTTTCCTTGCCTTGTTTATGGTGGTGGCTGTCAATCATTGGCATTCCTTGGCATGCAGCTGCATCACTCCCATCTCTGCCTGTTTTGTCACATGGCTGTCTCTGTGTGTCTGTTTTCACATGGAGCTCTCCTCTTTCTTATAAGGACACCAGTCCTATTGGATTAAGAGCCCATTCCAGTATGAGCTAATCTTAATTTACCACATCTGCAATTATCTTAGTTCCAAGTAAGATCACATTGTGAGGTACTGGGGATTAGGACTTCCAACATATTTTTGGAGAGGAAGGGATACAGTTCAACCCATAGCAGTCACAACTGAAAATACTCAACTTGTTTACTTTTCTATGTTTAAGCTGAAAGGAGTATTTCCTGAAAAGTTTTAGGGTGTGGGAATGATATTCTGATTACTAGAAACTACTCAGATTCTGTAAAACAGTTGGTTTCTTTCTAGGGATGGAATTTATAAACAACCATGAACAACTTCACTTTCTTCACTGAGTTCATCCTCCTTGGGCTGTCTGCTGACTGCCACATCCAGACTCTGCTCTTTGTGCTGTTCCTGGGGATTTACCTCCTGACCCTGATGGGGAATCTGGTGATAATCCTGGTGATCAGAGGGGATTCTCACCTCCACATCCCCATGTATTTTTTCCTAGGACATCTGTCCTTCCTAGATATGTGCTTCTCTTCAGTTACTATGCCCCAAATGCTACAGAACTTCCTATCTCAGAGGAAAGCATCTCGGTGTGGGGCTGCATCACCCAGAGTTTCTTTTTTCTTCTCTCTGGGTATGCTGAAGCCAGTCTTCTCTCTGCCACAGCCTATGACAGCTATGCTGTTTCTGCCACCCCTTGCTCTACACCATGGTCATGAACAGGCCTCTCTGCATGGTAATGGTTAGTGCAGCATGGGTGATGGGGTTTCTCTACTCACTCGTAAATAATCTTTTCATCCACAAGTTACATTTCTGTGGGTCCAACATTATCTCCCACTTCTGCTATGAGCTTCCCTCACTCTTCCCTCTGTCATGTACTGATCCCACTGCCAACAAATTCCTTCTGTCAGGGTCCAGTGCATTTCTGGGATTGCTGACACTTCCCCTGATCCTCTTCTCTTACTCCAGAATCATTTCTGCCATTCTGAACATCTGCTCCTCTGAGGGCCAAGCCAAAGCCTTCTCTACCTGCTCCTCCCACCTCACTGTGGTGCTCTTGTTCTATGGGACAGCTTTATTCAGGTACATCAGCCCTGCCTCAGGCTCAGTGTTGGAGCGGGTGATCTCCATTCAGTACAGTGTGATCACATCCTTGCTGAACCCCCTCATCTACAGGCTCAAGAACCAGGAGGTGAAGGCAGCTCTGCAGAGGATGCTGAGGCAGTAAATGTGCTCCTCAGATGAGGGATTCTCTGTGTGGTGTGCAGTCAGAGAATGGGAGGAGAGATCTTCAGAAGTACCTTGAGAGGATAAGACATTTGAGGTCAGTGGTTCTCAAACTCATCCACAAACCAGCAGAATCAGCATTATCTGTGAGCTTGCAAGAAAGGCAGATTCTCAGGCCCAACCATTAATCTACTGAATCAACATTAGAGCTCAACAATCTATGTTTTAATTAGTTAGCCATGTGAGTGTGAGAAGTATGAGAAAAAAATGTTCTAGGACAGCTAATGTTTGAGAAAACAGCCTTTGGTGAAAGATACAATACTGACATCTCAAAAAGAATCTCTTAAATGAGAGAGTTGGTCTGTCCAGTAGTCAAGATGAGAACATTTGATTGTGTGATCTTATGATCACACCCTCTGCAAGACTGTAAAAGAGAAAAATAAAAACCTACATTATTTTAAGACATTGGAAAGAGGGAAAGTGCTGGACTGTCTACTGAAGGCAGACCAGCCCATTTCTTCCACCACCATTTGGGAGCTAAAAGATTCTCTAGAAGCTAGCACAGCATAAAGCCAAGGGACAGATGTTCCAAAACAGTGACTCACAAGCTTCCTTCACCTCACCTGAGAGCACCTGAGGCCATCAAATAGCCAGTGTGCCTGGGTAGTGGTCACTAGTTTGTCCTCGAAAGTGAAGACAACCTGAGGCTATGGCAGAAGGAACAGACCAGATGAGATAGCACTTTCTGTGCAAGCGCTTTCAGTGAGAACCTCTGCTTCCTGATGTGGTTGCCTGGGCTATGCTGTCAGGAGCTCTGAAGGCTGAGTTCTTGCTTCTATATATTTTGTCACAAGACTACCTTTATTTTTATCTTTCACTTAAGAAATAGAGCATTCCCAGAGCCTTAGAAGCTCCATGCGTAGCCCCATCACCTCACTCTTTTTCTCTCCCCAGAGGTAACCACTGTCCTGAATTGTACCATACTCATTCCTTTGTTTTATTTAAAGTTTACCTCTTATTTGTGATCCCTAAATAAGATTGTTGAGTTTTGCCTGTTTCTGAAATTTGTATGAGTAGAATCATACTGTAAATTTTTTTCTACGACTTGCTTTTTTCACTTAACATTATTTATTCTTGTGTTTTTATGTACATCTTTGTAAGCAGTACCTGGCTGCATTTTGATTATTTTATCCAGTCTGAAAATTATTTTAAGAGAAGAGTTTAATCAACAATTATACAGTAATTACTGGTGTGTTCGGATCCATTTCTATGTTTCCCACTTCTTCTGTAACTTCCTTTTATTTCTCACTCCTTTTCCCTCTGCTTGTCTATTTTTAAAAAATATTTTTATCTATCTATCTATCTATCTATCTATCTATCTATCTATCTATCTATCTATCTATCTAAGAGAGAGAAAGAGCATAAGCAGGGGAATTGGCAGGCAGAGGGAGAGGGAGAAGCAGGCTCCCTGCTGAGCAAGGAGCCCAGTACAGGACTCTATCCCAGGACCCTGGGATCATGACCTGAGCTGAAGGCAGACACTTAACTGATTGAGCCACCCAGACATTCCTTCTTGTCTATTTTTTGATGGCTATCTTAAAGTTAGTACGTACCTAACTAAAGTATCTATCTAACTATCTAAAGTTAGTATCTTTATCCTCTTCCAAAACAATATAAAGATCATAAAATACTTTAAGCAACAACATCCCAAATTTATATGCCATTTAAATCCAGTATTTTAGTTCTTCCCTTTACCCCACAAATTAGACATTATCATTACTATATTATTTAATCAATCAGTTTTTATTTAGATTTACCCATATATTTATCATATCTTGGCTCACCATATCTTTTTAAAAAATAATTTGGTTGTTATTTATATAGTATTTACAGTATGCTGAAGAAACTTTATTTATGGAAAATATATTTATGAAGGTACAATTATAGACAAAACACAAGATTATATATAACATCATAATGATATTTCATAACTTATAAGACAAATACAGAAGATTTTAAATGTTTCATATTTTCCCTGTATATTCTATAGATCACTATACCTTACTAAATTTAAAAAATCCTTTGTATTATAGTATAAAATTAGAGGTTTTTTTTTTTTTAAAGATTTTATTTATTTATTTGACAGAGACAGAGACAGTGAGAGCAGGAACACAAGCAGGGGGAGAGGGAGAAGCAGACTCCCTGCCGAGCAGGGAGCCCGATGCGGGACTCGATCCCAGGACCCTGGGACCATGACCTGAGCCAAAGGCAGTCGCTTAACCAACTGAGCCACCCAGGCGCCCAAATTAGAGGTTATTTTTATCAATATTGCCTCTGCATGACAACAAAACATTTTATAATAGAATTACCAATTACAAATATTGACTTTTCTGATGAAATTTATCATTACTTTTGGGATTGTCTTATTAAACCATAACACTTGGGATCTTTTATTAAACCATGATACTTGGAATCTGTATGTATCTTTTATAGAAGGGACTGAAAACATTTTATAAATATTGAATATAATTTTGGGAATCAGTAACAAATGACACATTAATAATTAATTCCTATGGCAGTACCCATGAGCCCACTTGCTCTTGAAACCTTAATGAAATGCAGGCAAGCTTAGCATGTCTTTCTGCATCTCAGATTTTCCATTGCTTAAGACCATTTTCTCATGTCCATAGCTGATCCTTAAAAATTCTCTGTGTCAGGGGCGCCCGTGTGGCTCAGTCGGTTAAGCGGCTGCCTTCGGCTCAGGTCATGATCCTGGGGTCTTGGGATCAAGCCCCACATCCGGCTCCCTGCTCAGTGGAGAGCCTGCTTCTCCCTCTCCCTATGCCTGCCACTCTGTCTACTTGTGCTGTCTATCTCTCTGTCAAATAAATAAATGAAATCTTTTTTGAAAAAATCTCTGTGTCAGTCTGTTAGTGATGAATTGTTTTTGTTTGCCTGAAAATTGCCTTATATCTTGAAAGGTAATTTTTCTGGCCATAAAATTCTAAGTTGTAGCCTAGATTAAGTTCTATTCTTATAGAAAGGATATATATTTCCTTCTGTCTGTTACCTTTGAGTCAGCCCCACTTTAAATTAAATTCTCTGCTTGAGGTGTTTCACACCACACACACAGACAGCATGAATGCAGACTTCACACTTGCCTGAGCACCAGCTGTAGTAATGAATTTGCAGGAAATATCCCTTTCCCTCTTTACCCAACTCCAGTGTCAAAAGGGCCAATTCTCTCATGGCCCCCATCCCCATGGTAGATTATTTATTTATTTTTATTTAATTTTATTTTTTAAAAGATTTTATTTATTTATTTGACAGAGAGAGAGACAGCGAGAGAGGGAACACAAGCAGGGGGAGTGGGAGAGGGAGAAGCAGGCTTCCCGCTGAGCAGGGAGCCTGATGCGGGGCATTATTTCTTTCTTTCTTTCTTTTTTTATTCTTATGTTAATCCCCATACATTACATCATTAGTTTTAGATGAAGTGTTCCATGATTCATTGTTTGTGCATAACACCCAGTGCTCCATGCAGAATGTGCCCTCCTCAATGCCCACCACCAGGCTAACCCATCCTCCCACCCCCCTCCCCTCTAGAACCCTCAGTTTGTTTTTCAGAGTCCATCATCTCTCATGGTTCATCTACCCCTCCAATTTCCCCCGCTTCATTCTTCCCCTCCCGCTACCTTCTTCTTCTTCTTTTTTTTTTCTTCACATATATTGCATTATTTGTTTCAGAGGTACAGATCTGAGATTCAACAGTCTTGCACAATTCACAGTGCCCACCAGAGCACATACCCTCCCCAGTTTCCACCACCCAGTCACCCCATCCCTCCCACCCCACCCCCCACTCCAGCAACCCTCAGTTTGTTTCCTGCGATTAAGAATTCCTCATATCAGTGAGATCATATGATACATGTCTTTCTCTGTTTGACTTATTTCACTCAACATAATACCCTCCAGTTCCATCCACGTCATTGCAAATGGCAAGATCTCATTCCTTTTGATGGCTTCATAATATTCCATTGTATATATATACCACATCTTCTTTATCCATTCATCTGTCGATGGACATCTTGGCTCTTTCCACAGTTTGGCTATTGTGGACATTGCTGCTATAAACATCGGGGTGCACGTACCCTTTCGGATCCCTACTTTTGTATCTTTGGGGTAAATACCCAGTAGTGCAATTGCTGGATCATATGGTAGCTCTATTTTCAACTTTTTGAGGAACCTCCATACTGTTTTCCAGAGTGGCTGCACCAGCTTTCATTCCCACCAACAGTGTAGGAGGGTTCCCCTTTCTCTGCATCCCTGCCAACATCTGTCATTTCCTGACTTGTTAATTTTAGCCATTCTGACTGGTGTGAGGTGGTATCTCATTGAGGTTTTGATTTGGATTTCCCTGATGGGGCATTATTTCTTATCTATGCTTACATTGAGATTGTAACACCTTATTTCTAACAATTATGTAATTCTTGCTATGTACCAGGCATTATAAGAACTTTATATATATTAACTAATTTAATGCTCTGAACAACACTAGAGAGATAGATACTATTATTTCCCTCATTTTACAGACTTAGAAAATGATGCACTGAGAGGAAAGTGACTTTCCCAAAGTCAGTGGGAGAGCTGGGATTTAATCCCAGGTAGTTTGTGTACAGAGTCCATGCTCACACTACTAGGCTATGCTGCTTCTGGGATTTATTCCAATGAATGTGTGTCAAATTCACTATTAGAGTTCTCTTATTGGAATTATTTCTATTAGGATTCTCCTATTAGACTCCCTAGCCTAGCTGGTCTCTAGGTTAGGTACTTGCTTAACTCCTAGGATTTCTTCTTTCACTTCATTTGTGAGCTCTGAAGAGCCAAAAATGTCATCTTGGTAACCCATTAATTTTTTGTAGTTCAGTATGTTAATTATTCAAGCAAAGAATACTTTGAGACAATCAGCTATACTGGTCAGAAGTAGAAGTCACCTCTTCAATCAAGAGATCTTGATACCTTCCATGCCCACCAGGCCAACCCAGTTTCTGACCCAAGCCTCTCCTAACTTCCAAACTTGTCATCAACATCTTGAGTATTTTATGCTTTATTAAGATATATCAGAACCTTGTTTTCAAAAAAACATTTCAATAAACTATAAAAGTCAATAACTGCATTATATTGAGTTATGATGCTCATACTAATTGTTTCAAAAATATAAATATATCCTTTGGAGTAAGCTCCTGGTTTATTTTGGAAGTAGCAAACTGATTCCTTCAGAGAAAAAGGGTCTTAGTAAAGAGCATAACCCGCCACATGTCTCATTTAGAATATCTTATTTCCCTAGAACTTCATCTTTAAGAAGCTAACACCTGAGATATATTTAGAAAGTAGAATTAAGAAACTTGGTGACCTATTAAATCTGATGAATGAAGGAAAAGCAAAAATCTGATTTCACTTTATTTGGGTTAATATGAACTATTTCATAATTATGGAACAATTAGAATTTTTGTCAGGTTTTTCTATTACAAATAGTATTGTAACCAATGTCTTTGTGCCTAAACACTGGTCTTCATGTTCAGGTGTTTCATTAGGAAAGATACCCAGAAGTAGATTCACCAGGTCAAACTGTATTAATGTGCCATCCTTACTGCTTCTGGCCATCCCAGGGCTTGAAAGATGGAGTCATAACCAAAAGTATCTGGGGGAAGGAGGCTCACTTTCATCAGCTACTATTGGATGTTTGTTCCCTCCCTTATAACCTGCCTTTATTTATGGGAACCCCCAGGGGTATTTCTTGGTTCTTTAAGCTTGTCTTCTCAATTTCCATAAACTGCCAAGAGCACTTGCATAGGAAATACTGAAATGGCCCTAAACAATACCACTGATGCCAGTAACTGGGTAGAATGGATATTTTGCAATATTCAGGATTCTGATCTAGAAAAATGAAATCTTTATTCACTGAGATTTTCTACTTGGGAAACAGGTGATTTTTCTTCATACTGATTATGTTTCTTCTTCAGGATTAGTCTGTTATTTTTTTTTTTTACAGATAATGTAAATGAAATCTCTTTTCCTATTATATCCTTTAAGTGATTATTACTGGCAAAGAGAATATATAATAATGAAAATTATGATGCACATACCATGTATTTGTGATATTTGTTATATATTGACAAGTAAATATATGCTGGAAAAACACACTGTGTTTTCTTTTACTCTCATACAACACTTCCATAGCCAGATGTGTGAGTTTTTTTCCCACACTGACCAATTCTCTGCCACCAGCTGGGTGTATAAATCAATTCAATTTTGACACTGGGGTTAGCACAGACTTTGGAGTTAAAGGCTTAGTCCCACAAGACTGCCCTGCCCCCCTTCCACAACTTCAGACACCAATCACAAGTCCAGTTGTTACCTGTGCTTTTGACAAAGCAGCTATAAATCAGAGGTTCCCACAATCTCCTCCTTGTGTTTGATAATTTGCGAGAGCAGCTCAGAGAGCTCAAGAAAAACAATTTACTGACTAGATTACCAGTTTATTATAAAGGAACACAACTCAGGAAGAGGCAGATGGAAGAGATGCATAGGGCAAAATATGTGAGAAGAGTTACTGAGCTTCCATGTCCATTCTGGGGGCCACACTCCCGGCATCTCCACAAGCTTGATAACCTGGAAGCTCTCCAAACCCCATACATTAGGGATTTTTATGAAAGCTTCATCACATAGACATGATCCATTCATTTGTTTTCTAGCCCCTCTCCCCTCTCCAGAGGATGAGGGGTAGGATTGAAGGTTCCAAGTCTCTAATCATGGCTTGGTTTTTCTAGTGACCAGCCCCCATCCAGGAGCCCACCAAGAGTAGATATGTTTATCATTCAGGACATCGTAAGGGACTTAGGAGCTCTGTGTCACATGCTCTTATCACTCAAGAAATTACAAAGATTTAGGAGCTCTGTGTCAGTAACTGGGGTCAAAGACCAAATACTAGCAGGAACAAGGAGCAGAAACCAATATATATATATTTATTCTTTCACAAGTAGTTATCTCACACACAACACACACACACACACACACGCACACACACACACACTTATATGGCATTGCTTCTCTAACTCAAAAAGTGTATATATCCTTTTAAATTAAAAAAACCTCTTTTAATATTATCAATATTCTCTTACATTATTTTAACATTAAAAAATATTTTCAAACAAGATGTAACTTCCTTACCTTTATGGCATATAATATACTGTGAAACCAAACCAAACTTATGAATTAAACATGCACAATATTTAAAAAGTTATAAAAACTGAAATTAACTATGTTAATGGGATAGATACTATCATTTGCTGTTACAATATTATCTATGTTTGGCTTAGTAATACAAAGCTCTGTTTGCTTTATGTTTGGCCAATTTTATCCATTTGATTCTGAGCATAATGGATTATCATTTGAATCACTGTAATTATCACTGTTATTTATTTTTCTTTTCAACAATTGACTCTTTTTATCTACCCTGTGCTATTTTAATTTTTCAAAAGATTTTATTTATTTATTTGAGAGAGAGAGAGCACAAGCAGGGGGAGGGGCAGAGGGAGAGAAAGAAACAGATTCCCTGCTGAGCTGGGAGCCCTACCCGGGGCTTGATCTGAGGACCAGGAGATCATGACCTGAGCCGAAGCAGACATTTAACTGACTGAGCCACCCGGGTGCCCCTACCATATGTTATTTTTTAAAAAGATTTTGTTTATTTATTTGACAGAGAGAGAGAGAGCACAAGCAGGTGGAGTGGCAGGCAGAGGGAGAGGGAGATTCAGGTTTTCCACAGAGCAGGGGGAGCCTGATGTGGGACTCGATCCCAGGACCCCGGGATCATGACCTGAGCCTAAGGCAGTTGCTTAACCAACTGAGACACCTAGGCACCCCATCATATGCTATTTTAATGAAACAGTTAATTTAATGCTATTCCAGTAAAATACTGAAAAAATTGTTTAATGAAAAGTCTTTCATTAGTATTTAATAATGCAGTTACTGGTGATTACCTTTAGTTCTTTCACTGCATTTTGATGTCTTTTACCCTCCACTTAGCCCAAGAACTGATTAGTCTTCAGAGTTTTGTCATTTGCCTGTAACAATTAAAATGGCCCTGCACTGTGGAAAGATCTTTTAACTTTAAATTATCACTGCAAAAGAGAAATATATTCTAATTAGTAACTATTAAAATAATTAAACATGAATAAAACAATAGAAGATAATTGTAGGATTTCTACATTAGAACTACCAACATAATAGCAGCCAGACAGCTTAATGCATCAAATTTAACTTCCATTGTTATTTCTTCTCTGATCTGTGAGTATATGAAAGTATTGCTTATTTTCCAAACATTTAAGGATTTCCTAGCTATTTTTTATTGAAATACTGAAATAATATTGAACTGTTTCTACTTAGAGAACATCATGCTCTGTCTGATTTCAGTTCTTTAAAATTCACTGAGATTTTTTAATGTCCTGGTATATAATGCACTTTAGAAAATGTTTCAGGTACCTATGAACACAGTGAGCATTCTGCAGTTGTGGAATGCAATGATTTATGTATTGTATCTCAGTGAGGTCAAGATATTACTCATGTTTTTCCAATCTTTCACATATTTACTGATTTTTGGTCTGCTTTTTCTATCAGATGGTTATCAAGGGTGCAATTTGTCTATTTCTTCTTATAGTTTAATTTTTTACTTTATATATGTTGAAGCTTTGTTAAGTGCTTTATCAGTCAGCTATTGCTGAATAAGAAACAAGCACAAAATTATTGTGATAGCAGTAACTATTTAGGTTAATATTTACAGGTACACAAATCAATTGAGGTAGCTAAGCATTAGGCTGAGATCTGCAGATTGGCTGGACTTACTTCCTGGCCGTAGTCTGTTCCACATGTCTCATTCTAAGTAAGCAATGCCTACCCAGGGTCATTATTCTCATCATGAAGGTTAGAAACTCTCTGAAAGACAAATAGAAACATGCAATGTCTTTTAAAGCCTAGGCTCAAAGCTGGCAGCTGCCACTTGTGCTTACATTCCATTGGCCAAAGCAGTCCATTCACATAGCCATAGCATTCCCAACTTAATAGAATGAAGTGCATTTCTCCATGGAGGTGGTGGGGGAGTGGGTTAGTGGATATTTGTTGAACAGTGATCTAATCTATGTGTGCTTACAAATTTAAAATTGTTATGTTCTTGTTGGATTGATTTTTCTATCATTATTAAATGTGTCTTATCTCCAGTAGTTTTTTTTTTTTTTTTTGCTTTAAATCTACTTTGATATCAATACAGTTTCACAAATTTTCTTTTGGTTAATGTTGATTTGTATATCATTTTCCATCCTATTGTCATCCTTAAGTATCTTTATATTTCAGATATGTCTCTTATAAGTAGCATATAGTAGGGTTTTGTTTTTTAATCCAATATGATTATCTTTACCTTTTAATTGGGCTGTTGAGTCAATTGACATTTAATACAATTATTCATATATTCTGGTTTAAATTTACCATCTGTTTTCTAAGTCCCATCTATTCTGTTTCTTTTTCTCTCCTTTCCTTCTTTCTTTTGAATTTACTAAGAATTATTATTCTATTTTTCCCCTCCACTAACTTGTTTTACATTTTTTTCACTATTTCACTATTTTTTCCACTATTGTGGCCCTAGAGATTACAACATGCATTTTTGTTTTATTAAAGTCAAATGTAAACAGTACTTTTGCTACTTTCTAAACAGGGCAAAGACCCTAAAATCATTTAACTCTATTTTCCACCCTTATCTTTTCTGCTATGGCTGGTATGTATTATATATACACACACATTATACATATAAGACATTGTTTTTATTGTTCTATACAAACAATATTCTTTTGGATTTACCCATGTATTTACATTTTCTTGTTGATCTTCATTCCTCCTTGCTTCTCTGCTTCCAACTCACATCATTTCCTTTTTTCCTGAAGGACTCTCATTAAATATGCTGGTGATGAATTCTCTATTTTTTTGTTTTTTGGGGGAATATTTTTGGTCTAAACATATCTTTATTTAACCTTTTTTTAATTTAACATTTCTTTTTAGAGAACATTTTTACTATAGAATTCTTTTTTTTTTTTTTAAGTAAGCTCCATGCCCAATGTGGAGCCCAACATGGGGCTTGAACTCACAACCCTGAGATCAAGACCTGAGCCAAGATCAAGAGTCAGATGCTTAATCAACTGAGCCACCCAGGTGCCCCACTGGCTGTAGAGTTCTTGACAGTTATTTCCTTCCAGCACTTCAAGGATCACATGATTTTGTCTTTCAGCTTCCATTAAGAAATTAACTCTAAGTTCAATATTGCTAATTAGAAGGTAATATACCTTCCCCCCCCCCCCGGCTTCTTCTATTATTTTTCTCCTTGACAGCTGTTTCATATGACATGTCTTGTTGTGAGATTTTTTGTTTTATCATGCTTGGACCTTGGAGCTATTCTTCATTCAGGAGATCGATGGCAGCTTTGGTCAGTTTGGGATAATTTTCTTCAAATATTGCATTTGCCTGTTCTCTCTTCCCTCCCCGGTGGTTTCAATTACTTGTGCATTATGTTTTCACCATTACCTACATGCCTTTTATGCTCTTCTCTGTATCATCTATCCTGTTTTTCTCAGTGCTTCAGTTTGGATGTTTTCTTCTAACTCATCTTCGTGAAACTTCTGTTATGCTTGATATGCTGTTACACACATCCATTAAGTTCTTAAGTTGAGATAGTTTCGTTTTTCACTTCTAAAACTCTCCTATGATTCTTTTTTTATAGGTTCCAGTTTATCCTGAAAAGGTCTACCTACTTTGTCATCAAATTTCTTAAACTTCTTAATTAGTAATATGGGAATCCATATCTGACCACTTCAGTATCTGGATCTGGTTTTCCAATCATGTGGAAATGATTGGAATGCCTGATGTGTGTGTGTATGTGTGTGTATAAAACTGAATTCTGATTTTGTGTAACAAATTGTAGAAATAAGTTTCATGTATAGGTGTCTTCTTCCTTCAGAGAGGATATAGTGAAGAAGATGAAAGATGACCTTAATCCAATCAGATTTGTGCTGCTTTGAAACCGACAGTTAATCTTTAATGAGAGCTGGTCTATTTTCAGTTTACCCTTACTCCTAGGGTGCAACTCCTTGGAGGTCCCAACTGAAAATTTCCTAAAATGAATCTCTTGCAAAGAAGGGCACTATATCATATTAAATGGGACAATCCAACAAGAAGATACAACAATTGTAAATATTTATGCATCCAACATGGGAGCACCCAAATATACAAAACAATTAATAACAAACATAAAGGAAGTAATTGATAATACAATATTAGGGGATATTAACACCCCACTTACACCAATTGGACATATCACCTAAACAGAAAATAAACAAAAAAACAATAGTTTTGAATGATATATTGGGCCAGACGGACTTAACAGATATATTCAATACATTCCATCCTAAAAACAGCAGAATATGCATTTTTTTCAACTGCACATGGGACATTTTCCAGAATAGATCACATATGGGGTTACAAATCAAGCCTCAACAATACAGAAAGATTGAAATCGTACCATGCATCTTTTCTGACCACAATGCTATGAAACTTGAAGTCAAACCTGAGAAAACATTTGGAAAGACCACAAATACAGGAATATTTAACAACATGCTACTGAAGAATGAATGGGTCAACCAAGAAATCAAAGAAGAAATTAAAAGCATACATGCAAACAAATGAAAATGAAAACCTTTGGGATGTAGCTGAAGTTGTCCTAAGAGGGAAGTATATAACAATACAGGCCTACCTCAAGAAGCAAGAAAAACCTCAAATAACCTAACCTTACACCTAAAGGAGCTAAAAAGAACAACAAATAAAGCCTAAAGCTAGCAGAAGGAAGGCAATAATAAAGATTAGAGCGGAAATAAATGACATAGAAACTAAAAGACAAAACAAAACAACAATAGAACAGATCAATGAAACCAGAAGCTTTGAAAAAATTAATAAAATTGGTTAACCTCTAGCCAGACTTATCAAAAAGAAAAGAGAAAGGACCTAAATAAATAAAATCACAAATGAGAGAGGATAAATAACAATGAACACCACAGAAATGCAATTATAAGAGAATATTATGAAAAATTATATGCCAACAAATTGGGCAATCTGGAAGAAATGGATAAATTCCTAGAAACATATAAACTACCCAAACTGAAACACAAAGAAATAGAAAACTTGAATGGACTGATAACCAGCAAAGAGATTGAATCAGTAATCAAAAAACTCCCAACAAACAAAAGTCCAGGACCAGATGGCTTCACAGGTGAATTCTACCAAATAAAAAATAGAAAAGGAAGGATGACTTCCAAATTCATTTTATGAGGCCAGCATTACCCTGATACAAAAACTAGACAGACTCCACTAAAAAAGAGAACTATAGGCCAATATGTCTGAACATGTTGAACATGTCTGAACATATGTAAAAATTCTCTATAAAATACTAGAAAACTGAATCCAACAATACATTAAAAAAGTCATTCACCACAATCAAGTGGGATTTATTCCTGGGTTGCCAGGGTGGGTCAATACTTGCAAATCAATTTACATGATAGGCCACATTAATACAAGAAAGGATAAGAGCCATATGATTATTTCAATAGGTGCAGAAAAAGCATTTGACAAAGTACAGCATCCATTCATGATAAAAACCCTGAACAGAGTAGGTTTAGAGGAACATACCTCAACATAATAAAGGCCATATATGAAAAACCCACAGCCAATACCATCCTCAATGGGAAAAAACTGAGAGCTTTTCCTCTGCAGTCAGGAAAAAGACAGGGATGTATACTCTCACCACTGTTATTTAACATAATACCAGAAGTCCTAGCCACAGCAATCAGGCAAACAAGCAAGCAAGAGAAAGAAAGAAAGAGAGAGCGAGAGCGAGAGAGAGAGTGAGCAAGCAAGCAAGCAAGCATCCAATCCAACAAGGAAGAAGTCAGACTTTCACTATTTGCAGATGACATGTTACTCTATATAGAAAACCTGAAAGAGAGAGAGAGAAAGAGAAAGAAAGAGCATCCAAGACAACAAGGAAGAAGTAAAACTTTCACTATTTGCAGATGACATGGTACTCTATATAGAAAACCTTCAGACCACCAAAAAACTGCTAGAACTGATAAACTAATTCAGTAAAGTTGCAAGATAAAAAAATCAACATACAAAAATCTGTTGCATTTCTGTACACCAATAATGAAGCAGCAGAAAGAGAAATCAAGGAATCCCATTTTACAATGGTACCAAAAATCATAAGATACCTAAGAATAAACCTAACGAAAGAGATGAAAGAGCTGTACTCTGAAAAGTATAAAACACTGATGAAAGAAATTGAAAATGACACAAGAAATGGAAAAACATTCCATTCTCATGGATTGGAAGAAAAAATATTGTTAGAATGTCTATACTACCCAAAGCAATCTACACATATAATGCAATTCCTATCAAAATACCAACAGCATTTTTCACAGAACTAGAACAAAAAATCCTAAAAATTATATGGAAACATGAAAGACCCCAAATAAACAAAGCAATTTTGAAAAAGAAAAGCAAAGCTGGAGGCATCACAATTCTGGACTTCAAATTATATTGCAAAACTGAAGTGATCAAAACAGTATGGTACTGGCACAAAAATAGACACATAGATCAATAGAACAGAATACAAAACCCAGAAATGAACCCACAACTATATGGTCAATTAATCTTAGACAAAGCAGGAAAGAATATCCAATGGGAAAAAGTCCCTTCAACAAATAGTGTTGGGAAAACCAGACAACTACATGCAAAACAATGAAACTGGATCACTTTCTTAAATAATACACAAAAATAAATTCAAAATGGATTAAACACCTAAATGTGAGACCTAAAACCATAAAAATCCTAGAGGAGAACACAGGCAGTAACCTCTTTGACAGCAGCAATAGCAACTTCTTTCTACATACGTCTCCTGAGGCAAAGAAAACAAGAGTAAAAATAAACTATTGTGATGCCTCTGGCTTTGCTTTTCTTTTTCAAGGTTGCTTTGGCTATCTGGGCTCTTTTGTGGTTCCATACAAATTTTAGGATTGTTTGTTCTAGCTCTGTGAAAAATGCTGTTGATATTTTGATAAGGGTTGCATTAAATGTGTAGATTGTTTTGAGCAGTATAGTTGTGATGAGTACCAGGTGTTGTATGGAAGTGTTGAATCACTATATTGTACACTTGAAACTGATATTATGTTGACTAACTGGAATTTAAATATAAACTTAAGAAAAAAAGAAAGTGTAACTTAGCTATTCTTATAAAGATATATGAAACATAACTCCTCAAGATTTTATAGTTGTTTCTCAAACAGTTGCATAGATTTCAAGTACTTCTTAAACATCCCATAAATCATATTAAATACAACCACACACACAAAAAAATAAATACAACCACAAATCCAAAAAATAAAAAATAAAAATAAAGGCTGCTCCATAAGGCTAGGTCCTGAAGTAAAGACTATGTAGTAACAAAGCCACAGCTATCTTAATAGACATGTAGCATCAGAAGTGAATTATTGTTGTTAGCCACTGAAATTTTGGGTCACTTGTTATCACAGCATAACTTGGCCTAGGCTGATACATTCAACTTCCCCTTCTGTAGGTCCATTAGCCTCTCTTCAACTCTGAGCTGCCTCCACTCCTCCTCCATCCAATATAGATCTTACTGTTAACAGGTAATTTTTGTGAGGTCATTTCCATTTGTGGGGCTCATAAAGTATCCCTAAGCCTCTTCTCCTAATCCAAAACATCCTGGGCATTCAGTCTTCTGGGGGTCAAGGCAAAGCCTTCACTGAGTCCACCAATGCTCACCAATCAACCACAGTCTTTATGTCTCTCATGGGCTTCTGAATATAGTAGGTAAATTGTCCCTGGGGGCGATAGAGGTAACAGAAAAAGAGAGATGATGGTGTACTGAGAAGTGAATGAGGAGGAGACTACAGTATAGAGTATACTCCTACCCCCCTCAAAAAGAAAAAATTGGCTATAAAGAGAAAGACAGACAAGGAAGTTCTTGGGAACTCCTCCAGCCTGGAGTCTGATATGCTTGCTTATATACTCCAGATAGTTGGCTTCTCTCATTCCCTGTTACAGAGGAGTAAATTCTAATTTGTGGAGGTAAGCCAAAGTTTTCATTTTACTTTTTCTTGTGTCTGTACTCACCACCTGTTTCCTTAGCAGAGTAAGTCCTTTCCTGCTACAGTGCTGGGCCTACAGAAGCCGACTCCCTCTGGAGGAGGAAGGGATACTAATTCTGTCCACTCTATTTTCAAGTGGGAAAAACTTGAGCAATAACAGTGCTAAAGCCCAATAGAGAGCAATACAACAAAATTAGAGAAAGGAACATTTTCTCAGTGAAGTAGGAGGCAAGAGCCTGAGCTGAAAGCTGGAGAAGCAAGGGTTGAGAAAGGAGTGTCTTCATAGAAGTAATGAACTTTTAAATTGTGTAGACCTGTGTTTGTGTGTGTGTGTGTGTGTACATATTCACATTCAAAATCCAAGAGCTGTTAGAGACAAGACAAATCCTTTACAGAACCTCCTGATCTCCTGCTTCTTAGTTAGTAAAGCAATTTGTGGTCAGGAGCTTTCTGCACTTCTGTACTCTCAGACAGACCTCTTTTGGCAATAGCCATATTAGTAGCCACTTTGTCCTAGGACCAGTGGCCCCTTTGGCTCTGGTTAATGCTGCATTTCCCAAGGGCAGTGAACAATTCCTGACTCTCCAGAGGCTCTTCTCACCACCTGCTCAGGGCCCGCCTGGCACAAGATCCCAGAGATTTAATGAAAGAAGAAATACAAGTCACACAAACTGGCCAGGAGCTCTCATCAGTACTCAAGGAAAAAAGAGGAGAAAAATCCAAGTCTTAAGAGAGCCACCTCCAGAAAGACCCACACCAGAATACTTTGGCTTTTAACCACTGCCTGTCTATATTTATCTCTGTTCATATTATTGGCTGGAAAACAAAGTCCACTTTTCATGGGACCTGGTTTGAGGCCTCTCATCTCAAGCTGTTGGAACTACATCTCCTTCCAGTAACAGTGTCCTGTGGCAGGCAGCCTGGCTGGAAAACCAGATGTTACATCAGACCAAGAGCAGTCCGGCTCAGTAAGGTTGGTGAAAGCCTTAGAGGCACATTGATATATGTAACTGGGGAAGATCTAGTAGAGGGACCTCTGGCCCAAGTCCCTCTAGTTAACACAGGACCTAGATTAGGGTAGTATCTTTCTCAAAGTCAGACATAGTTACTTCTCATCAGATAATAGCTGAGCTGGAAGATTAAGTCTTCTTTGTCCATGTAGGGTCATCCTGTTCTATTTCTTTATGTATCAGGTTTTGGACACACACACACAAAGTTAGGCTGTTATTTTAAGTGGGAATGCATTACTGGCTACAAAGCCAGATGAAGAGCACAAAGGAGATTTCTCTGGGTGACCTGTTTCACCAGCAGGCCTGTTACTCTCCATGACTAACTGTGTAAGTGCTTATAATGGAATAAATTGCTTTTCTATGTAAAAAAAATAAATAATAAATAAATAAATGAAAGAAGAGATGAGGTGATTGAGATGGATTGAGATGGATGTGAGGGCCCAAAGATGCCTCTAATTCCTCACCCCCTCAACACTTAGAGTGGTCCCTAAGGCACTACAACAGAATATATAGGATTTCATTCAACACACTTAGAAAACACAGCCCTGGTAGTGTTCTGGGATCCTAGGTATGAGGGATTTCAAGGGGGCATCAGTTTCAGTCCCATGTACCCAAGCAGAACAAAACTACTGAGATTCCCAGCAGTCATGGGGAAGAGACCACAAAACCATTTCTCTTTAGGAGTTCAGCTTCCTTTGCCCTGGGGCTTTTCTCTCACTTCAATCCAGTTTTCCCTTTGCCATACTCTCTGGAGAAAACAAAGCTAGGCTGAGAGTTTCCTGAAAGTCTCCAAGTCATTTCTTTACAAAAAAGAGAAGTATTCAATGGAAAAAAATTTTACAACATTAGAGAAACTATTTAAAAGAAAAAAGGCCCATAAGCCTACTACCCAATAGAGACATCTTTTCTATTTTTCAGTATTCTATATCAATCTTTGTTCATACATACAAAAATTTGATTTTTGCACAGCATGTTATGAGTTATATGGTTTACAAAAGTATTTGTTTCATTTGCTCAATTTCATAGATGAATACAGTAAGGCTTAAAGAAACTGAGTAACGTTTAACTAGATGATACTATTAGAATGTTAGAGCTAAATTTCAAACTAAGGTTACTACTCTAAGACTAGTTCTTTTTCCACTTCAATAGCAGCTGACACACAACTGTAGAGGCCACTGTCTAAATATCAGAGCCAAGGAATATTGAAATATATTTTAGGTGAACTCCTTACTAGCAAAGTTGTTTATGACCCCAAAACCACACAAAACTCAGCTTGTAACAATCAATTCAAAACCAAGTGTTGTGCACTGGGAGCATACCAGACTAGTTGGAACATCTGGTCTAGTACCAACCTCAACATCATTTTGCTATGAGACCTTAGGCAATGCATTCTTATCATGTGTAAGATAAAGGCTTTAAAGTTCACTATGATACCACCCTCACTGCGAGTCTATGACCTTACTATTCTGAGAAGGAATCACTTGCCCATGGGCCTCCTAGCCTTTAACCATAAAAGGTTTTCCAGGCTTAACCACTGGGGCTCTTCTTCCTTCTTTTGACTCCAGGACATACCTGACTTGCATGTGCATGATATTTTTATTAAAAGAGTGATGAAGTAGGGTGAAGGTATAGAGATCATGACAAGATAGTGCTACTAGTTAGAAAAGAAGGGCAAGTGAAGAGATTGTATCTGAGAAGACACTTCCTTATCCTGAGTTTCCTGTTTTGGTCTATAGGTAAGGAGGTATATTGTCTGTGAGTAGGAAACTCCTGTTCACGGAGAAAGACTCAGATCAATTTCTTACCAAGTGGAAAAATCATTCATTTCTTTTGAGGGGCTGAATCTCTAAGCAACCATGAAAAATATCAGTGTAATTACTGAGTTTGTCCTTCTGGGATTGTCTAGTGACCCCCAGATCCAGACCATGCTCTTTGTGCTGTTCCTGGGGATTTACCTTCTGACTTTGATGGGTAATCTGGTGATGATCCTGGTGATCAGGGTTGATTCTCATCTCCACACCCCCATGTACTTCTTCCTTGGACACCTATCCTTCCTGGATCTCAGTTTCTCCTCAGTCACTGTGCCCAAAATGCTACAGAACTTCCTATCTCAGAAGAAAAGCATCTCGGTGTGGGGATGCATCACTCAGAGTTTCTTTTTCACTCTCTCTGGGGGAACAGAAGCTTGTCTGCTCTCTGCCATGGCCTATGACCGCTATGCTGCCATCTGCCACCCTCTGGTCTACACCATGGTCATAAACAGACCTCTCTGTATTGTGACTGTGAGCATAGCTTGGACAATGGGATTTCTGATTTCCTTGATGAATAGTCTCTTCATCCACAAGTTACATTTCTGTGAGTCCAACATCATCCCCCATTTCAGCTGTGAGCTACCTCCACTTTTTCCTCTGTCCTGTACTGATCCCATTGTCAACGAGATTCTTCTAGCAGTGTCATGTGCATTTCTAGGGCTGCTGACACTTCCTCTGATCCTCTTCTCTTACTCCAGAATCATTTCTGCCATTCTGAACATCCACTCCTCTAAAGGCCAAGCCAAAGCCTTCTCTACCTGCTCCTCCCACCTCACCGTGGTGCTCTTGTTCTATGGGACAGCTCTATTCAGGCTCAGTGTTGGAGCGAGTGATCTCCATTCAGTACAGTGTGATCACATCCTTGCTGAACCCCCTCATCTACAGCCTCAAGAACCAGGAGGTGAAGGCAGCTCTGCAGAGGATGCTGAAGCAACAAAAGTGTGCCTTAGGGTAGAAAAAACCTGTGTGATTCTGCTCAAGAAATAGAACAAAATTATTTCTAAAGAAGAAAGATTTTTATAGGCCTAGAGCACTTGGGGAAATTGCATTTCAATTAAATTCAAGTATGTGTCTGGACTTCAAAGCAATTATAACAAAATGGGTGCTGGGGGGAAAGAGTTTGAGGTACTGGCTTCTATCTAGCAGCACTTTGTAAAATAATCTGAGGGAGGGATCTTGGCTTCATCTGAGAAGATAGCAGGTGAAGTGTATTTGGAGCAGAGCAGGGTGTCTGGCCAAATTGATTATTTCTGGATGTGTCTTTGAGGGTATTTCCAGAAAAATTTGAATCGATGTAAGTAAAGAAGATTGCCCTCACCAATGTGGGTGGGTATCATCCAATCTGTTGAGGCCCCAAATACAACAAAACTGCATTGGCAGGGTGAATTTGCATTCTCTGCTTGAAATGGAACATCTGTTCTCCTGCCCTCAGACATTGGTGCTCCTGTTCTTGGGCCTTCAGACTCAGGTTGGAACTTACACCACTGACTCCCCTGGTTCTTAGCCTTTTGGGTTTGGACTGGAATTATACCACTGGCTTTCCTTGGCCACCAGCTTGCAGGCAGCAAATCATGGGATTTCTCAGCCTCCATAACCATGCCAGACAATCCGTCATAATAAATCTCTATTCTATTCTATTCTATTCTATTCTATTCTATTCTATTCTATTCTATTCATTCTGTTTTCTGGAAAAGTACAACCAATACAGCAGGGAAAAGTGAAAAAGAAAAATTAATAGATTGTCAGATTTAAAATCAGTATATTGTGCCTATTTTATTTGCCCTAAACTCTCCTGCCTGGGGGCTTACATCTAAAAATATAGTTTGTGCATGTGCTCCTGTGAATCACTATTTTTGTATCCTTTGGATAAATACCTAGTAGTGCAATTGCTTATAGCAGCCCTATCCACAATAGCCAAAACATAGAAAGAGCCCAAATGTCCATCAACTGATGAATGGATAAAGAATATGTGGTATGTATATGCACTCGAATATTACTCAGCCATCAAAAAGAATGAAATCTTGCCATTTGCAATGATGTGGCTGGAATTAGAGTGTATTATGGTAAGCAAAATAAGCCAGTCAGAGAAAGACAAATACCATATGATTTCACTCTTATGTGGAATTTAAGAAACAAACCAGATGAACATAGGGGAAGGGAAGGAAAAATAAGATAAAGACAGAAAGGGAGGCAAACCATAAGAGACTCTTAAATATAGGGAACAAACTGAAGGTTGCTACAGGGGAGGTGCGTGGGGGGATGGGGTGATTGGGTGATGGGCATTTAGGAGGGCACTTGATGTAATGAGCACTGGGTGTTCTATGTAAATGATGAATCACTAAATTCTACCATAAAACTAATACTACACTATATATGAACTAACTTGAACTTAAATAAAATTTTAAAAAATAAAAAAATAAAAATATAGTATGTGAATTTGATCCAAATACATATTGTATACCAGTATATGGAGAGGGAGATAGATATAAATCATTCTAGAAGCAAAATTAAAAGATCAACAAGGTACCCGTTGGGTCTACTTAATAAACATAAATATATAACAGCAGCTTCCCGAGCAATGTTAAAGACAACCTAAATAAATGGAGACTAATATACTATGCTTATGAATTGGTAGACTGGGTATTTTAAAGATGTCAATTGTTCCAAGTTGATTTATATATTCAGAATAATGTCAGTCAAAAATCTGGAATAGTATTCCAGACAAGGTACCCTTTTTATAAATTTAAAAAGTCGATTCTAAAATTTATCAAGAAGTAAAATGGTCCAAAAAATGCCAAGCTACTCTTGAAGTTAAGAAGAACAAAGTAGATGATCTTGTTCTACTAGATATATCAAGATTTATTATAAAACTAATCAAGATTTTCTATTACTAACACAGAGACAGACAAATACAGCAATGGAAAAGGAAAGAGAACTCAGAAATGGGCCCCAAATACTGAGATGGCAAGACATATCAATTTGTTCAGGGTGGACTTTTCAATCAATACAGATGGATGATTAGCTATCCAGGTAGAAAATTATTTAAATTTTATCCTTACCCACCATAGGCAAAAATCAACTCCCATTAGACTGAAGTACTAAATATGAAATCTTTATATTATAAATCTTTCATAAAATCATATAGGACAGGGGTGCCTGCATGGCTCAGTTGTTAAGTGTCTGCCTTTGGCTCAGGTCATGATCCCAGGGTCCTGGGATCGAGCCCCGCATTGGGCTCCCTGCTCCATGGAAAGCCTGCTTCTCCCTCTCCCACTCCCCCTGCTTGTGTTCCCTCTCTCACTGTCCCTCTTTCTGTCAAATAAATAAATAAAATCTTTAAAAAAAAAATAAAAATCATATAGGACAATGTGTTGATGGTAAAGAAGGATTTTTAAAAACAAGATATGAAAAGCACTCACTACAAAAAATTGATAAATACAATTATATGTATATATGTAATTTATATATATGCAATTATATTAAAATTATGAACCTTATAAAAAATCTCATAAGAATGAAAAGACAAACCACAAAGTAGGAAAAATATTTGCCACACACATGAACAGCAAAATCCTAGTATCCTACATTATAAAAAGAAAAAAATTATTCTGACAGGAAAATGAGCAAAAGAATAGAACAAGAACTTGACAGAAGAGGAAATCCAAATCTCTAAGTTCCTCAGCCTTAATAGTAATCATACAAATTAAAATCACAATGAAAAGTACCATTAAACAGGTATCAGAATGGCAAAAATTAAGAAGCCCAATAAAATGAAGCTTTGGCAATAATGTAGAACAATGAGGACTCTCATTTTGGGAAAAGTTTTAGCTACCCATTATGTGGTAAAGTTACTTCAGCCCAGAATTCCATCCATACTAGGTAATTTATCCTAGAAAAACTCGTACTCACTCCACCAAAATAAATGTACAAAATGTTCATGGTAGCACTGTTTGTAATAACCAAAATCAGGAAATAACTCAAATGGCCATGTACAATAGAAATAGAAAGATAAAATTTTATATATACATACTGTGAAGTGAATATAATCACTGAAAATGAACAAACTATAGTCATATGGAATAGCATGAATGAATTTCAAATCTAATATTGGACAAAATGATATGTAATAAATTACTCTGTTCATTTAAAAGTGAACTAAAGGCAAACAGATGCATATATAAATGGTAAAACCAGGGGGGAGTTAAGATGGTGGAGTAATAGTGGGACCCTATACTTGCCTCATCCCTTAAACATAGCTAGATAAATATCAAATCATTCTGAACACCCAAGAAATTGATCTGAGGACTGAGAGAACAAACTGCACATCTAGAGGGTGAAAAATAGCCACATTGTGGACGGTAGGAGTTGTGGAGAGTTGATTTGGGAGAGAAAAGAATTGTGGGTACTGCAGAGGGGAGGGACCCCTGATCACAGAGACAGGAGAGAAAGAGAATAAAGAAAGATAGCTGCATGCAGGGGATTGCACAAGAAAAACTCTTCCCCAAAACCATTGACTGGGAAAAAGAGGGGAGCCGTTTATCACAAATTTTAACAAGCAGCGGAGCTCAAAGTCTGAAGTTTTAGAAATCCATGCCATCACCCGCGTTATGCTGGCGGGCTTAGGGGTGCTCCTGTGGGGAAGGAGGGCAGAGGCCTGGGAGCAGGCTGCATGATCTGAGGATCTCCTGGGTTGCAGCGAGAGAAACAGTTCCTCTCTTGGAGTGCATTTGGGAGAGGTAGCACTGCCTCTCAGGGGAAAAAAGAGACAGTAGGCACTATTGAGCAGACCTGTTAATTAGCATAGTGGAAGAGACACCTGCTGAAGGCAGCTAACCTGGAAGCCAGCTTTTGGCTGTGCTTTACCATAAACTCCCAGACCCTGTGCAGTCCTGTGACTGCTTTTCTGGGACAAACAAGCAACAGCCACAGTGCAGCGAGACCCTCTCCCAGAGGATCAGCATGGGTCCAGCCAAGCTGGTCCCTAAAACTTGGAGTTTTGAAACCCAGCCATGCATCTGAGATAAAACACAGGAGTACTGTGCTGCCAGGAAGGCAGACAGCTCGGACACAGACAGGGTGAAAGCAGGGTTCTGAAGGAAGCCTGGAACATAAGAGGGGAGATTGTTTGCTCTTCTGTGAGGGCTTCCTGAACAGTGGTGGCTTGAACTCCCCTCTCCAGGGTTGAGAGAGTGGGGTGATACCATTTCCCCACTCCCCCATCAGCAGGAACAGACTTCAGTGAACACAGCACCCCCCAGTGGAGACTGGAGCCAATTACACCAAGCCCCACCCCACTGTAATCTGCAGTTGCATCTTTACTAGGGCAAGAAGGCCTGAGAACCCGCTCAGCAGGTTCCTTCCTTCAGAAGACAAGTACAAACCCTCTGCATGCACCAAGCCTACTGATCATAGAGTGCTGCAAAGCTTCAGTTCTAGTGGAAATAGGATCAGGCTTATTTTAAGAAGCAATCCAAAGCACACCTAATTAAAATGCCACACTGGACAAGGGCCAAACACTGCCCACTGCAGGCAAGGAAAAACTGCAAAGGACTGACCTGAGGGAAAGAGCAGCCAAAACACAACAGCAGAGTGCACACTCAAACACTTCCTGAAGCTCCAGGCCCTGGACAGTATAGGACCTTCTCTAAATATAGCCATTAATCAGGAGCAGGAAATATAACTGGCTTTCCTAATACACACATACACACACACACACACACACACAACAGTGACCTAGACAAAATGCCAAGATGGAGGAATTCACCCCAAAAGAAAGAACATGAAGAGGTCATGGCCAGAGGTCTTATCCAAACAGATATAAGTAATATGCCTGAACCAGAATTTAAAACAACAATCATAAGGAACTAGCTGGGCTTGAGAAAAGCATAGAAGACACTAAAGAATCCCTTACTGCAGAGATACAGAACTAAAAACTAGTGAGGCCGAAATTAAAAAATGCTATAACCGAGATGCAAAACTGACTGGATGTAATAACAACAAGATGAAGCAGAGGAACAAAACAGTGATAGAGAAGATAAAATTACAGAAAATAATGAAGCTGAAAAGAAGAGGGAAAGAAAAGTATTGGATCATGAATGTAGATTTAGGTAACTCAACTACTCCATAAAGCATAACAACGTTCATATCATAGGGGTCCCAGAAGAAGAAGAGAGGGAAAAGGGGACAGAAGTTCTATTTGAGCAAATTGTAGCTGAAAACTTCCCTAATCTGGAGAAAGAAACAGATATCAAAATCCAGGAGGCACAGAGAACTCTCATCAAATTCAACAAAAGCCAGCCAACACCAAGACATAGTAGTAACATTTTAAAATACAGAGATAAGGAAAGAATCCTGAAAGCAGCAACAGAAAAGAAATCCCTAACCTACAAGGGAAGACAGATCAGGTCCACAGTGGATCTCTCCACAGAAATCTGGCAGGCCAAAAGAAAGTGGCATGATATATTCAATGTGCTGAAGGGAAAAATATGTAGCCAAGAATAGTTTATCCAACAAGGCTATCATTCAGAATAGAAGGAGAGATAAAGAGTTTCCCAGATAAACAAAAACTAAAGGAGTTTGTGGCCAATAAACCAGCCCTGCAAGAAATATTGAAGGGGACACTTTGAGTGGGAAAGAAAGACCAAAAGCAACAAAGACTAGAAAGGAACAGAGAAAATCTCCAAATCAGTGACTTTACAGGTAATAAAATGGCACTAAATTCTTATCAGTAATGACCATGATGAGATACCACCTCACATCTGTCAGAATGGCTACAATTAGCAACACAGGAAACAACAGATGTTAGGAAGGATGCAGAGATAGGGGAACTCTCTTACACTGTTGGTGAGAATGCAAACTGGTGCAGCCACTCTGGAAAACAGTATGGAAGTTCCTCCAAAAGTTAAAAATAGAACTACCCTTATGACCTGGAAATTGCACTATTAGGTATTACCCAAAGGACACAAAAATACAGATTTGAAGGGGTACATGCACCCTGATATTTATAGCAACGTTATCAACAATAGCCAAATTATGGAAAGAGCCCAAATGTCTATTGACTGATGAATGGATAAAGAAGATGTGGCATACACACACACACACACATGCACACACGCACGCATGCATGCACACACACAATGGAATATTACTCAGCCATCAAAAAGAATGAAATCTTGCCATTCACAACAATGTGGATAGAGCTAGGATGTAGTATGCTAACTAAGAAAAATAAGTCAGTCAGAGAAAGACAAATACCATATGATTTCACTCATATGTGGAATTTAAGAAACAAAGCAGATGAACATAGGGGAAGGGGGAAAAAAAAAGAAAGAGCAAGGCAAGCCATAAGTGACTCTTAACTATAGAAAACAAACTGAAGGTTGATGGAGGGAGGTGGGTGTGGGATGGGCTAAATGGGTGATGGGTATTAAGGAGAGTGCTTATTGTGATGAGCAATGTGTATTATATGTAAGGGATGAATCACTAAATTCTATACCTGAAACCAATTTTACCATATATGTTAACTAACTAGAATTTAAATTAAAAAATTGAAATAAAAAAATAAATGGTAAAACCATAAAGAAGCAAGGAAATCAGTAAGAATGTTAGGGCAGTCTGAGTTATTGTAACAGGGGAAGGAACAAGATTCTTAGAACAGAGTGGTATACATTCCTAGTGCTGTTAATCTTTTTAAAAAATCTAAAAAATGTTTTCTTGGGGTGCCTGAGTGGCTCAGTCAGTTAAGTGTCTGCCCTCGACTCAGGTCATGATCCCAGGGTCCTGTGATAGAGCCCACGTTGGGCTTCCTGCTCAGTGAGGAGTCCGCTTCTCCCTCTCCTTCTACCCCTCCCCCTCCTTGTGCTCTCTCTTGTGTGTGCACACACTCTCTCTCAAATAAATAAATAAAATCTTTTAAAAAATGTTTTCTTATATAGTGTTCATGAAGATCTTTGCTTTATAATTATTTGTTAAACTATACATATATGTTATATGTACTTTTCAGGATGTATGGCATATTTCAAAATTTCTTAGAAACTGTAAACATCAAACTAAATAGTGAAATACTAAAGTAATTTCCATTAAAACCAGAAATTGGGCAGAGATGCCTGTTTTCTCCACTATTTCCTAACATTGTTTTGAAGATTATAACTAAGGTAATAAGACAGAAATATGAAATACTTAGAATGATTATAAAAGACCAATTACTTATTTTATATGTAGATAATATGATTATATTCACAGATAACTCAATAGGCTAGGGTGAAAAGTATAAGTAATAAGAGAGATTAAGTTGGCAACGTATTAAATAAATACACAAAAATAGCCTTTTACTACCCTGTCAGTAACCAATTTGAACTGGAAATGGAAAAAAAATTCCACTCACACTGGCAACAAAATCATAAAATAACTAGTAATAAATTCAACAAAAAAAGATACCGAATTTTTAAAAAAATTTTTAAATTTATTTATTTGACAGAGAGACAGAGAGCACAAGCAGGGGGAGCAGCAGAAGGAGAGGGAGCAGCAGGCTCTCTGCTGAGCAGGGAGCCCGATGCAGGGCTCGATCCCAGTACCCTGGGATCATGACCTGAGCCAAAAGCAGATGCTTAACCAACTGAGTCACCCAGGTGCCCCAAAAAGATACAGAATTTATATGAATAAAATCATACTGAGTGACATAAAACAAGCTCTGAATAAATGGAAAGACACACCACATGGCTGACCTCAGCAAAACATTAATAATAATAATTAAAATTATAATAGAATATACTTGAAGGACATTGAGACTCTCAAGAAATAAAAGAGAAAGCTGAAGATCCAGGCTTTGGGCAGGTCAGGAATTAGAGTACCTGTGGAGATCTAAGTAGTGGAAATTAATGAATAATCTCTGCAGATCATCCCCCCATTGGACAACCATAACCTCTGCTGATTAAAATTCCTGGGTGAAAGGGTCCAACTGGCCTAGATTAAGTCACCTCTTGCCTGGGAAAGGACATTTAAGGTTTGTCTGTAATGTCATTTTCCTACCTAACCCAACTTTTTAATCTGCCCTTTAAAAGGATCTACAACTCAGCAGTCACAAGAAACAGCACTGCTGCTTTAATGAGCAAGTGTTTGGCTCAATATATAACCTTGGTTTGGCACATGAGTCTCATGGTCAGATGTTCATGTCCATAAATTATCAAAGCACAGCCCTGTGGCTTGTAAGTACTTTCCCCCAGTTCTAAGGCTTATTTCTACATCATTGCTTTGATTCTTGTTGGTGATCATATTGATCTATTTTTCTCAGTCTGCCTGGATAGCCACTGTGTCTTGAAGTGATCCTGCTGGAAGCCTCCTTGAGTGGCCAGAAATGGCCCTCATCACCTTTCACTTTATCCTGACTTTGAGCTGTGAACCATTCTGAAGGTGCTCTTGGCCTTCCTCCTACTCTCCAGGATTGGGCCTCCTTAGCAGGCCACTCTCCTCATTTCCCCCTGGGGCATTCGTTGTGTTAGTGAACATCCTACTACTTCTAAGGGCTCAACAATCTTTGAACTCTCCTTAACACAAAGACAGTCAATGAGCCAAACTTTAGCCTTCCTCTTGCCAGAGTCAAGATCCCTTTTCTGTCTTGAGAATCATGTGCCTCTAAAGGGCATGGTCTGATGACACCGAATTAGCCTTCCCAGCCCAGATATGACCAAATGTGATGGAATCTATTACAGCCCAAACTGTGATTCTTTTTCTTCACCTCTGATCTTTTATTTTTCTCCAGTACCCTGCATCCCTAAGCCATGTGTTCAAATTTGGATTCCCATATCTCATTTTATCTGTTACAGGTCTAAAAGTACTTTTATATTTTTCTAGAAATGCAAATATAATTTTTAAGTGAGGCAAACATGAAAAACCAAGTTTGGGTGATTGTGATTGTGATTATGATCTACTATTCCACAAACCATTGCCTTGTACCCAAAGTTTTTGCTAAACAGAGATGAGTTCTGGAAAATTGAGGCCTTAACCCACAGCCCTTTGGAGCCCTATGAGGGTTAGAAGACATTAATAGATGAAGAACTGGAACTGGACTGGGAAGCTAGACAGGCTATGCAGGTTGAGTCACCCCTGGCTATGAATTTTGGTACATAATCACCTGACATCTAAAATATACCATTGAGAAGTGAAGTTAAAGGGTTTCATGTAGTATGGGTCAGTCCTAATAGAATTTGGGCCTTGGAATCAATGAGTTAACTAGATGGTGACTTTGTGCAAGTTACTGAATCTGTGTGATCGAATATTCTTATTTGTAAAATTAATAGAGGATAATTCTATTTTTGCTTTCATTGTCACAACAGCTCTATGTTAAACAGCTGCAACTTTACAGATGAGGAAACTGAGGCTCAGAGGGGTTATTTAATAGCTTATTTCTACAGAGCAGAACTAGGACTAGGTATTTGGATCTCAATACCTGTGTTTATCCTAACTTTAACACACTTTAATTTCCAAGACCCTGATCACCCCCAAAATACCTATTGCTTAGATAGAATTCTGGGTAATCTTTTTATTTTAAAAATACCTCATTGTTATTTTGGTGATATTGTAATAAATAAAATTTGGGGGTAGTTGAAAACAAGAAAGGGAAAGAAAAAGAAAGAAAGAAAGAGAGAGAGAAAGAAAGAAAGAAGAAAGAGAGAAAGAAAGAAAGAGAGAGGAAAGAAAGAAAGAAAAAGAAAGAAAGAAAGAAAAAGAAAGAGGGAGAGAGGGAGGGAAGAAGGAAAGAAGGAAGGAAGGAAGATGAGTGGAGGGAAGTAGGGAGGGCAGAAGGGAAGGAAGGAAGGGAAGAAGGAAGGAAGGAAGGAAGGAAGGAAGGGAGGGAGGGAGGGAGGGAGGGAGGGAGGGAGGGAGGGAGGAAAGAACTGCTCCCAGAAAAGTAGCTGTTATATTTCCCATACTTAAAGAAAATAAATATTGTAAAATAGTACTAAATAACAATATGGTAAAATATGTTTGAAATTCATATTTTATCTTTGATTTTCATTCCAATTATAGGTGTTTATTTTATTCAGCCAGCATTCAATGTCTAATGGATTAGACTTAGAATAGGGAATAAGAAACAAGATGACTGACATATGTCTTGGAAGATTTCCACTTTCAAGGATCTTCATTCAACATTCAGTGGGCCTGATGTATTGAGTATTCAATACTCAGTGCTTAGTTTCTGGGATAAAAGGTTGATTAAGACAGTTACTTCTGTAAATATTTTGCCATCTGCATTAGTTTTCTAGGACTACCATAACAAAGTACCAAAAATTGGGTAACTTAAAAAAATAAAAAGCTATTGTCTCCCAGTTCTGGAAGTTGTTAGTCTGGTGTCCACAAAGTTGTTTCCTTCTGAGTGCTCTAAGAGAGAACTGCTCCAGGTCTCCCTTCATCTTTGGTGGCCTCAGGCATTCCTTACACCCTATCCTCCAGTTGTATCACTCCAATTTTTTATCTTCACATGACATTCTCCCTGTGTCTTCATGTCATCTTCCTTCTATAGGTGTCTGGCTCTGTGTCCAAATTTCCCCTTTCTATAAGGATATTGGGTTAGGGGCCACCCTAATGACCTCATTTTAACCTGATTACTACTGTAAAGATCTTATTTTCAAATAAGATCATATTCTGAGGTACAGGATGTTAAGACTTCAACATATCTTCTTTGAGAGACACAATTCCACCCATAACACCATCTTTCCTTTTTTTTCCTGTAAAGTTTGTCAAATTAGTTGAAAACCAAATGATGATGCTCCAGTCTATTCTATTCAATATGATTTTTCATATTGCCACAGCACTATGATGAAAACTCATTTTTCATTTATCATACTCTTAAGAAATTCCTAGAAAAGTAAATTAGAGGTTATACATGGTTGAAGAAAAATAGAGCGATCTTAGCAATAAAAGTAGCAGGTTTGTAATATATGAAAAAAAATGGACAAGATATTGCAAAGAGTTAAGTTGTATCTGCTCGGAGGAAAGTCCTCTAGATGGCGGGATTCCAAAACCATCATCCATGGGCTGCAGGATTGCCATATTGACCATCATTGTATGTTAAACTATCTTGCTTCTAACCAGAGAGTTCACTTTATAGCAAAAATTTATGAGCAATGGTGGAATTTACTGGTTTTACCATATTCCCCATCACCCAGAAGCTGCCATTATAACATGGTGGAATGGCCTTTTGAAATCTCATTTATCATGGCAGCTGAGTGACAACACTTTGTCAGCGTCCTACTGCAACAGTTCTCAAATTATTTGCTATCAGGACCCCTTTTATATTCTTAAAAATTATTTAAGACTCCAAAGATCTTTTAATGTGGGTTATACCTGTTGATATTTATTGTTTTATAAATTAAAATTGAGAATTTAGGAGCACCTGGGTGGCTCAGTCGGTTAAGCGTCTGCCTTTGTTTCAGATCATGATCTCAGGGTCCTGGGATCAAGTCCTTTGTGAGGCTCCCTGCTTAGTGGGGAGTCTTCCCCGCCACCCCTGCTTGTGCTCTCTCTCTCTCTCTCTCTCTCAAAAATAAATAAATTAATTAATTAAATAAAATTGAGAATTTAACAAAGTTTATCAATTCATCTAAAAATAACAATCATTATGTGTTAACATAAGTAGCATTTTTATTAAAATAATTATATTTTCTGAAACAAAAAATGAGAAGAGTAACATTGTTAAACATTTTTGCAAATCTTTTTTAATATCTGACTTAATGAAGATAGCTGAATCTGTTTTTACTGAAGTATATGAAGAATATCCTGCCTCAAATAGAGACATTATTGGAAAGGGAGGAACATTTTCAGATATGAAACAATATAAATGAATTTTTCATACTCTGTTAAAATCCATTGGTCTATATTGCACTTTGAGTGGAACTTTCATCCAGGCATGATTTTTTAAATACCATGCATTAGTCATTTGAAAACTATTGGTTCCCTGATGCTCCAAATATTGACACATTTATTATATACTATACAGATGCTCCAAATATTAACACAGTTAATTACAAAATATTAAAAAAATCACATCCATTAATATCACCACAAATCTCAATCAAAATTTTATCACTGGCAACAAATAATGTCAGGTATTTTTTTCTCTGTCATGCTCATTTAAGTTGGTTTCAAGAAAAAGTCTGCCAAATATGTTTCAATAGCTATAGTTTGCCAGGCATTCTTTCAAGTAAAAGTGCTGTTCTTTTTTTTTAGAAAAGAAATTCCTTCAGTTCACAACAAAAATAATTGTACAAGTGCTTTTCCTTGAGACAACCATCATGGTCTGGTTTGTAGCACAAGTGACTTATGCATACTTCCCATTTTGTTACACAGAATAGTAAAAAGATATATACTTGAGTGTCAAGATTTAATAAAATTAACATTTTGTACTATTTCACCAAGATGTTCTCAGTGTTGTCAAGCTATCCTCCTATTTCCTTCTAAAGACACTAAGGAACAATTTGGAGATAACTGACATCTTAATAATAGTGAGTCTTCCAATCCATCAACATGGTATTTCTCTCCATGTATTTAAACTTCTTCAATATCTCTCTGCAATGTTGTCTAGTTTTCAGTGTCAAGTCCTACACATCTTTTGTTAAACTTATCCCTGAGTATATCGTATTTTAAATATCATACATGGAATTGTTTTTAATTTTTAAAATTTTATTATGTTATGTTAATCACCACACATCATTAGTTTTTGATGTAGTGTTCCATGATTCATTGTTTGCGTATAACATCCAGTGCTCCATTCAATACGTGCCCTCTTTAATACCCATCACCAGGCTAACCCATCCCCTCACCCCCCTCCCCTCTAGAACCCTCAGTTTGTTTCTCAGAGTCCATAGTCTCTCATGGTTCATCTCCCCCTCCGATTTCCCCCCCTTCATTTTTCCCTTCATACTATCATCTTTTTTTTTTAATGTATAATGTATTATTTGTTTCAGAGGTACAGGTCTGTGATTCATCAGTCTTACACAACTCACAGCGCTCACCATAGCACATACTCTCCCCAATGTCTATCACCCAGCCACCCCATCCCTGCCACCTCCCACCACTCTAGCAACCCTCAGTTTGTTTCCTGAGATTAAGAATTCTTCATATCAGTGAGATCATATGATACATGTCTTTCTCGATTGACTTATTTCGCTCAGCATGGAACCTTCAGTTCCATCCATGTCATTGTAAATGGCAAGATTTCATTCCTTTTGATGGCTGCATACTATTCCAGTGTGTGTGTGTGTGTGTGTGTGTGTGTGTGTGTATCACCTCTTCTTTATCCATTCATCTGTCAATGGACATCTTGGCTCTTTCCATAGTTTGGCTATTGGACATTGCTGCTATAAACATCGGGGTGCACGTACCCCTTCGGATCACTACATTTGTATCTTTGGGGTAAATACCCAGTAGTGCAATTGCTGGGTCATAGGGTAGCTCTATTTTCAACTTTTTGAGGAGCCTCCATACTGTTTTCCAGAGTGGCTGCACCAGCTTGCATTCCCACCAAGTGTAGGAGGGTTCCCCTTTCTCTGCATCCCTGCCAACATCTGTCATTTCCTGACTTGTTAAGTTTAGCCATTCTGACTGGTGTGAGGTGGTATCTCATTGAGGTTTTGATTTGGATTTCCCTAATGCCGAGTGATGTGGAGCACTTTTTCATGTGTCTGTTGGCCATTTGGATGTCTTCTTTGGAAAAATGTCTGTTCATGTCTTCTGCCCATTTCTTGATTGGATTATTTGTTCTTTGGGTTTGAGTCTAAGTTCTTTATAGATTTTGGATACTAGCCCTTTATCTGATATGTCATTTGCAAATATCTTCTCCCATTCTGTCAGTTGTCTTTTGGTTTGTTGACTATTTCTTTTGCTGTGCAAAAGCTTTTTATCCTGATGAAATCCCAATAGTTCCTTTTTGCCCTTGCTTCCCTTGCCTTTGGCGATGTTTCTAGGCAGAAGTTGCTGCGGCTGAGGTCGAAAAGGTTGCTGCCTGTGTTCTCCTTTAGGATTTTTTTTTTAAAAGATTTTATTTATTTATACAACAGAGAGACAGCGAGAGAGAACACAAGAAGGGAGATTGGGAGAGGGAGAAGCAGGCTTCCCATGGAGCTGAGACCCTGATGTGGGGCTCGATCCCAGGACCCTGGGATCATGACCCGAGCCAAAGGCAGACGCTTAACGACTGAGCCACCCAGGCGCCCCCTCTCCTTTAGGATTTTGATGGACTCCTGTCTCACATTTAGGACTTTCAACCATTTTGAGTCTATTTTTGTGTGTGGTATAAGGAAATGGTCCAGTTTCATTCTTCTGCATGTGGCTGTTCAATTTTTCCAACACCATTTGTTGAAGAGACTGTCTTTTTTCCATTGGACATTTTTTTTTTAAAGATTTTATTTATTTATTTATTTGACAGAGAGAGACACAGCGAGAGAGGGAATACAAACAGGGGAATGGGAGAGAGAGAAGCAGGCTTCCCGCGGAGCAGGGAGCCTGATGCGGGGCTCGATCCCAGGACCCTGGGATCATGACCCGAGCCGAAGGCAGATGCTTAACGACTAAGCCACCCAGGCACCCCTCCATTGGACATTCTTTTCTGCTTTGTCGAAGATTAGTTGACCATAGAGTTGAGGGTCCATTTCTGGGCTCTCTATTCTGTTCCATTGATCTCTGTGTCTGTTTTTGTGCCAGTACCATACTGTCTTGATGATTACAGCTTTGTAATAGAGCTTGAAGTCCGGAATTGTGATGCCACCAGCTTTGCTTTTCTTTTTCAACATTCCTCTGGCTATTCAGGGTCTTTTCAGGTCCCATACAAATTTTAGGATTATTTGTTCCATTTCTTTGAAAAAAGTGGATGGTATTTTGATAGGGATTGCATTAAATGTGTAGATTGCTCTAGGTAGCATTGACCTCTTCACAATATTTGTTCTTCCAATCCATGAGCATGGAACGTTTTTCCATTTCTTTGTGTCTTCCTCAATTTCTTTCATGAGTATTTTATAGTTTTATAGATTCTTTGCCTCTTTGGTTAGATTTATGCCTAGGTATCTTATGGTTTTGGGTGCAATTGTAAATGGGATCGACTCCTTAATTTCTCTTTCTTCTGTCTTGTTGTTGGTGTATAGGAATGCCACTGATTTCTGTGCATTGATTTTATATCCTGCCACTTTACTGAATTCCTGTATGAGTTCTAGCAGTTTTGGGGTGGAGTCTTTTGGGTTTTCCACATAAAGTATCATATCATCTGCAGAGAGTGAGAGTTTGACTTCTTCCTTGCTGATTCAGATGGCTTTTATTTCTTTTTGTTGTCTGATTGCTGTGGCTAGGACTTCTAATACTATGTTGAATACCAGTGGTGATAGTGGACATCCCTGCTGTGTTCCTGACCTTAAAGGGAAAGCTCTCAGTTTTTCCTCATTGAGAATGATATTCACTGTGGGTTTTTCATAGATAGCTTTTATGATACTGAGGTATGTACCCTCTATCCCTATACTCTGAAGAGTTTTGATCAAGAAAGGATGCTGTACTTTGCCAAATGCTTTTTCTGCATCTATTGAGAGGATCATATGGTTCTTGTTCTTTCTGTTATTAATGTATTGTATCACATTAATTGATTTGTGGATGTTGAACCAACCCTGCAGCCCAGGAATAAATCCCACTTGGTCATGGTGAATAATCCTTTTAATGTACTGTTGGATCCTATTGGCTAGTATTTTGGTGAGAATTTTTGCATCCATGTTCATCGGGGATATTGGTCTGTAGTTCTCCTTTTTGGTGGGGTCTTTGTCTGGTTTTGGGATCAAAGTAATGGTGGCCTCATAAAACGAGTTTGGAAGTTTTCCTTCCATTTCTATTTTTTGGAATCGTTTCAGAAGAATAGGTATTAATTCTTCTTTAAATGTTTGGTAGAATTCCCCTGGGAAGCCATCTGGCCCTGGGCTCTTGTTTGTTGGGAGATTTTTGATGACTGCTTCAATTTCCTTAGTGGTTATAGGTCTGTTCAGGTTTTCTATTTCTTTGGTTCAGTTTTGGTTTTATACAACTCTAGGAATGCATCAATTTCTTCCAGATTATCTAATTTGCTGCCACATAGTTGCTCATAATATGTTTGTATTTCTTTGGTGTTGGTTGTGATCTCTCCTCTTTCATCATGATTTTATTTATTTTGGTATTTTCTCTTTTCTTTTTGATAAGTCTGGCCAAGGGTTTTATCAATCTTATTAATTCTTTCAAAGAGCCAGCTCCTAGTTTCATTGATCTGTTCTACTGTTCTTTTGGTTTCTATTTCATTGATTTCTGCTCTGATCTTTATTATTTCTCTTCTCCTGTGGGGTTTAGGCTTTGCTGTTCTTTCTCCAGCTTCTTTAGGCGTAGGGTTAGGTTGTGTATTTGAGACCTTTCTTGTTTCTTGAGAAAGGCTTGTATTGCTATATACTTTCCTCTTAGGACTGCCTTTGCTGCATCCCAAAGATTTTGAACAGTTGTGTTTTCATTTTCATTTGTTTCCATGAATTTTTTAAATTCTTCTTTAATTTCCTGGTTGACCCAGTCATTCTTTAGTAGGATGCTCTTTAGCCTCCATGTATTTGAGTTCTTTCTGACTTTCCTCTTGTGATTGAATTCTAGTTTCAAAGCATTGTGGTCTGAAAATATGCCGGGAATGATCCCAATCTTTTGGTACCAGTTGAGACCTGATTTGTGACCTAGGATGTGATCTATTCTGGAGAATATTGCATGGGCACTAGAGAAGAATGTGTATTCTGTTGCTTTGGGATGGAATGTTCTGAATATATCTGTGAAGTCCATTTGGTCCAGTGTGTCATTCACATTATTTATTTCCTTGTTGATTTTTGCTTAGATGATCTGTCCATTTCAGTGAGGTGGGTGTTAAAGTCCCCCACTATTATTGTATTGTTGTCAATGTGTTTCTTTGCTTTTGTTATTAATTGGCTTATATAATTGGCTGCTCCCATGTTAGGGGCATAGATATTTACAATTGTTAGATCTTGTTGGATAGACCCTTTAAGTAGGCTAAAGTGTCCTTCCTCATCTCTTATTATAGTCTTTGGTTTAAAATCTAATTTGTCTGATATAAGGATTGTCACCTTTATAGAAGAAAGCCACAGCTTTCTTTTGGTGGCCAGTAGCATAGTCAATGGTTTTCCACCCCCTTCACTTTCAATCTGGAGGTGTCTTTGGGTCTCCAATGAGTCTCTTGCAGACAGCATATCGATGGGTCTTGTTTTCTTATCCAATCTGATACCCTGTGTCTTTTGATTGGGGCATTTAGCCCATTTGCATTCAGGGTAACTATTGAAAGATATGAATTTAGTGCCATTATATTGCCTGTAAGGTGACTGTTACTGTATATTGTCTGTGTTCCTTTCTGGTCTATGTTACTTTTAGGCTCTCTCTTTGCTTAAAGCACCCCTTTCAGTATTTCTTGTAGGGCTGTTTTTGTGTTTGCAAATTCCCTTAGTTTTTGTTTGTCCTGGAAGCTTTTTATCTCTCCTTCTATTTTCTTTCTTTTTTTTTTTTTTTAAAGATTTTATTTATTTATTTGAGAGAGAGAATGAGATACAGAGAGACAGCATGAGAGGGGGGAGGGTCAGAGGGAGAAGCAGCCTCCCTGCTGAGCAGGGAGCCCAACGCAGGACTTGATCCTGGGACTCCAGGATCGTGACCTGAGCTGAAGGCAGTCACTTAACCAACTGAGCCACCCAGGTGCCCGTCTCTCCTTCTGTTTTCAATGACAGCCTAGCTGGATATAGTATTCTTGGCTGCATATTTTTCTCATTTAGTGCTCTGAATATATCATTCCAGTCCTTTCCGGCCTGCCAGGTCTCTGTGGATAGGTCTGTTGCCAATCTAATGTTTCTACCATTGTAGGTTACAGATCTCTTCTCACAAGCTGCTTTCAGGATATTCTCTTTGTCTCTGAGACTCATAAGTTTTACTCTTAGATGTTGACCTATTTTTATTGATTTTGAGGGGGGTTCTCTGTGCCTCCTGGATTTTGATGCCTGTTTCCTTCCCCAAATTAGGGAAGATCTCTGCTATAATTTGCTCCAATATACCTTCTGCCCCTCTCTCTCTTTCTTCTTCTTCTGGGATCCCAATTATTCTAATATTGTTTCATCTTATGGTATCACTTATCTCTCGAATTCTGCCCTCGTGATCCAGTAGTTGTTTATCTCTCTTTTTCTCAGCTTCTTTATTTTCTATCAGTTGGTCTTCTTTATCACTAAATCTCTCTTCTGCCTCATTTATAGCAGTTAAAGCCTCCATTTTTTATTGCACCTCATTAATAGCCTTTTTGATTTCGACTTGGTTAGATTTTAGTTCTTTTATTTCTCCAGAAAGGGTTTCTCTAATATCTTCCATGCTTTTTTTAAGCCCAGCTAGTATCTTTATAATCATCATTCTGAACTCTAGTTCCGACATCTTACTAATGTCCATATTGATTAGGTCCCTGGCAGTTGGTACTGCCTCTTGTTCCTTTTTTTGAGGTGATTTTTTCTGTCTTGTCATTTTGTCCAGAGGAGAATAGATGAATGAGAGAACAAAATGTTAACAGGGTAACAATGACTCCAGAAAAATATACGCTAGACAAATCAGAAGAGACCTGAAACTGCGGGAAAAGAAAGGGAAAGAAAGAAAAAAGAAAAAAAAAAAGGAAAAGAAAAGGATAAAAAAAAGAGAATATGATCACATATGATCAGGCTGGTGAATAGATCAGTGCCACACACTAGATTTGTGGCATATTTTGGTCTGTTAGAAGAAACTGCCTCCCAAAATTTTAAAGAAAGAAAAGCTTATATGTGTATAAAAATAAGGGTAAATACGATGAAGGTATGGAATATGACTGTAAAGATGAAAATTATAAAAGATTTTATAAAAGGAATTGATAAGATAAGAAGTTGGTTGAAAAAAGAAAGAAGAGAAATTTTAAAAAGTGGGGGGAGAGAATGTGATCAGGCAGGAGACTAGAACAAAGCCATACACTAGAGATTTAGGGTATATTTTGGTCTGTTAGAAGAAACTGTATCCCAAAATTTTAAAGAGATAACAACTTATATATTTACCAAAAATAAGGTTAACTACTATGAAGGGATAGAATATGATTCTAAAAATGAAAAATAAAAAAGATTTTTTAAAAAAGGATTGATAAGGGCCTCTGGGTGGCTCAGTCATTAAGCGTCTGCCTTTGGCTCAGGTCATGATCCCAGGGTCCTGGGATCAATCCCTGCATCAGGCTCCCCACTCAGCGGGAAGCCTGCTTCTCCTTTTCCCACTCCCCCTGCTTGTGTTCCCTCTCTCACTGTGTCTCTCTCTGTCAAATAAATAAATAAAATCTTTAAAAAACAACAAAAAAAGAGGGGTGCCTGGGTGGCTCAGTCATTAAGCGTCTGCCTTCGGCTCAGGTCATGATCCCAGGGTCCTGGGATCGAGCCCCGCATAGGGCTCCCTGCTCGGCAGGAAGCTTGCTTCTCCCTCTCCCACTCCCCCTGCTTGTGTTCCTTCTCTTGCTGTGTCTCTCTCTGTCAAATAAATAAATAAAATCTTAAAAAAAAAAAGAAAATTAAAAAAACTAACTTTGAAAGACTAAAGAATCATGGGAAAAAAGCCATGAATTCTATGTGCAGTATTCCCCTAGTGCTGGAGTTCTGCCATTCTCATTGATCGGTAAACTTGGTCTTGGCTGGCTGTTCTTGCTGATCTTCTGGGGGAGGGGCCTGTTGCTGTGGTTCTCAAATGTCTTTGCCGGAGGCGGAATTGCCCCTCCCTTGCTGGGGTCCGGGCTAAGTAATCTGCTCAGGTTTGCTCTTGGGAGCTTTTGTTCCCTGCAAGCTTTCCGTACAGCTTTGGAGGACGAGAGTGAAAATGGCAGCTTCCCAATCTCCCTCTGGAGGAGCCAAGAACTCGGGGGCCCACTCCTCAGTGCGACCCCAGAGAAAAGCAATCACTCACTCCTGTCTCCCCAGTCTCCAGCTGCACCCCGTGCTCACCCAGCCTGTGACCTAGCGTTTCTGTCTCTGGCACCTGACCCCGTGTGGAGTCTCCAAACCCAGTAGATTCCTGTGGTGCACTCCCGCACTGCTCCTCCCAGGGGAGGAAGTGGAGTCTCCCCGGATCTGCCGCTTGTTGTGTCCCTTCCAGAAAGTGGTCGCTTTTCTGGTCAGAGAATTGCTGCTATTCTTTTCTTCAACCTCCTGTTGAGTTCGTAGGTGTTCAGAATGGTTTGATCCTTATCTAGCTGAATTCCTGGGACCAGATGAAATTTAGGTCTCCTACTCCTCTGCCATCTTGCTCCTTCCCCCAGCAGTTACCTGTTTTTACTTTTATTTCCCAATTGTTTGTTGCTTTTATATAAAAATATAATTGATTTCTGTATTGACCTTGTATCATGTGACCTTCTTGAATTCACTTACTATAGTCTAGTAATTTCTTTGTAGATTACTCAAAATTTTCTGTGTATGACTGTTACTTTTTCTAAACTATGTGCATTTTATTTTTTTATTTTTGCCCCTTTTTTGCACTGATTAGTGCTTCCAGTACAGTGATGAAAAGAAGCAGTGGGAGCAGACATCCTTGTTTTGTTTCCAATCTTAGGATAAAAGCATTCAGTCTTTCACATTAACTATTATGTTTGCTATAGGCTTTTCAGAGATAAGCTTTTTATTCCTAGTTTTGTGACAGAGTGTTACATCCCGTAGGTTGCTTTTTTCCTATCAGTTGAAACCATAAGTGTTTCCTATGTTGTTCTGGCTATGTGGTATATTGATTTTCAAATACTAAAGCAACCTGCATTCCTGGAATAAATCCCACTTGGTCATTGGTTATGTATTGCTGTAATCAATTTGCTAAAAATTAGTTAAGGATTTTTGCATCTATGTCCATGAAGGTCTGTAACTTTATTTTCTTGTAATGTTCTTGTTAGTTTTGACATCAAGGTTATATTTGTCTCATAACAAGTTTAGAAGTATAATGTCTTAGTCTGGTTTTAGTATTAGGGTAATTACATCCTCTTTAAATGAGTGAAGTGTCCCCTTCTCTCTTTTCTAAAAGGTTTTTTTGTAGGATTAGCATCCTTTTGTTTAAGTTTGATCAGATTCACCGGTAAAACCATCTGGACCTTGAGATTACTTCTGATTTATAATTATAAATCTAATTTCTTTAGTTGATATAGTGCTATTTAGGTTTTCTATATTTTCCTATAATTCGATAATTTCTGTCTTTCAAAGAATTTGTCCAATTCATCTAATTGCCAAATTCATTGGCATAAAATTGTTCATAACAATCTCTTACTAGCTTTTGAGTGTATGAAGAATCTGTAGTGAGGCACTCTTTTATTCCTGATGTTGGTAACTTGTCTTTTCAGTTTTTCTTTTAGTCTAGTGGAGATTTATTAACTTTATTGTTTGTTTTTAATAGTTTTTGCAACAACTTTTGCCATTTGGCATTATCTTATAAAGGTGAACATTCACATACTCTATGGTTCATCAGTTCTAATCCTAGAGAAACTCTTAAAGCAAATGTACCAGAAGTAATTTACAAGGTACTCACAGTAACATTGTTCAAAAAGACAAAAAAAAGTATGAACAACTAATTTCCATGTACAAGAAAAAAAATTAACGTAGTGCCTATACATGTACAATCATAAAAATGAAAAACGAGACACATAGTGTACTCATTTTCTATTGTTGCATTACAAATTACTGTAACTTAGTAGCTAAAAACAACACAAATTTATTATTTCATAGTTTCTGTGGGTCAGAAGTCCAGGCATGGGTCAGTTTGGTACCCTGCTCAGGGTCTCATCAGGCTAAAATCAAACACAAGCTATGCTATGATCTCATCTGAGACTCGTGGTCTTCTTCCAAGATCACATGGTTGTCAGCAGAATCTGATCTCTTGTGGCTGTAGGACTGAGGTCCCCACTTCCTTGCTAGCTGACAGCTAGGGACAGTTCTCAGCTCCTATGGCTGCCTTCAGTTCCTTGCCACATGGCCCCCTCACAGCATGGCACTTTCTAATCTGACTTTAGGAAGTGCCCACTTCTATGGGCTCACCTTCTTAGGTCAGGGCTACTCAGGATTATCTCCCTTTTGATTAACTCGATCAGTAGGTAATCATGGAAATTAAATCCCACCATATTCACAAGTCCTACCCATATTCAAGAGGAGGGAACTATACAGGACATGTACATAAGGGGGCCAGAATGTTAGGGGGCATCTTAATATTCTTTCTACCACAGCCATATAATAGGAAAATAACTTTAACCTGATGGAAAACAACTTTGAGCCTGAATTATACTAGCCATTATATGCTATAGGCATTTATAATCTCAAAAGAACTTTTAATCCAGTCTAATTCTTTCTGACACTGGGTATTAGATGATGCCAGGTATTTCTGTAAAATGATTCAACAATCTGGCCTACTTAAAATATAAATTAAGTGCCAGAGATAACAGAATTAATGATTAGATTTTCAGTAACTTATAAATAAAATGTGTTGTAAATAAACAGATAGCTAAATTAAGAAACTATACTATGTCAATGAGAAGTCTGCTGTAAGTTTTTGTACTATTAAAAAAAAATGACAGTTTGAGATTACACAACTCCAAAGCTGTCCCAGTGTAATATGATATTTCACAAGTGCTGTTTTGACCCAGTCTTGATGTCATGGCTAAAACTCTCAATTCCCCTTCACAGGCAACTTATCAAATCCCCACCCCAGCTACTTCCCTTATCAGGCTCTAACACTCCTGGGTTACAATACACACATACCCAACTGCCAGAGTCCCCCCAGATACCTACACTCGGGAACAGCTCCTTCTTTCTTAGGCCCATTGAATTATTCAAAATACCCAATCCCCAGGAAGCCTGGGAAACCTACTTAACTCTATCCTGTTTGCCATACATAAGCACCTCCTACAGTTCCAGCCTACCGTTACCCTGTCCTCAGTATAACCAGCTATACAGCCCTGCACAACAGACTTCTCTCTTAGGAGCTATAAGTTACAAAGAGTTCTGCCTCTTATCTATTTGTCTGAGTTGCATCTCACCAACAAAAATCTCTTTAAATCTTATAAAACGTCTAGTCTTACCCTGATTGCAACACCAGCTGTCCCTAACTGACAGCTGCTTGCACTTAGTCCACTATTTGCACTGACTACAAATTGTTTCTGCCAAGTAATGCCCATTGCCAATATCTTGCCTTTGAATAGTGCTTTATAAATTTTACACCATATGCCTATATTTTTACTTAATTTATTCCTCAGAAGACCTTTTAAGGAAAAGAAGAACAACATTATACTAATTTGGTAGATGAGGTTAAAGCTCTGATCTATCACCCAGAGGCACAGCCAGAATTAAAAAACAAATCTTTGGTTCTTAGTTTAGTGCTATTTCTAGCATATCTTTGTGCCCACTATTTAATTTAGCACTGTCTTTTCAATCAACATTTTCCTACTTAAAGAGTACACATGAAACTACTACCTTCTTGTAAAGCCACTCTTTTCCTCCCCCTCAACATCAAGGACAGCAGGATTTAACCGTAAGCTGCAGAACTCCTTAAGCCTTGAAGCCACTACCACTCATTGCCAAGCCTGATTTAAGGGACCCTCAGAGCCCTGGCACTTCCAGAAAGATAGTCCCTCTAACCTTAACTCTATCCACAATAGAACTGAAAAAGGGTCCACAGAGCTCAACACACTTCTGTGAGACCCTCATTCTACCTCACGCACCTCATCTAGTCAACCCCAACCAACCCTTACACCTCACCCCACCACTGACAAACTGACTAAGAGACCCGTCCCAAGAAGGGGACTAAAATTAGAACTGATTATCCACCTCCCCATGAGAGAATTAATCCCATCATGTCCTATATCTCTGCTTACAACATTCACTATAAGAATCCTTAGCCTCCAGATCATCCCTCAAAATAGAGATTCTTACCCTATTACAGTCCTCTACATTGTGTAATTTGAATCAGACTCTAACTCCCAAAACAACCTCTAAATCCTTCCATTGTGACCTTTGGAATTCAGGGTCTGTCTTCAACAAAACCGCCTTTCTATAGACTGAATGTTTGTGTCTCCCTAAAAGTTCATATGTTAAAACCTAATTTCCAGTGGGATGATATTTGGAGGTGGGGCCCTCAGGAGGTGATTAGGTCATGAGGACAGAGAGCTCACGAATGGGATTAGTGCGCTCATAAAAGAGGCCTCAGAGAGCTCCCTCACCCCTTCCACCATGTGAAAACACAGTGAGAAGACACCTGAAAGCAGGTTCTCACCAGACACTGTCAGCACCCTGATCTTAGACTTCTCAGCCTCCAGGACTGTGAGAAATAAATGCTCATTGTTTATAAGCCACCTAGTCTATGGTATTTTGTTACAGCAGCCTGAACAGACTCAGACACCTTTATCCTTCAACCTCTTTGATAGATGTTTCTTTCTCCTCCTTTATCCAGTCAAAACCTGGTTGTCCCTTAACAAAGCATGCTTCCTGCCTGCTTCTCCCTCTCCCACTCCCCCTGCTTGTGTTCCCTCTCTCGCTGTGCCTCTCTGTCAAATAAATAAATAAAATCTAAAAAAAACAAAAAACAAAAAACAAAAACAAAGCATGCTTCCCATGCAGTCATTTCAAGAGGTGGTTATTTTTGCTCCTACAACTTACATACCAATACTTTTCAAATGATAAGCTACAATCCATTAGTGAATTGTAAAATCAATTTAGTGGGTAGTAAATAGAAAACTTTTTAAATATGGTAATAGACCAGAAATCAACAGCATATACTGCATGTAGTTAAGGTGAGTATTGTTTCATGAAAGTTTTGTTTTAACTATATAAATGATGGCTTTACACTATCTAGGGCTAGAAGTAAAGTGTTCTCTTTGCTCTTCATTGCTGCCTCAAGTACCATTTCCCTCCATCCTCCATAAATAATGTCCTGTGCCTTTGAAGCACTTGCCATTAAAGCATTCTACACAGAACCCTTCCTTCTTATTATCACCTAACATATCCTGGTCATTCTCCTTCTTTCATTAAAGACTTCCTCCCCTAGCTTGCTAGACCACCCTCCATAACCCTATCATCATTCTTAGTGACTTCAATATCCACGTGGACAATTCCATCCTATGCCCTGGGTTAGATTGCACAGGTGTAATTATGAAAATACTGAAATATTTTCATAGTCACTGGTGCCTCCAGGACCAGCACTACAGGCTACACCCATTTTGATAGATCCATCTCCAGCTAGTATTGGTAAATACTTTGAATAATAATCCTGCTGACACCCTAGCCTCTAAGCTCCTTGACTTTCTCTTACCTGAAATGACCTTGTCCACCATCTTGGCCACTCATTCTCACCGTCATACCCTATACCTAGTTATTACCAACAACTGCAACCCCTCCCTATCTCCAATTCAAGCACCCCACTATGTGACCTACACCTTCAGCTTATTCCATTCCAACCAATTTGTCTACCTCATCAAAACTCTGGAATAAAATTGATCTTTCATCCTATCTTTGCATTGTCCATCACCCTACCAAAGTCCTCTTTTTACTCATTATGCAGCTTCAATCCTTAGGTCTTATAATTTATTGAATTCTTACTATGTATTAAATTGTTTACCTACATCATCCCATCCTTCACGACAACCCCACCAAGTAGGTATAATGGTTTTCATTTTATTGATTAGGAAACAGGTTTATATACATAAATCTGCCCAAGATTATAGAAAGGGGAGGTTCTATAATTTAAATGTCTATTTCCTGAGGGGGGAAAGATCGCGTGGAGTAGGGGACCCTATTTCAACTGGTCCCCGGAATTGAACTGGATATCTACCAGACCACTCTGAGCACCCACGAAACCAGCCTGAGATGTAAGAAGATCTGGATCTCTACAAACAGAATATCGCAGGCAGTTGGTTTTGAGGTACAAAGAGGAGAGCCCTGATTCTGCGGGCAGATATCGGAGGATAAACAGAGGTGGGAGGGTGCCTGGACATGGGGATCCTACACCGCCGGTGAGTGACAGTCTCCTGCGCTGCGGATGGGGCACAGACTTGCAGACCAGTAGCGTCAGGAAAGAACTTTAGGGCAGCCCCCGGGGTGGAAAACCAGACCGGCGGGGTCGCGCTCACGTGAACCGCAGGCCCCCCGGACAGAAACCGGAGCGGCGGTCGCATGCACGCGAACTGCAGCTTCCTAGATGGAAACCCGGTGCACTGGGGTCGCGCCGGTGAACTGCAACCGGCGGGGGTGGAAACCCCAAGTGGTGGAGTTGCGCGCACGCACACGCATGAATTGGGAGTGGCTGGCGGTTTTAGAAGCACAAAGGGCAGAGACGTGCCCCAACCTGGAGGCAGGACTGGGAGTGCTGCGGAGGGGTGCACAACCCAGGCCGCTGCAGTTTATAGCAGTGTGGACAGAAACGGAGACAGTGTGGCCTGGGGAGCTCACTGAAGAACAGACTGAGGTCTCTCTGCTCCGAGGCAGAGGGTTGGAAACGGTCTCTTCTGCTCTGACTCGTGGAAGAGACGTGGAAAGCCATCAGGGAAAGGCGCCAGAGAACAAAAGCCCCAAAGACTGATTCCCACTGAGCCCATCCCCCACCAGAGGGGCACAGAGCAACTCCACCCAAACAGGGTTGCCTGAGTAACAGCGTGGCAGGCCCCTCCCGCAGAAGACAGGCTGGGAAAACAAGAGGCCAGCAACCTTAAGGTCCCAAGAAAACACGTGCATCTTGCTTGGGTTCTGGTCAATAATTTCGACCTATACATTCCCTCAAACACCCATCAACAGAATGACTAGGAGGAGGAGTCCCCAAAACAGAAAAGACTCAGAGATTATGACTTACGCTGCAGATTTACAAATGGATGCAGATATAACCAAGATGTCAGAGATGGAATTCAGGCTAGCAATTGTGAAGACAAGGGCTAGAATGGAGAAATCAATTAATGGGAACATAGAGTCTCTAAGGGCAGAAATAAAAGGTGAATTGGCAGAACTTAAAAATGCTATCAATGAGATCCAATCCAATCTAGATAATCTAACAGCTAGCGTAACTGAGACAGAAGAGAGAATAAGCGATCTGGAAGACAGTATAATAGATAAAAAGGGAAAAGAGGAGGACAGGGAAAAACAACTCAGAATCCATGAAAATAGAATCAGAGAAATAAGTGACACCATGAGGCGTTCCAATGTCAGAATAATTGGAATCCTGGAGGGAGTGGAGAGAGAGAGAGGGCTAGAAGATGTTTTTGAGCAAATTGTAGCTGAGAACTTCCCTAAGCTGGGGAATGAAACAAACATTCACGTCCTAGCAGCAGAGAGGACCCCTCCTAAGATCAAGGAAAACAGGCCAACAGCCCAGTATGTAATAGTAAAACTTGCAAATCTTAGAACCAAGGAAACCATCTTAAGGGCAGTTAGGGGGAAGAGATTCCTTACATACAGAGGGAGGAACATCGGAATAACGTCAGACCTATCCACAGAGACCTGGCAAGCCAGAAAGGCCTGGCAAGACATATTCAGGGTACTAAATGAGAAGAACATGCAGCCAAGAATACTTTATCTGGCAAGGCTTTCATTTAGAATGGATGGAGAGAAGCAGAGCTTCCACGACCGGCAGAAGTTGAAAGAATATGTGACCACTAAGCCTGCCCTGCAAGACATATTAAGGGGGGTTCTATAAAAGGAGAAAGACCCCAAGAGTGATCTACAACAGAAATTTACAGGGACAATCTATAAAAACAACGTCTTCACAGGCAACATGATGACAATTAATTCATATCTTTCAATAATCACTCTCAACGTGAATGGCCTAAACGCTCCCATAAAACGGCACAGGGTTGCAGATTGGATAAAAAGGCAGGACCCATCCATATGCTGTCTACAAGAGACTCATTTTGAACCTAAAGATACATCCAGACTGAAAGTGAAGGGATGGGGATCTATCTTCCATGCCAGCGGACCTCAAAAGAAAGCTGGGGTAGCAATTCTTATATCAGACAAATTAGATTTTAAACTAAAGTCTGTAATAAGAGACACAGAAGGACACTATATCATTCTTAAAGGGTCTATCCAACAAGAAGATCTAACAATTGTAAATATCTATGCCCCCAACGTGGGAGCAGCCATATACATAAGCCAACTGTTAACCAAAATAGAGTCATATTGATAACAATACATTAATTGTAGGAGACCTCAATACTCCACTCTCAGCAATGGACAGATCATCTAATCAGAAAATCAACAAGGAAACTAGAGCTTTGAATGATACATTGGACCAGATGGACCTCATAGATATTTACAGAACATTCCACCCTAAAACAACAGAATACCCATTCTTCTCGAGCACACATGGAACTTTCTCCAGAATAGACCACATACTGGGTCACAAATCAGGTCTCAACCGATACCAAAAGATTGAGATTATTCCCTGCATATTCTCAGACCACAATGCTCTAAAACTGGAACTCAATCAGAAAAAAAATATTGGCAGAAATTCAAACACTTGGAAGCTAAAGACCACTCTGCTCAAGAATGTTTGGGTCAACCAAGAAATCAAAGAAGAACTTAAACAATTCATGGAAATCAATGAGAACGAAAACACATTGGTCCAAAACCTATGGGATACTGCAAAAGCAGTCCTAAGGGGGAAATACATAGCCATCCAAGCCTCACTCAAAAAAAATAGAGAAATTCTGAGTTCACCAACTAACTCTACACCTTAAAGAGCTAGAGAAAAAGCAACAAACGATGCCTAAGCCATGCATTAGAAGAGAAATAATTAAAATTAGAGCAGAAATCAATGAATTAGAAACCAGAAACATAGTAGATCACATCAACGAAACTAGAAGTTGGTTCTTTGAAAGAATTAATAAGATTGATAAACCATCTTATCCAAAAGAAGAGAGAAAGGACCCAAATTAATAAAATTATGAATGAAAGGGGAGAGATCACGACTAACACCAAGGAAATAGAAACAATTATTAGAAATTATTATCAACAACTATATGCCAATAAACTGAGCAACCTGGATGAAATGAAGGCCTTCCTGGAAACCTATAAGCCTCCAAGACTGAAACAGGAAGCAATCGACAACCTGAATAGGCCAATAACCAGTAACGAGATTGAAGCAGTGATCAAAAACCTCCCAAAAAACAAGAGTCCAGGGCCTGATGGATTCTACCAAACATTCAAAGAAGAAATAATACCTATTCTACTGAAGCTGTTTCAAAAAATTGAAACAGAAGGAAAACTTCCAAACTCATTCTATGAGGCCAGCATTACCTTAATCCCCAAACCAGGCAAAGACCCCATCAAAAAGGAGAATTTCAGACTGATATCCCTGATGAATATGGATTCCAAAATCCTCAACAAAATCCTAGCTAATAGGATCCAACAATACATTAAAAGGATCATCCACCACGACCAAGTGGGATTTATCCCCGGGATGCAAGGGTGGTTCAACATTCGCAGATCAATCAATGTGATAGAACACATTAATAAGAGGAGGGAGAAGAACCATATGGTCCTCTCAATTGATGCAGAAAAAGTATTTGACAAAATACAACATCCTTTCCTGATTAAAACTCTCCAGAGTATAGGGATAGAGGGAACATTCCTCAAGCTCATAAAATCCATCTATGAAAAGCCCACAGTGAATATCATCCTCAATGGGGAAAAGCTGAGAGCCTTTCCCTTAAGATCAGGAACATGTCAAGGGTGCCCACTCTCACCACTGTTGTTCAACATAGTACTAGAAGTCCTAGCAACAGCAATCAGACAACAAAAAGAAATAAAAGGTATTCAAATTGGCAAAGAAGAAGTCAAACTCTCTCTTTTCGCAGACGACATGATACTTTATGTGGAAAACCCAAAAGACTCCACCCCCAAATTACTAGAACTCATACAGCAATTCAGTAATGTGGCAGGATACAAAATCAATGCACAGAAATCAGTTCCTTTCTTATACACTCACAACGCAACTGTAGAAAGAGAAATTAAAGAAATGATTCCATTTACAATAGCACCAAAAACCACAAGATACCTTGAAATAAACCTAACCAAAGAGGTAAATGATCTATACTCTCGGAACTACAAAACACTCATGAAAGAAATTGAAGAAGACACAAAAAGATGGAAAAATATTCCATGCTCATGGATCGGAAGAATAAACATTGTTAAAATGTCTGTGCTACCCAGAGCAATCTATACCTTCAACGCCATCCCGATCAAAATTCCAATGACATTTTTCAAAGTGCTGGAAAAAACAATCCTAAAATTTGTATGGAATCAGAAAAGACCCTGAATCGCCAAGGAGATGTTGAAAAAGAAAAACAAAGCTGGGGGCATCATGTTGCCCGATTTCAAGCTATATTACAAATCAGTGATCACCAAGACAGCATGGTACTGGCACAAAAACAGACATATAGACCAATGGAACAGAATAGAGAGCCCATATATGGACTCTCAACTCTATGGTCAAATAATCTTTGACAAAGCAGGAAAAAACATGCAATGGATAAAAGATAGTCTCTTCAATAAATGGTGCTGGGAAAATTGGACAGCCACATGCAGAAGAATGAAACTTGACCATTCTCTCACACCATTCAAAGATAAACTCAAAGTGGATGAAAGACCTCAATGTGAGACAGGAATCCATCCAAATCCTAGAGGAGAACATAGGCAGTAACCTCTTTGACATCGCCCACAGCAACTTCTTTCAAGATACATCTCCAAAAGCTAGTGAAACAAAAGAAAAAATGAACTTTTGGGACTTCATCAAGATAAAATCTTCTGCACAGCAAAGGAAACAGTCAACAAAACAAAGAGGCAACCCACAGAATGGGAGAAGATATTTGCAAATGACACTGCAGATACAGGGCTGGCATCCAAAATCTATAAAGAACTTCTCAAACTCAACTCCCAAAAAACAAATAATCAAGTCAAAAAGTGGGCAGAAGAGATGAACAGACACTTCTCTGAAGAAGACATACAAATGGCTAACAGACACATGAAAAAATGTTCATCATCATTAGCCATTAGGGAAATCCAAATCAAAAGCACACTGAGATACCACCTTACACCAGTTAGAATGGCACAAATGGACAGGGAAAGAAACAACAAATGTTGAAGAGGTTGTGGAGAAAGGGGAACCCTCTTACACTATTGGTGGGAATGCAAGTTGGTACAGCCACTTTGGAAACAGTGTGGAGGTGCCTCAAAAATTTAAAAATAGAGCTCCCCTATGACCCAGCAATTGCACTACTGGGTATTTACCCCAAAGACACAGATGTAGTGAAAAGAAGGGCCATATGCACCCCAATGTTCATAGCAGCAATGTCCGCAATAGCCAAACTGTGGAAAGAGCCGAGAGGCCCTTCAACAGATGAATGGATAAAGAAGATGTGGTCCATATATACAATGGAATATTACTCAGCCATCAGAAAAGATGAATACCCAACTTTTACATCAACATGGATGGGACTGGAGGAGATTATGCTAAGTGAAATAAGTCAAGCAGAGAAAGTCAATTATCCTATGGTTTCACTTATTTGTGGAATGTAAGGAATAGCATGGAGGACATTAGGAGAAGGAAGGGAAAAATGGGCGGGGGGAATTGGAGGGAGAGATGAACCATGAGAGACTATGGACCTGAGAAACAAACAGGGTTTTAGGGGGGAGAGGGGATTGGTTAGCCCGGTGATGGGTATTAAGGAGGGCACCTACTGCCTGGAGCACTGGGTGTTATACGAAAATAATGGATCGTGGATCACCACATCAAAAACTAATGATGTATGGTGACTAACATAACATAATAAAATTTAAAACTATAAAATAAATAAATAAATAAATAAATGTCTATTTCCTTAACCATAAACTAGTAATAAAGATAATTTATCTCTGTGAGTCATGAAGATCACATATACAAGAAGCACTTTGTAAATTGTAAAGTGCTGTCCAAATGTTAGTTATAATTATTAATTACTGACAAGGGGGCCCTACCTTTTCTCTCCATAAAAGTCCTAATTTGAAACTTCCCTCAACCTTTCTCTTTCCTTTCTTCTTTTCCTATGTAGGACGTAGAAGAACAACTCCACTAACCTGTTCGTAGAAAATTCATCTCTGACATCAAGCTTTAAAACTTTGAATGAAAGGAAAGCAGTGTCATAAATGGTGGTTAGATTCTAGTTAGCAATGGAAGATATGGTTTCATTACGGTTGAACAGGCTTTTATAAGCCAAGCTGTTAATTCATTACAATCAACTGATAAAGGAACTTAAAACACCATCCTAACTGGTGAACACCTGCATTGCACTTTCTTTTTCAAACCACAGCAGAACAGGAGTTCAGAAATGAAGAAGTCAAGGCTGATAGACAAGAGACTGAGTCTCTTAAAGTCTTCCAAAGTCCTATAAAGAACTTGAAACCTTAAATGTCTGGGAATTCTCCCTGAGCCTCAGAAAGAACACTGCTGTGTCCTAAGGAACTCTGTATTCCATATGCTAGAATCTGGCTATGGGCTCAACTCATCCCATTCTGTTGTTCTGAACTCTATCAATAGGGCAGCCCCAGACCACAAAGTCTCCTTAGAATGACATAATTAGACCCATTAGGTATATCACTTCCTTATAACACTAAGTATAAAGACTCCCTATTACTTGACATGGCAAATAAAAATCCCACTATTCTAATCTTTCTATCAATTTCCCCATTTCATTTCTCCTCTACTCTAGATAGACACCCCCACATCTGTGTTCTTCATCCCACAGCACGTGACAGCCTATCCATTTCTGCCTTCTGACTCTATCCAGGCTGTTCTTCCTACATTTTGCCACCAAAACTGATCTTGAAACTTTTCCACCAGGAAGTTTTAAAAAGATGGAATTTTCTACCTGCTGCTCACTGCATATTTAATTACTCTATCTTGTAACATTATATAGGAGTTTGGACTTGTCCATGTATTACTGTGAAAGGTAAGGTACTACTCTGGTGCCAGGTTTTAAGTCTAAGGCCAGAGCTCAAGTCCTAATTTTGCCTTTTGGTTCACTTAATACCCTTGAACCATGCTGAGATATCTACACTTCACAGTTTGTTGACTGATAGGTAAAGAGGTGGCACATCAAAGCATAATACAGAGGTATTTTACATTTTTTCCCTGTGATGTTTAAGGCAAGGTTCTGACATAAAGCACATGTTTACTAAATATTAATGCCCCACTATCATGCCATTAGGCCAAAGACTATTTTGCCTCCCTTCACCCTCCCCCCACTTTTTTTTTTTTTTAAGGCTACAATCTTACACTAGTTTGTTTCTCAAAGAAGAAGAGAGGAGAGTCTGGGCTGCCTCTCCCATCTATCTATCTGCCAGCTTTCCCCAAATATCCCTTTTAAGTAAAGTCAGGTTTAGGTGCTTGGTTAAGTTCAATTTAACATTGTGTGGCAGAGGCAATGTAAGTGTTCATTAAACCCCATTTCCTTTTCTACCAGACACAAGCATTTTACTTCCCGGCCACCCCTGCAGTTAGGTGGGACAATGTGACTACACACCTGAATTCAGACTAAGGGAATGGGGTGAAAATGATGTACTCCACTTCCAAGGCTGGCCCCTGTGGTATCTCCAACAAGTCCACCACGGCTCTCCTCCTTTACCTAAGGCACATAGATTGGATGATTCCAAGGCAACCAGTAATGGTGGAGTCACAAGATAAAAGCCATGTCCTTCCATGATTGCAAGGAACAGACAGCCACCCACTGGCCCCAGTTAACCCACTATACACTGACTTGTATGAAGCATAAGCCTTTATTGTGTTAAACCGCTGAGATACTGGTTTCATTAGCCTACCCTGGTTAACACACCTTGTATTTATCAACAGTGGTAACATAAATGAAAAGAACCCCTAGACTTAGTTCCAGGACCTGAGATATAAATCCTGGCTGTACCACTCCCCCCACAAATCCTATGATTGGATCCTATAGAATATGCTCTATACCCTTTCCCAATTACATGTCTAGCACATTCTCTTCTTTCTCATTATGAAGCCCTCTCCACTCTCCTCTGCCTCAAGACTTCTGTGAGGCATTCTCTGACTTCCCTCCCATACATTTATATTTCTTTGTTCCTAGTGCAGAGTATATTCCTCCATTTTAGCATCTCCTTCATTTGATTGCAAATATTTGTTGACTTGAGTTTCCAAAGACTGAGTCCTTGAATCCACGGTTAATTCCTTTGGGATCTCTGACCGCCAGCATTTAGTTATAGCGCCCGGCAAAAAAATAAATTTTTATTAAAGGAATGATTGTCACCTATGACCTTAAGTGAGTCACTTATCTTTTAAGTCTATAAAATTTTACAGAATTGTTGTGATAATGAAATAATGTGATTTGTAGATTATAAACAGATTTGTGGTTTATTCTGTTTTGTAGTCCCTTCTCATCTTTTTCAGTCAAATTTATCTTAATGCTTCATTCAAGGTAGCTCTGTCAATAGAAAAATAACGCAAGCGACATATATAATTTAATAATTTCAGTAGCCATACTTAAAAAGTGAAAAGAAGTAGGTGGAATTAGTTTTAATAATGTATTTAACCCTATATATGCCAAATACAGCTTATTAGCTCTTCGACATCTTGTCAATTCATCTACATCTGGTGTGCGTGTTACAACACATCTCTGGACTAGCCACACCGCGAGCACTCAGCAGCCACATGGGGCTAGAGGGTCCCGCAACCCGGACAATGCGGCTACAAGGCCTGCTTGAGAGCACAGTCTCGGTGAAGTCAACCTGACTATCTCTCAAGCGGAACGAGTGACTCCTCCTCAGTGCTCTCTCAAGCCCCCTATCCTTGCTGTCTTGAAACCTAGAAGTCAGTCAAGCTTTTCGAGGAATTCCGGACTGTTGCCGGAGAATTCGCTCTCACAGCGATTGTCTGGCATATAACGCGCGGTTATTAAATGTCGGGGTAATTAATGATCCCGTGTGCAAAGAACCCCGTGGGAGGCCGAGGGGCCGGGACCGAAAATGGTCAGTCAGGGAGCGGGCGCGGGCGGGCGGCCACCCTAGGCGGGACCCCGATGCCTGGGCCCGCGGCGTCCTCAGGCGGGCGTGCGCCGAGATCCGGGGCTCCGCGGGCCCGGGCGCGGGGGACGTGGGGGCCGCAGCCCGCCCACCCCCTCACCCCCACACCCCCTCCCCCACGTCGCCGCCGCCGCCGCCGCTGCCGCCGAGCCCCGGAAGCGGGCGGGGATTTCCTGTGTCCGCCCCGCCCGCGCCCGCGCCCGCGCCCGCCCGGCCGCCGTCTCCGCCCGTCGCTGGCTCCGCGGCCGCCGGCTCCGACGAAGCGGAGGGCGGAGGGGAGGGGCAGGCGGCGCCCAGGAGGGAGGCTCGGGCCGCAGGCCAAGCCGACCGGGGTGAGTGGGGCCGGGCCGCAGGCAGTCGCGGCTGGAGGGAAGGACGCCAGGCTTCCCGGGGCGGCGGGTGGGGGCCCAGTCACCCATGGGGCGGGGAGGAGGATCGACGCGGCCTCCGGGTCGCTGCCTTAACCGGGGGGTCGGCCCCACTGACATTCTGTGCCCGCCCCTCGCCCTGGCTTCCCGGTCTCCGGCGTCGCTGTCAGGCCCCGCGGGTTCCCGCCGCTGTCACTCGCGCACAGGTTACCCCGTGGCTCCTTTCTCTTGACTTGCTCTTGCCTCCGTTCACGGGAAACCTGTTTTCTGAGCTCACTTCCCCTGCCCCAGCTCTGCCTCTCGGATTCTCTGAAATCTGACCCTCTCCAGGGGCACTGTGACAAGAAGGAGGGGAGAAGCAACCTTACTCCGGAGCAGGCGCCCGTCCCGCTCCTGCCCCACCCGGGGCAGAGGGCAGGGTTCTCTGACAGAGCGCGACTCGTCCCTGTGCCCTTGGGCTGCTCCTCCCCCTACACCCTCCTTTCCCTGTCCAACAGCGCCCGCTGCAAAAACTTCCTTCAGCAGGTGCCCTGACCCTCGGGTATGTGAGGAAAAGTGGGAAGTGGGAGCCCTAGAACCCAGACTCCAGCAGGCCTGGGAACATTCTGGAGCCAGGAGAAACCTGGTTAGGGCTGACACCCTTAACTGCCCAGGTGCTGGCTCTGAGAGAGTGAACATCGGAGGAAATGCAGTGTGAGGATAAGTACCCACCCCCTTGTTGCTGAGATTTTTACCAGCGCTTCCACAGGTTTTCTGTCAGTGGTCTGGAGAGGCTCACCGCTAGCCCAGGAGGCTCTGCAGAAAGAGGCTTCCCATCAAGGGACTGTGCTGGAGAGATGGAGAAATGAGTTTGAGACAGGGGTCCAGGTATTAGCTGTAGGTAAACCCTGAGGGAGGATGTTCAAAGGGAGCTTGAGAAACAAGACCTCCAGTGAAGAGAGGGAATTGGTGCCTTATATGTTAAAAATAAGGCAAATACAGGGGCTGGAATTCAGAAGAGAGAGTTAAAATGGAAGTTTCCCTTTATTGCTTTATTGGGAATTTTCCTTTCTCATGAGAAGTCTCTGAAAAGGAAACCTCCTAAGCTGGGAATCAGTCCAGGATGTTCCCATGAGGCCCTGAGACTTCTTTGGACTTCTGAGATGAAAGGGTAATTTGTTGCCTTCCTGTGCATTGGTCTTAGGGTTGCCACCTACCTCTTTTGTCAAAGACAGTTAGGCAAGAAAATAAACAACTTGACATCTGTCATTACCTGTCCTGGGCTTCTGGGTTCCTGCAAATGTTACTGAATGGATATGAGTGAGCCAGGATAGTTAACCAAGGTTCTGACCTGTTTTTGGAAGCCTTTCACTGGCCCTGACTGCTGGAGTACTGAATAATAATCACACACACACACACACACACACACAAATGTTGCCAAGCAGAAAGGACTCTGCAGTCTCATAGACTGTTTCTCTGCCAGAAGTCAGGGAAGCCCTTGTCACAACACATGAGACCTGTTCTGACTCCTAAAATGTCCAGGGAGAAGAAAAGCCCACAACCTGGTCTTGTGCACTACAGGATTATTGTTAAGAATTTTTGCCTGGGTGGCTCAGTTGGTTAAGTGTCTGCCTTGGACTCAAGTCGTGATCCCAGGGTCCTGGGATTGAGCCCCTGCTCAGCTTCTCCCTCTGCCCTTCCCCCTCTTATGCGCACTCTCTCTCTCTTTCTCTCTCTCTCTCTAAAATAAATAAATAAAATCTGTTTAAAAAAAAAAAGAAAGAATATCTTTATCTAACCTGAATCTCTTCTCTTGCAATCAAAAGAATAGATCTATACAGAGACAGAAACCATTTCTCTTTCTTGGTAGCATCATTCATCAGCTTTTTTCCCTAGACAGAAGAAAACTATGTCTATTGTTTTTAACTTTTCCCAATGGCCATATTTCCCATCCCTTTCTCCACTTTTGTTTCTTCTGATGAAACATATTCTGGCTTCTTCATACCCTTCTTTAAAACTGAATATATTTTGCTAATGAGATCTGACTGGTTCTTTCTTATGTCTCAGGTTATTTCCTATGTCTCAACTCACAGGATTGTTAATTCACCCACTGAGGTCATGTTAGCATCAACTATTTCCCCTTTATTCACTCTGGTTCAAACCCTTTGTGTTCTTTTTTTCAATTAGAATCAATTCCTCACTGACCAATTTCTCCTATCTGTTACAGTTGTTTTGGATTTTTATACCTGCTTTCTGAGTTATTGGTCTTTCCACCACATTTACTACCAGTTCTCATTTTCTGCATCAGATTCTCATTTTCTGCATCAGAGTGACAGGTTATGTCTCTTTGTTGAGGCTTAAGTGAGGTGTCATTTGGTTCAGTCTTATAAAGGAGGCGTGGCTCCTTACACACACACACACACACACACACCTACCTTTGGCTGGGTCTTCTACCTGTAGTAATCATTCTGAACTAATTGATGAGAATGGGATTTGTGGCAGAAAATCTTATATGTGATTACATCCATTTTTGTTGAGTGTAAATCAGTGCACATCCCATCCTACATGTGTCCAGATTGCTTACTTCATTGTATTTGTTGAAATTAAATGAATAGCTTTTGAATTTCCAGGATTGTTTTTGTTTGTTTGCTTGTTTGTTTTAATGAAGTTCTTCCAGCTGTCAGGGATATTCTGTTTCTGCAATGAGGTCCCCAAAATAACTGTTAGTGACTTTGCTGTTTAGCACCTGCTCACTTCTGAGTTCCTCCAAGAAGCTTGGCCCAGGCTCAGTTGATTGGAACACACCAAGCTTTTAAAGTTCATCTGCTATCAAGCTCCTCTTACCCAGTTTCATCTTTTTATCCCTGAGGCTGTTCTCCATAACTCCCTTAGGAATATCACCCCTTTCCATTTTTAATGGGCACATCTTATAATGAATTTGTTCCAGGTCACAATTTGGGTTTGCAGCAAAAATGCTTTCAGAACAGACTGCAGTCCTGGGGACAGGATGGGAGTCAATGAATGTCCAGCTGGATGGAGCAGAGCCTCAGGTGGAAAGGGGAAGCCAAGAAGAGGGGCCATGGAGAACAGCACCAGGGCCACTGGAACACCTATGCTGTGACCTTGAAGAGGAGCCACAGTCCCTTCAGGAGAAGGGTGAGAGCCTACAGGGTGTATGCGTGTTTGAGTACAGTAACCAGTACCTGGACTAGTCCATTCTTCCTGGCTTCCTGGGCCCTGGTCACAGGCATATAAGGAGCTCCTGGATTCTGTAAACCATAAAACTGGGCTTCTCCCATTTCTTGCATGATCACTACCTCCACATGCTGCAAGTGCATGGTTAGTGGTATTGAATGTGGGAGACAAAGGAAGTGACAACAACTCCGATTACTGTTGAGAACACACCCAGTAAGATGCACTTTACTAGGTGAAAATTATATTCAAATAATATAAATTCAAAGCACAGCTAGCCTAGTGGAGATGGCTGACATATAAGCTCTACTAAAAACCACCTAATAGCCTTGTAGAACATTTTGAGTGAATGTCTCTTCCACTATGTGTATGCATTTGAGTTTTACCAATGGGCAAAGATATAGGAAAATATGACCCTTAAGCTCCTCTAACATGGGGCCCAGGCTCTCACTGGGGAAGGTGGATGGTCCATTTCTAGTGGTTCCTCTTTCTCCTCTCCAGCTCAGTCAGCTCCCTGGGTTCCTGCCATTCCCCAGGAGGGGAGCACCGGAGATTGGGAGATGGCAGCTGCACTTCTTGCGGCAGGATCACAGGTGGGCTATCTGCTTCCCTTGGCCTCTCCCAGGGTCTCATCACTGCTGCCTTTCTAGCCTCAGCATCAGCCTGTTGATTTGTTATCTCACATGATCACTAATGGTATCTTCACCTTATAACTGAACAGATTACCTTTCCACAGGGCTTATAATACCCTTGAAAAAATGAGTGGAGGCATGACAAGAAGAGGGGAATTCGTAGAGGTTAAGTTGTTTCTAATGGATCGCTATGCCATCCCTAGAGAGATTTTTTTAAGAACACTTTATTAATGTCCTTTAAGAAAAAAATCTGGAAAGATTAGGAAAAGAGGACCTGAAGGAAGCTTGAAAGAACATAAAGTAGGCAGGACTGGGTTGATAATGGAGAATTTATAGAAAAGAAGAGAAGATAGAAGTAAAGAGGGGCAGAGCCAGAGAGAGAAAATAGGTTTAGATTCAGAAGGCACTGGGAGACCCAGGGAAAGATAATAATAGTAGTAGTAGCTACACTCCCAGAGTGCTTACCATGTTTGCAGTTCTCTGAATGCTTTATATATATTAACCCATGTAACCCTGAGAGAAACCCAATTAGGCCCATTTTACAGATGAGAAAATAGAGTAGGAAGAGATTAAGGCACTTGTGTAAGGACAAACTGCTAATAAGTGGCAGAGCTAGGAGTCATTTGGCTCAAGAATCTGGGCTCCTAACCACTATACTATGCTGTCTCAAAAGATAAGGATATGGCATGATGGGCGCAGGGCAAGAAAGAATGTTTTATCTAAATGATTTTGTGCTGATAGAAAAGGAAAGGTCAAGTGGTGGAAGAAGGGGCGAGTACCCAATTTCTGCAATGAAAAGAATAAGGCAAGTGAAAAAGACTGGGCAGACACCTGTAGTTAAACAGAGGGAGCAGTGAGTTCATGGTGCCTCCAACTTCCCATGGTCCCAGTGGGAAACTCCTCGAGAGACATTATCCTCACTCACTCACTCACTGACCATACTTTTGCCCATCTGCTCATTTATCTTTCATCAAAACTATATGCTTTACCCAGGGACCTCTGGGGAGTTCTTTCTCTAGATGCTGTCATGCCCTCTCCTCTACTACTTCAGCCTTTTACACTGGGATCACATTTTCCTTAAGGAACAATTACTGACAGATGATGCTACATTTTGTTTCAGGGCCTGGTAACCATCAAGGATGTGTCGTTGTGCTTCTCTCAGGAGGAGTGGCGGAGCCTGGACCCTTCTCAGACAGACTTTTATGGAGAATATGTCATGCAGGAAAACTGTGGGATAGTGGTCTCTCTAAGTAAGCATGATCTTCCCTAGCCACTTTTAAAAGATTATTATTCTGGGAGGATGGAGCCATCTGCTCCAGAGTTATTGGATAGTGTCCATCTAGGGTTCTTTCCTTGGCTGGAAATCTGTCTAAGCTTTCACCAGAGAAAGAGCATTAGGACTAATCCAGAGAGAATGGAAATGAGGTGTCATTTCTTAAAAACAAGAGCAAAATAATGCTGAATTGTGGAGAAGAGAACTTTAGGCTCTTCTTGGTTGGGAATTGGGAGGTTCTTACAAAGCAGAGAGAAGGACATTTAAGTGATAGAACTGAGTCCTTGGAAACTCAGCAAGCCATCTAGGTAAGATGGGAGTGGGGGTAGGACAGCTGTGGTAGGGCTAATTAAGTGAAGTTAAGGACAGTTGGTCTGGAAGTATTTGAAATTTGAGTGGAAGGAAACAGACATGCTAGGTAAGAGAATATGATTTTCTAAGAGAAAGAAGAGGGACTTAACAGAAATGGGGACGGGAGAAAGGCCTGTATCTGGCCTTCTTTTATCTTCAGTTCCAAGGAGTAATCTAGGAAACAGCTTTTTTTTGGAAATAGAATTACAGTTGAACTCACTGACATCTCTGTTTTCCTTTCCCATGGGCAGGATTTCCAATTCCCAAACTGGACATGCTTTCTCAACTAGAAGGAGGGGAAGAACAATGGGTTCCTGACCCTCAGGACTTGGAGGAGAGGGACATCCTGAGGGTCACATATACAGGTAAGCACCTAGAATAGACTTTCAGCCACTGCTTTCAACCCTCTTGGAATGTCATTGTTACGTGTCCATCTAATCCCTTCTCTGCTCAGTGAGTTACAGAGTCAAAAAGTTTACAGATCTTTTTCTTCAAAGGCAAGACAGTGTAGCAGAAAGGTTTAGAAGGCAGGCTCTAGAACCAAACTTTGTGGATTTGAATCCAGGCCCACACCTGGGAACCTTGGAAAAGTAACCCCTGTTTGGGTTCCTCATCGGTAAATTATTGTGATATTTCAATATGTTAACAGAGTAGAACAGTACCAGGCACATAATAAGCACTCAGTAAATGTTAGTTGTTGTTGTTACTGTTGATGTTATTGTTCAACCTCCCACCCATTGTGGAGATGCTTTCCGGAGTGTCTCTAGTATTGCTGACAGGTGGTCGCTTAGCCAGGAAGGATTGCAGCACATTTCTTTTCTTTTTTTTTTTTTTTAAAGATTTTATTTTTTTATTTGACAGAGAGAGAGACATTGAGAGAGGGAACACAAGCAGGGGGAGTGGGAGAGGGAGAAGCAGGCCTCCCGCTGAGCAGGGAGCCCGATGCAGTGCTCTATCCCAGGACCCTGAGATCATGACCTGAGCCGGAGGCAGTCGCTTAACTGACTGAGCCACCCAGGTACTCCAGCACATTTCTTAACTCTCTCCATCTATGCTTAGTCAGGAAGATGGAAGTAATTGTAATAAATAAATAAATAAATAACAACAATAGCATAAACCATTTACTAAGTGCTCACTATGTGCAGGTATTATACTACCTATCTTATAATATCTATCTTATAATTATTCCCATTTTACAGAAGAGGAAATGAAGGCTTACAAAAGTTAAGTGGGAAAGCTGAGATTCAAAATTGGGTAATCTGCCTCCTAAGCTTAGGTTTTTAACTTCTACACCTCTTGCCCTGTCTTGTACAACATTAGAGTCTGTTCTCCCAGCCTTTATGGGGTGAGGTTTAGGCCCTAACAGGAATCAGACAACTTCACATGTGACTTGGGTCCCGGAGTACTCTCTTGTGACTCCCCTCTTGGGGTTGGTATTTTCCCTTCTCCACAGGAGATGGAAGTGAGCACGAGGGTGATACCCCTGAACTAGAAGCAGAACCTCCCCGAATGTTATCTAGTGTGTCTGAAGATACTGTTCTCTGGAACCCAGAACAGGATGAGAGCTGGGATTCCATGCCCAGGGGCTCCAGAGGAATGCTCCTGGGCCCACCTTTTCTTCAGGAAGATAGCTTCTCAAACCTTCTATGTAGCACAGAGATGGATTCCCTATTAAGACCACACACATGCCCCCAATGTGGGAAACAGTTTGTGTGGGGCTCCCACCTTGCCAGGCACCAGCAAACACACACTGGGGAGCGGCCCTACAGCTGCCTCAAGTGTGAAAAGAGCTTCGGGCGAAGACACCACCTGATCCGGCACCAGAAAACCCACCTACATGACAAGCCCAGCAGGTGCTCAGAGTGTGGCAAGAATTTCCGATGCAACTCCCATCTGGCCAGCCACCAGAGAGTGCATGCGGAAGGCAAATCCTGCAAGGGCCAAGAGGTTGGAGAGAGCCCAGGGGCTAGGAAACGGCAGCGTGCCCCACCAGTGCCAAAGTGCCATGTGTGCACTGAGTGTGGGAAGAGTTTTGGTCGACGGCACCACCTGGTGAGACACTGGCTGACCCATACTGGGGAGAAGCCCTTCCAGTGCCCTCGCTGTGAAAAGAGCTTTGGCCGTAAACATCACCTGGACAGACACCTGCTGACCCACCAGGGACAAAGTCCCCGGAGCAGCTGGGACAGAGGGACATCTGTCTTTTGAAATCTGTTTCTGCTGCAGCTGTGGTCACATCTATCAGCAGCTGGTGCTACCAGGAGTCTCTGCCAGAACTGCCCCTCTCCTGCACCCCAGTGGCCAGAATCATAAGCCCTGGCTCCATCCCTCGAAAGATGAGGTTCTAACACTGGCCAGACATTTCTCACCAGTTCTGTGAGATACCACATAAAATGGAGTTCTTTGGGCAAAACTTTTAGGAAACAATGCTTACTGCATGGGCTGATATTCAGCCCTAGCCCATTCTCAAGGGTACCACTTGAGAATCAGCAGTTTATGGCTGAGGTCCATTCTAAGTGGTTGGAGCCTATGCCATACCAGTTAAATATTTGAGTAACACCTTTGTATACTGTAACTATTATATCCTCTCTGTATATAGAGAGAAAGACCATATTAGCATGTTGAAGGCTCTGAGAACTTATTCGTACAGAGAATTGTTAAGCCTCTTTTAATGCAGTGTTTCCTAAATGGATTTGACCTCTGTCCTTTCTATTTCACATCCCACAGAACTGGTGACTTCATGAAACACACTGGTGAACACTGGGTTAGAGAGTAATGAAGAAACAGGAAAGAGATAGTGATCAGGCACCAGAGTCCCCTTTTTTTATTCAAATGAAAGCTGAGGGGCAGACCTCATTCCTGTGTGGGTCCATCACCCTTTCCCTGATCATCCAAATATACATCCACACTTCTTACCCCCACCTGCTGAAAAATAGAAACAAGAACATTTTCACCCTCTTATTCCAACTCCCTTCATCCTCCTCATACACATATTCAGATGAGAGATCATGCTACAGTGCTAAGAGATGGACTTATACCCCCCCAAGGAACCCAGGCCCACATAGAAGAAAAAAATCTTTATCCCCTTGAACAGACCCCTCTCCTCTTGACTGTGTCTTTTTGTGTCTATGTGTATCTGTGTGCAGGGTCTTTGAAGAGAGCATGCAAAGTGCAAACTGTACAAACTAGATTTTCTAGGGGCTGTTTTCTGGGGATGAGGGTAGTAGGGATTGTATGGGATTTTTTGTTTGTTTCAAGATAGGAAGTAAACTGAGCGATTAAGGGAGCCCTCATGGAAGGGGTTAAGTGATGGGTTAAGCTGTGAGAGTTGAGGTGTAAAGCCTTCCCTGGTATTACTGAGATCAAGACAACTGTGGATATATATGTCTATGTCTAAATCTCTGGGCCACAGTTTCTTTTTGCCTGGGAGAAGAGAGAAAGACACATCCTCAGTGAGGTGAGCTGTTTCTTGTTGATTTCAAGTAAGGTGCATATAGAAGCTTTATGCTGAGTGGGTTTCTTTGTCTTGTTTTAGTGCTGGGAAATTAGGACAGGAATCACAGTGCTTGCAGGTTATTGTCATCTCTCTTATTTGACCTTGATTGCCTCATCAAGGAGACAGTTTTTCTTGAGGATCTCATTCTCCCAGAAACAGAACTTTAGGGGAAATGGCTATGGTTTAGCTTTTCAGCTGATGGGGGGCGGGGGGTGTGCATTGGGTTTACTTCCCAATTCTGGGAAGGTAGCCACACTTAAGACTCTTAACTCCAGGACTTGCATAAGTATTCTAGCATCTGTTGGTTGATGAGTTGGTCATTGTTTTGCTTTATTGATAACGTGTTAATACCAATCTTATAATTTAAAAATTATCTTGTATGTAAGAGCAGTTTGGGGTTAGGAAGAGAGAGGAGCAAAGCAGATGAAAGTGGAATAATTTCTCTTTAATGCTTAGATTCTGGTTTTTCCTTAACACACTTATTTCTCAACCACAATTGGTGGAATTAACCAGAGAGGCAAGAGGAAGTAAGCTGCAACAATCTAGTTTAGTGATTGTCCCATTTGCTTAGGAAAAACTGGGTGAATCACAGCTCCTTAGAATTCTGGACCCAAATGGAGCTGAAAATAGGGTCATTTTGTTGACTGGGCTTCTTAGAGTGGATATGACTTGAGCAACCCAGCCCCCAACTCCGGTCTGCCACTCAGAGCAGCCTTCCTTCTTTGCCTGGAATGCACTTCTCTTGCTTATGTTCCTACAAATAGAGCAAAATGGCCAGCCCTTTGTAAGGTCCTCAGAGCCAGGAGCATTTTAAGATTAGAGATACCCCAGGGTATAAGAGAGTATTGGATTCCAGTGGTAAAACCGGACTGTGCCATTTCTTTTACCCTCTCACTATGCCTCATTCATTAATGCAGATCAGCTCTATGTAAGCAATGATTCAGAACCTGTTTTAGATCACAGACCCTTATGAGACTCTGATAAAAACCAGAAACACCCTTTTGAGAAAAACAGACATTAGCAGTTCACTCTGTTTTATATACACATTTAGCAGGTTCAGAGCCCATCCATGGAATAACTAAACTGGGGTCATTGGGAGTTACCCTGACCCAATATGATCATTTATATATTTGTGTCAAAAGTTACAAGGCAAGGATCACTAAATATTTTAAGAACTAAGATACCAGAGGCCGTAGGGTATAAAGACAGAGTCTAGTCTTTAATGACTAGAAGAGTATTGCTGATATTCTACTCTGTTTTTTTTTTTTTTTTAAAGATGACAAGCTGACAAATGGAGCTCCTCACAAACCTTATTTTAAAGACTTGTGGGAGGTGACTCTCTGTACTATCAGATCACACATCTTAATAACCAAATGTTAACCTCCAGCAGTTGATCTGTTTTAGTAATTGTAAGGATAGCAAGTAAAGCCCCCAAAGTGTGGGTGCAGTCGTAGCACCCAAATGAAAGGCATGATGGAGTCTAAGAGCTTTCTGCAGAAAGGACATCCCTTTAGGTCATTTCTGGTATACCACTGTCTTCTCTACCTCGGTCCAATACCACTTCCCTTGGATGAAAAAATAAAATAAGCAGCAGCCATCAGATGGGTGAATAGATTTGAATGATTTTTCCCACAGGGAATCTCCCATCTTTCTCCTAACTGGCTTTGCCACATGTCCACCCTACCCCCTTTAAATAAAAAAAAAACCTGTCTCTGTGTTCTCTCTGGGCAAATGTAAAATGGGGACGTCCATCTTCAGGAACCTGTCACCTTTTCCTTCTGCAGTGCCTCTACCCTGTTCAGGGCCCAAATACCTCCCCTTTTTCCCCCCATCAAAGTATGATCTGCAAAGAATCCCTTCAAAGTGTTAGCTTTTCCCAGAGTTATTTACATTTTTTTTTTTTTATTATGTTAGTCACCAGAGTTATTTGCATTTTAAGCCTTAACACTGCTGTCGAAGTGGAAGGCAAAAGTTTTCCCTTGTCAAAGTGATGTTGTGCCTTCAGGGAGCTAAAGGTGTGATAATTTGTGACAAAATCCTCTCCTTTCCTGCACTCCTGCACTCAAACTACTGTTTCCTTATTTCCATCAAGGGCAAGGTGAGTCCTGACTCAGAACCAGAGATGCCAGGAGACATGTTCTTTCCATCTCTGTTCAGATGAGTGCACTGGACGGGGATGAGTGGGGCTGGACAGTAACAGAAAGGTGAAGTCTATTCCCTTAGACCCCTTAGAAATCCTGAGCTGGCAAAATTTCCTTCTATTCCTGGGAGTGCTCTATTAGGTCTTGGGTCTCAAAATGTGGTCTCTGAACCAGCAACATCAACATCACCTGGAAACTTGTTTTAGGAATGCAAATTCTCAGGCTCCACCCCAGACAAACTGAATCAGAAACTCTGAGAGCGGAGCCCAGCAATCAGTCTTCACTTGCCTTCCAGAATATCTGATGTATGCTAAAGTTTGAGAATTACTGGCCAGGAGATTCAAATTCCACTTCAATCAGTGGTACCTCACCCTCTTCAAACAGGGAGAAAGGGGAATCTTGTCAAATTTATTTTCTGCAACCCCTCAAGGCTAGTTTGTCCTCAGTTCTGGTTTCTTTGAGTCCCCACCCTTAAATCAGTGACAGGACTGGGTTAGTCAACAATTTTAGAAACTGTGGTGGGGCCACTACCAAACTGTTGTGACTGATTGGGGCTAGAGCTTCTACAATGGACACTGAGAATTCATGGGTCCAGAAATCTGAAAGGACAAAAAGGAGCAGGCACCTCAAAGAAGGGAAATCCTATGTAAAACTGAAAAACCAACATCCAAGGAAATAGTCTTCCTTTGCTAGTTACCTGGTCCTTCTCCTGGCCTAATAAGTTGGCCTGGAGGCATTCAAGGTGAACATTTAGCTCAGGATAGAGAGTAAGGCCAGCTCTCACAAACCCTTAAAGAACCAAGTTTTCCAACCTCACAATTGCATTGGAGATCAATGAGGTACCATGCAAGGGATTCCTAACCATGATTTGGCCTACCCTATGGGCAAGGGCAACAGAAGCATTGGAGAGCCCCCAGGACACAAGAAAGAACCAAGCTCATTTAGTAATATGTGACACAGCGAGATTTGAACCCAGACTCTGTTTACCAGGTAGAGTTGTAATCGATTAAGCCATGGCACCTATGTCAAAAATACATTTCCTGCTTTGAAGATTCTGTCCAGTTCAGACTACAGGAAGGGACCTGTCTGGCAGGCCCTGGTCCCATTACCCCCTCTAGCTCCTCTCCTAACCAAACCCACGAGGACAGACTGAACTGACCGTTGCAAACCCACCACCCCTGTGGGGCTCTCCCAAGATCAAAAGGCTGGAGTTTGGGGGGAGGTGATCAGCCCCTCTCCCCAAGATGGAGAAACTTGGCCATAGTTTTCTTCAACTCCAGGCCTCAGGGAGGAGTCCCTGCCTCCATTTTCCCAATAAATGGAGCTCCTTGTCCACTTTTCACTCCCACTTCTCTTTTTCTGTTAGTTTGGTTTGGTTTGTTTTTTTGTTTTACCTGGGGAATGCCTCACCTTCCCAAGGGTATTTGTTCTTCTACTCCCTATCCTTCTCTTTCCATCATAGTTAATTCTCTTCAAGCTTCTAGCCAATTCTGTTCCATTAAGAGCCCCCTGTCCCTCTGCCTGTTGTCCAGTTTGTCAGCTTTAAGCCTACAAAGCAGGGTCAATTACTCATACTTCCCACTTTCTTCCCTCAAATCCTTGGCTTGGCTCTAGCAACTCAGCTGCTATCTTACCACTCTGCATCTCTTCCTGTCTCTCTCAACCTTCCTCACACACCCTAACCTGGCCAACAGGTTGTCTATACTGCCAAGTTCAGGCCCTGCACTCCATTCCCTGCAGGCTTTTTCCCTTGATGTAGCTTCCAAAGTGGATTTCTACTTTTTGCTACTTTGATTTGCTTAGTCCCTTCCTGTCTCTTGTGGTTTCTGAGAATCAGTCTCAATTCTAAAGCCATTTTTGGCCAGCTCACTATGTGCCAGGCACTGGCTGTTCCAGGCCTGGGAGGTCAAGTCTTAACACAGTCCCTGTACTCAGCATGTTCCTCAGCTGAGCCCTTCCCTGGCACCACTTTCCTGCCATGCCTCACAATACTGCCACCACGGCACCCTCATACAGGAAGCTTTGGAGGTGTATGCCCACTTGCCATCCAGCCCAACTGCTCTGTGCCTGCCAGATTTCTAGCTGTTGTCTGACTTGGTTCCCTCTGATGGACTGTGAATTTCCCATGGGTTACCCACTGGGGAACTTTGTCTGTATCCTGAGGGTCTCTAATATGTTCCTGTGGTCCCTGTCAGTTGAATAAAGGTCGTATTGGCTATATCACTGATTTCATCTCTCAGTCCTCTCCTCTCCTCTTTCCTCCATTCTCAGCTCTTCTCTGGTGATCAAAAAGCTGCCACAGAGTGGGGGACACCAGATAGCTCTGGGGGGAGTTACACAGCCATGTGTGAGCCCCTTCACTGCCCCTCCCCAAAACATAAACCTTAAGATGCCACAAGTTAGGCCTCCCCATTTCCCTCTTGGTGTCCTGGCTTCCAGATGTCCCTCCCCAGTTAGCTGGTCTTAACCCAACCTGGAGATGAGGGAAGCAGAGTACTGAGCAGGACTAGGCCTAGGGTAAGGCAGGTAAGGGCCTAGGGAGCAAATTTAAGGAGGTCCTCCATATCAGGGTCATTCAAGTGCTGACCCTGCTCTTGGGAGCCCCTTAAAGTGGTAAGCCGAGTCTAGAGACTGAGGTGATGGTGGTGACTGTGGCTTGACCCCCTAGGCAAATTTACAATAATTGGCGATGTGAGGGGAGCTAGAGGAGGCATGCACAGATGGGGTTAGGCAGGAGCTGGGTCCACCAGACATACTCACCTTTGTGGGTAAAGAGGATGGGCATATAGCAGAGGGTATCAAGAGAATAAGGGAAGAGAAAAAAAATAGTGTGGGAGAAAACATGGGAAGCTGGCATGGAAATTGCCAGCCTCTGACCCACTGACACAGCCTCCCACCTGTGGAGCTTCCTGGAGTGTGGGAAAGAGGGGAAGGAACCCCTCCTCGGGCCTTGAGTGCAACCCAAAGGCTTTGCTCTTCCTCCATGGGAGGTGCCTTAATGGAGCTTCAGGCCTACTGTTTAGGGGATGATCCACCTCTACAGCTCCCTGAGCACCAGCCAGGCTGTTCTGACACCTACCTCCATGCTTCGTATTTCCCTGTTTTCTTGTGTTCACTCTTACTTCCCCCAGTCACCTGGAGTAATACTCTTGACAAGTCTGGTCTTTCTCCTAACCAAAAAGGGGGAGGAGTAACAGCTGTGATTGTTCACTGAGGCCTCTGTTCTTGCCGTTTATTTTTATTTTTTTCTTTAAATTCAATTAATTAACAGATAGCGTATTATTAGTTTCAAAGGTAGAGTTCAGTTATTCATCAGTTGCATATAACACCCAGTGCTCATTACATCACGTACCCTCCTTAATGTCCATCACCCAGTTACCCCATCCCCTCACCCCCGTCCCCTCCAGCAACCCTCAGTTTGTTTCCTATGATTAAGAGTCTCTTATGGTTTGTCTCCCTGATTTCATCGTTTTATGTTTTCCTCTCTTCCCCTATGATTCTCTGTTTGTTTCTTAAATTCCACATATGAGGGAGATCATAGGACAAGTGTCTTTCTCTGACTTATTTCCCTTCACATAATACTCTCTAGTTCATCCACATCATTGCAAATGGCAAGATTCCATTTTTTTGATGGCTGAGTAGTATTCCATTGTATATATACCACATCTTTATCCATTCATCTGTCGATGGAAATCTGGGCTCTTTCCATAGTTTGGCTATTGTGGACATTGCTGCTATAAACATTGGGGTGCAGGTGCCCCTTCAGATCACTACATTTGTATCTTTGGGGTAAATACCCAGTAGTGCAATTGCTGGGTCGTAGGGTGGCTCTATTTTCAACTTCTTGAGGAACCTCCATACTGTTTTCCAGAGTGGCTGCACCAGCTTGCATTCCCACCACCCCTGTTCTCTCTGCCATCTCCAGTGGTGTCTATTGAAATCCTGACTTCCTCTCCTTGCTCCCTCCTATCAGTGCCTTTCTCAGCCCCATCCAGTGCTTCATGCTGACACCCCCTCAGTCTTCAGTTCCTCTCTTCTAAATCCTTTGGCTTTTTCTCTTTTTAAAGTTCCCTTTCTGACATGGTGCCCCTATATTTATTTCCCAGAATGTCTTCCTGTCCTTGCTAGGCATTTAGGTTGTGGCTGGAGTGATCTCCAGCCCAACCTCATAGACTTGTCATCACAGAGCTCCCCAGAGGAGGGGGGACAGCTACTGCTTGGAGACCACTGACAAATGGAGATGTTTCCATGCTCTGAAAATACACCCCGCAATGTGTTTGAGAACACCCTCCCCACAAGAAACCTCAAACTTTTAAAACAATGTAGAAATGAGTTCTAACTCCTGCCCTTTACCTACATAGAAAGGATGTCTCAGAGAGTTACTGAGTGGATGGTGAGGCCCCCTTTGGCATGGGTAACTGTAGACAAGAGAGCACTGGAATCCATAGTTAAAAGCCAATTTCTAAAGTGCACATTTTCCAAACATTAGCTTTTTCACTTAAGATCTAAGAGACTGAGGTGAAAATGAAATGAAATAATGCATGCAAAAGTACAAACCACCTTATAAATGAAAAAGCTGTAACTGACAATTGTGTGGGATTTTTTACCTTATTTTTGAACAAGTTACAATGTACATGTTCTGAAAATACGAAAAAAGAGAGTAAGAGAGTCTCATTTCTATGTATCCTCTATAATTCCCATCATCTTCCCCTCCCAGTAGAGAACCAGTTAGTTTTTTGTGTGTGTATCTTTCCAGAATTTTATACAAAGAGGTATATTTTCCTTCATTTTACACAAAAGGTAGTATGGTATGCTTAATGACCTGAATTGTTTTTTCACCTACTATATCTTTGGGTGCTTGTCATAATAATACATTGAGAATCTCCTCCTTTTTTACAGCTGCATGCAGTTTCACTGTATGGAAGCTTCAGTTTAACCAGTCCCCTAGTAACATTTAGATTATTTACTTTTCTGTTTTGTTACTGCAGTGCTGCACTGAATACCTTGGACATAAGTCTTTTCACAAATGCATTTACATCTAAAAGATAACGTGGTTCTGCTGGATCAAAGGTCCTTTGCATTTGTAATTATGAAAGACAGATTCCTTCCATTTACATGCTCACTAGCATTGTGTGTGAGTGCCTGATCTCCCACAGCCTCACCAATGGAGTAGGTTCTCAAAACCTTTGAATTGATTAAAAAAATATTATCTTATTGTTTTAATATGCATCTCCCTTGTGAGTAAAACTGTACCTTTTTCTTTCTTTTTTATTTTTTTAAAGATTGTATTTATTTGACAGAGAGAGACACAGTGAGAGAGGGAACACAAGCAGGGGGAATGGGAGAGGGAGAAGCAGGCTTCCCGCGGAGCAGGGAGCCCGATGTGGGGCTCGATGCTGGGCTCGATCCCAGGACCCTGGGACCATGACCTGAGCCGAAGGCAGACGCTTAACGACTGAGCCACCCAGGCGCCCCAAAATTGTACCTTTTTCATGTTTTTAAAGGCCATTTGTATTTCTGTTAACTGTTTTATCAACAATCATTGAATATCTGATGCCAGAGAGCATCTAAACTTTGTTACCACTCTAAAGTCCAACAATTTTCTGATCATCATCACACGAGGCAGTTGAGATTAAAGGAAAGCAAAGAATTGGGGTCAGGGATGTTCCATTTGCTCTGACTAAAGTTAAAAACCCAAATATGCCACTAGAATGTGAGCAGTGAAAAGTGGGGATTATGCTTTATCCATCTTCATTCAGCAAAGTGCCCAGAATTTTGCAGGCATTTAGTCATTAGTGAATACTTGGGATGAGATGAACTATTCTTGGAAATTCCTTTCACAGAAGTACCCAGCTAGCATTATGACCTAGATAATGTGGATAGCTTGCCAATGAGTTAAAATCATTTCTTGTATTTCATTGGAGTATAGCCATCCTAAAATTTACCAATGAAAAATAATCTGAAATGACCAGTTAGCTATTAAGTGTCCTGACACTTAATAATAAGGACACTTAATAGCTCTGCCAAATTTACTGACTGAATGGTTGGAAGTTTGCTTAAATGAAGAAATCATCACAATACATATAGAACTGTGATGTTTCTTAGGAAATCTAGAAAAATTTTTGCCAGTGTCCTTCCCATCCCATCTTAGGAGAAAAGGCTTCTAGTTCTGGGCCATCTGATTGTTTAGGTAAAAAGCTCCCAGGACTATAAAGAGGCAATACATCTGGCTATCATAAAGACATCTGATTAACTTTGTTCTAAGTGTGCTCAATGGACAGTGTTTCCCACTACCTTTTACCAGATGGCTCCCTATTCTCTTATTCTGTTTGCTTCATTCTGCTATTCACAGACAATTCAAGTGCACAGTGAACCTAATTACAGCAGGGGGGGGTTTCAAAGTTTAGATCATCTATAGATGAGATGCACAACAAGCATTTTGCTAGTAGCTCTGCATAGGTTTAAAGCAGTGATTCTCATTTAAGGGTGTGAGAGGGTGAATATTAGTATCACTTAAGCTTTCTTTCCTACCCCTCCCTCCCTTCCTTTCTGTGTGTGTGTAAATACACATACCCTGTTCCCCCTTGTAGAAGATATCAGACTCTTGGGAAAAGCTTGGTCGGGTACACTGAAAAAGCTCCCAGGTTGTTCTAAATCATTCTCACCTCCCACCGTTACTCTCACCTCTTTACAAGAATGAAAAGCACCTTCCCAGTGCTTCCCTTTTCCCTACCCCTTTGGCTTCAGCTGTAAACAGCAAGTCATTTCCCTGAACTGGCTACTCTGATGTTTTTACTTCCCTAGGAACCATTTCTGTGTCCTATTATGACCTATAGCATGAGAACTACTCCCATGCTGTTCTTAATCTCTGCATTCAGAACTAAAAAAAAAAAAAAATCATACATTTGCTCTATATTTGGTATATGGTGCTCAATACATGTTGTTTTTTAAGAAAAGCAAAAGACCTAGCTATTCATTAGTTAGCCTTCCCATCTCCTTATATTTCTGATATGTAATCTATAAATCTTAATAATTTCCTCTCTAGGAGTTAGTATTTTCCCAGTTGAAAATTCCCTCACTGCATTTTGTCAAACAAAGCCTAATGTCATGATATTTTAAGTCCTTATTTTACTAACACTTAAAACCACCTAAAAGAATCCTAGCCCTATTCCAACCTTTTTTTTTTTACAGAGAAGGAAAACAAGACTATAAACGGTTAAGTAACAACTCAGCCAAGGTCAGAGTAGCAGAACTTTGACTAGAATCCTGGTCTCATTAAGTACTGATCCGGTAGAGTTTTCTGCTATAGCACATTATCACATCATCACAAACTATTTATACTCTTATTTAACTCTTAGTAATGCACACCTACCCTGTGCCAAGGCCTGTTCTAGATGCTTTCACACACTCTCATTTAACGGAAAACTGACATAATAAGAAAGTTTTATAGTTAAAATACTATTATCAAGTCAGGCAGAAACTATAGACCCATTATAATCAACTTTGGGAGAAGGGCCTTTTTCCTAAAAGGAATTTCAGTTAAGAATACTTTGGATCAGTGGGACCACTCAACTTAAAGTTGTCTACTCTTCTCTTGCCGGGACGATGCCCCCCACTTCTCTCTTTATAAGCCCTTCTCCCCAAAACTCAATCTGGATTTGATAGGGTGTCTAACGTTAATTCAACACTTCTGTCTAATCCCCCCAAGTTGCTGCTTTTCTTCTACCTGTTTTCTTTTTTCCTTCTGAAAGGCATTGTCCTGCGGCCTGAAGCAGGAACAGAATCTCGACATCTTTTTGTCTCTTCACCCCATATGTCCCTGTTGTATGTCTCCCCTCAACACCCACGCGTACCCATGTGCGGCAAAGAGGAAACGGACACAATGTAGTGGAGACGTCTTGTATATAGTTTTGTCCACTTCAGTGTGAGAGCTGCTCTCATTAGAGCCTATGGGGAAAGGCATCTGTGCCTGGAGGAAGGGAAATTGCTCCCACACTACGAATACCCGGCTGCATTGTGAAGACTTTCGGATTTAGTGGAAGTCTTTGTGCGAGCAGCCCTTAGGTCATGAGTCTTCCCCTGACTGCTAGAACTTCGGTCAGTTTTAACCAAGGCTGTCTTCTGGATGGTGCGTTTTACCGACTTCACCGGGTCCTGCTTCTTCTCTTTCCGGGGCTTCGGGCCTGGCCTCTTCTTCTCCTCTCGGGTCCTAGGCCTGATGTCTTCCTTCATGGTCCGTCCTCTCCCCTCGTCCATCCCCTTGGCCCTCACTTCCTCCCTGGCTCTGGAACGCACCGAGTCCTTGGCTCTTGGCCTTATCTTCCGCCCCCTTGTGTTTACTTTCGTGCTGCGTCTCCAGAGTTCCCTGGCCTTCTTGGCTGCCCGGCGACGCGCGCAGCGCCGCCGCCGTGGGCTCCGCGGCCCGGGAAGGGTCCTCCTCGAAGAGCGCGCGCCCTCCTCCAACCTCAGGCGTCCTGGCCTTCTCTTCGGCTTCGGGATCTTCCAGACCCTGAAGGAGCCAGAGGCATCGCTGCCGCTGACCCGGAGAAGCGTGCCCTTAACCTCAGACCAGGGTGCATCGCCCGAGTGGCGGCAGCACTTACGGCGCACTACGTAGCCAGCATTTCCAAACTCCTTCTTGAGGGCAGCCAGAGTCAGCCCTTTGTGCGTGGTGATGGCTCGGAGCAACAGCTGGGACACTTTGAGCACGGAGCGCAGGCCCCGCCTCGGCACGGCCGTGAGGGTTTTCTCCGGGGCCTGCTGGGTTTTAATTTCAGTGCCTTTGGATTCACCAGTGGGCCCAGCCACCTCAGCCATGGCCCCGCTCCCGCCTCTGCGGGGCCACTGCTTTTGGGCCACCCCCACCAAGGCGGGAGCTTAAGCTGAGGCTGGCTGGACCACGTCACAATGGCACGCCCGGCCTAGACTTTCAGGTCCTAGTTGGCGAGCTGCCAGATCCCACCCAGGTAGGTGGTCCAATCAGACTCCACTTCCTTCTAGGTCTAAACCAATCCAGATCTTGGCGCCTGTACACCCCTAAGAATCACCTTTATAATCTCCAGGGTTTGTTCCCTGCCCTTTATAATGCTGCCACTTCTCATTGACCTGGATCTCAACCAATTTCTGAAGTTCACTATTTTTCTGTGGTCCTGAACACCCATCTACTCACATTTCCCTAAGGTGAAAGAAGCTGCTCCCAACTATCTAAAACAGGTAATACAATGCCTTTAAAAAGTAAATGTGGTAGTCTATCAAACAAAACCCGATCTAGAAACTCCCGCCTTTAGGTCCCACCACCTAGAGATCGACAGTCATGTCTCCTTGACTCTCCACATGGGGGATTCTGTGCAAGAATATGAAGGAAAGAGGGAATCACTGTGGTCCCTCTACCCTAACCAATGATTCTCACACCTGGGTAATTCTGATGCCTCATTCAGTTGGATCAAAACAATCCAGTTTCCAAATAGACCAAGAACTCTGGTCTAATCATTATTCTTTCACCAGACTTTGCTTTTCTATCTCTTGTCCCTCTTCTTGGATTGCTCACCCTCTTTCTCCAGATATATTCTGCTCATCTTTCAGAATCCTGCTGAATCCTTCCCTCACTGAAGCCCCCTCACTCTTTCAAATGATTTCGCTCCTCTTAATTACCACATTAAACTTTTGCAATCCTATACTGCATTTTCTTTATTTTAAACTAATCTGGTACTAGAGAGTACAATACAGCACAATAGTTTTAAAAAGAAAACAGCCTGGACTTAGAGCTGAAAGACATGGACACATACCCCACCCCCCCAACTCTTTAACAGCCATATGGCATTGATAAATCCCTCCATATCTTTGGATCTGACTTCTTTATTTTTAAAGGGGGGGGGGCTAATAATCCCTTCCTACCAACATCACAGAATTATTGGAGAGGTTCAGAAGAGGTGATGGTAGATGACAAAGGACTACCCAAATATAAGGCATAAAATTAATTTTACTCTGAATGTTTATGCCTTTCCAACTAAATAAAAAGTTTCCTGAGAGTCAAGTAGCCTTTGAATTTCTATGGCCCCTGCTGCACCTAACACTATTCTTCCTTATACACAGAGCAGGCATTTAATTGAGTCTGTGTAAGCTTCTCTCTGGTGAGGAGGATTTCTCTGGATTCAAAGGAAATTCCCAGGAAATCAGGAGAAAGGAGCGGGATAAATCTCAAAGGGTTGAAAATGAAGGGGACCAAGGAAGCTAGTTACTCAAGGACTTCTTATTTTGGACACAACTTAGTTGGGAATTATTCAAAGAATACTTCAAATTGCAAAAGCATATCATACTTCTCTAAAGGACATTCACATATACTCAGCAGTCACAGACTGGACTGTGACATAGTTTCTGCCAGGAATAAAAGTGCCAGGAAGTAGCTTAGACCAGTGCTTCTTAAACTTTAATGTGTACTTCATAAAGTACTGATTCCAGTACATTAGGTCTGGGATGGGTTTTACCTTTCCCACAAGGTTCTAGGTAGTTCCACTCAGTTTTACCTTTCCAACAAGGTTCTAGGTAGTTCCACTCAGTTAAAACACAACTGTTGGGGAGTGGGGAGTAGACAATGAGAAAGGGAGTGGCAGGAGATCAGACTGGAAAGGTAGGTTAGGGCCAAGGTATGAAGGACACATAACATAATGACACAGCTGTAAGTAGTCACACAGCAGTAAGAGGTAGAGTGTGGATTCATACGTAAGTCTACTTAATTCTAAGGCCTGAGTTGTTAATTACTGAGCTAGTTTTCCTTTTCTCCAAGGTTGACCCTCTCCACACCTTTATGTGTCTCCACTACAGAGCAAGAGGAAGTTTATCTCCACACTCACAGCTCAGAATCAGAAGGATCTACAAGCACTCACTGTACCTTCTCCCAGTCTTTAAATTAGAGCAGGATACTGTGGATCTCCAAGAACAGGAGACTAACACATCAGCACAGGGACAGTGCACCAATGAAGAGCTGCCAGACTGAGAGGCAGAACCACATGGAGCAGGCTTTCTCTCATTTGTGTAGTCTCTTGGTCTGGCTATACTTCCTGGTTGCATAGGCCACTGGCCGTAGGATGGGACAACCATCAGAGAAAAAAGTCAAAACTGTCTGCTTTGAGAATAAGAGGAGAGTAAGTGAAGTCTGACCTTCATATCAACTGACTCCAGGTAAAGATAGGTTGGCTGCACACAATGGTAACATCATGAAAGAAAGACAAAAACCAAATCAGGGGCACTTGGGTGGCTCAGTCGGTTAAGCAACCAACTCTTGATTTTGGCTCAGGTTATGACCTCACAGTTGTAAGATTGAGCCCCACATCGAGCCCCACGTCAGGCTCCGTGCTGGGTGTGGAGTGGAGCAGCTTAAGATTCTTTCTCTCCCTCTCCCTCTGCCCCTCCTCTGGATCTCTTAAAAAAAAAGAACCAAATCAAACCATGTTTATTGATACCACTGTGATGAGAAAAGAGGCCAATTAGAAACCTTTGGGAAAGGCTGAAATCAAAGGACAAGAATTATATGAAAAAAAACCCACACCAAACAAAACAAAACATTTTCATTTATACATAACCATTCATTTCTATATAGATTTCTGTATAAATATACTGTAAGTAATAGGGGAATAACAAAAAATGAGAGGCAGGAAACCAATGTCCCACTACCACTCAGCTGGCTCAGAGGACAAGAAAGCCAGCTAGCTGACAAACTTTCTGCTGCACCAATCCCTTGGAGTTATTTTGCTCCTCTTTGGAATAAATCTACTTGCCAGCCCTCTTCTTCTGATATCTCAAAAGAAAAAGACACTTCAGAAAAAACAGTTTCTTGAGGAAAAGAGTCAGTACAAACAAGTGTCATACCTCTAATCAGGAGACACCAACTCCAGCTTCAGAAAAACAAGACTGAACCATCCCTTCCAATTTTAATCATCTATGATTATAAACCAGAAGTTACCACCTAGCGCCACCCTGTTATGAGAAAGATCAGTAGCTCTTAATTTCTGGAAGGCTTGGGGTTGGCTGGTGGTGAAGAAAAAGGATACTTGGGAATAATGTTTAGCCTAAATCTTTCTGCTTCAAGTTCCAGAGCAAGATCTATTGTTTTTTGTTGATATCAAGACTCTTCTATGGTGGTTGTGACTGAGGACTCCAGAGGAACTTGGTTGACTTAGGCATAGCAACCTTTAATTACTATACAAAATTCTAAGAACGTCAGAGGTTTTATTAATCTTACTCCCTCACATAGAGTTATTCAGCTCTAACTTCATTAAGAAAAACTCCATACAAGAGTACAGCAAAATTTAGTAGCATTCTCTGATTTAACCCCAATCTATACCTCACTGCCCCTCCTTGATCCACAGTCCTGGGGCCCCAAGGTTCTAGGTCTTGCTTACTCAATTATCTTGCATTGATTCAGTTTCTCTCTCCCAAAACCAAATAATATAAACCTGTTCAACAATCTATTACAACTCCCCAACTTAACCTTCAACTGCTAGTTGTTTTTCCCCAAACGACTCTTTTCCTCTCCTGAACCACTTTGTGCCTTCCACTTTAATGCAAATAACCCCACAACAGTCATTTCAGCAAATAAACCCACCAGTCGACTCATGGCTTTTGGGAGAACTAAAGTAGTTCACATGTAAAAATAAAAATATTAAGATTCCATAAAAGCATGGAGACAGACTAGTAATTGGGCATTCATCCTTCTAATCCTCAGCACAATTGTCCAGAAGTGAATCTAGAGATTATAGAGCCAGGTGATCTTATTAGAGGACCAGGAAAATTTCTCAGCAATTATCCCAAAAATATGAAGATCTGGTCTCCCTGACTCCTCCCAAGAAGCTCTAAACACCCAGTGTAACACACTCCTCCCCACAAATATAAAATCTATACTCATCCCTCCAAAAATGACATGAGAGAAATAAGGGCTTTGGTATTAGCAAAATCCTACCCAAGTACTTTTTTTTCACCCAAACAAAGGAGTCTATATAAATTAAATCTCTCATAAATCAAGTATTATTAATAGTTACATCTTTCCATGAGCCCATAATGTGGGACCTCCAAGAACCATTCTGCTACAATCAGTTAAATCTCAAAACCAAAAACCCATTTCTCTGAGGATTTTTACTTTCAATATGAGGCTCAGGGCATACCAGGACACAGACAAGCTGCAGTCCCACAATAACGCTACATTCTGGACAACATTCAATTCTGTTATAGTAACTCCCAGCCACCCATGCCCTTGTCAATTCCCAGAATACTATACAAATGAAGCCAAAGCAGAAAAACACACACAAAAATGGCAGGGTAGAAATCATTTACCATATATATGTAACTCTTGGAATCAGAGAACTGAAATATCCCAGACCTACAACCCACTACAGAGAAGCTTATTTCTAGCCTAATCTCTACAGATCTAAAATTCCAGAAAATCCAAATTCACTAATTAAAAATTGCTTTCCTCCAAATTAAGTGGTATAAATAAATGCCCATGCTCAGGAATGTAACCAAGAGTAAGCTTTATTTGCATTCTCAATTCACAGTACACATTCTGGAATTATACTGCATAACTTTCCTCATTTTTTCCTTCAAAACTGTGGTTCTAAATATTTCATTTCAAAAAACACATCTCCATTTCCTGTTTAAAAATCACATCTGAGGGGCGCCTGGGTGGCTCAGTCGTTAAGCGTCTGCCTTCGGCTCAGGTCATGATCCCAGGATCCTGGGATCGAGCCCCGCATCGGGCTCCCTGCTCCGCGGGAAGCCTGCTTCTCCTTCTCCCACTCCCCTGCTTGTGTTCCCTCTCTCGCTGTGTCTCTCTCTGTCAAATAAATAAAATCTTAAAAAAATAAAAAATAAAAATAAAAATCACATCTGATTTTCTATTTTAATCCTACTCTTCTTCCCTTGGCTTTTTCTCAGCCTTTGATCCATCTAGGGAAGAAGAGCTACTACTTATTTATTGAAGGCCTATGGATCAGGTATTGTGTATAAATTATCACTAATTCTTTCAGCAACACTGAAAAGTGGATAATATTATTTACATTTACAGATGAGAAGGTAAATGGTGTACTGAAGGAAAAGTTTGGAATGAGAATTCTCTATATCTCCCAGGTAACTCAGATTCCTATTTTTCATCTTCCACCTAGAGAAAAGAAATTGCTATACCACCTCTTCTATCATTTCATTAATCAAAGCTTTGAGCAAGAAATTCAGATTCTCCTTCCTCACTATAATTTCTACCATACTAGTTATGCCAGTTACCAATTTATTGCTTTTGTTACCTGAATGTGAAAATGGATCTGGGCCTTTTAAATATTTTTCCTTTTTCAACTGACATGATGTTAAGCTTTGTAGTAAAGGGTACTGGAAAGACTGCAGGAGGAGAGGGTTTTCCCTTCTAGTTCTGGTTCTCCGGTCTGTCCTTTACCAAGGTTGCTAGAGCAGAGGTTGGAAAACTGTGGCCCATGGGCCAAAACCAGCCTGCTGCCTATTTTTGTGTGGCTTGTAGGCACAACTCAGGTGGACTAGCACTTTGAGCTGCAGAGAACAAGACATAATGTCCCCACCTCTATTTCATGCTCCATTCCCAACATATGCCTCACTGGCCTGGGCCATATCTCACCACTCTCCAGGACCTATGCTGGCTACCAAATATACAGTCCCCAATTCTCCACTGGTGGCACTGAAGAACAAACTTATATCTTTACAATGAATTCCAATCTGGGACACCTGGCTGGCTCAGTTGGTAGAGGATGTGACTTTTTTTTTTTTTTTTTTTTTTTTTGAGACAGAGAGCATGTGAATGCACAGTGGGGGATAGGGCAGAGGGAGAAGGAGAGAGAAAATCTTAAGCAGGCTCCACACCCAGCCACATGGAGCCTGATGTGGAGCAAAATCTCATGACCCTGAGAGCAAGACCTGAGCCAAAATCAAGAGTCAGATGCTTAACCAACTGAGCCACCCAGGCTCCCTGAGCATGTGACACACTTGATTGTGAGTTCAAGCCCCACACTGGGCGTAGAGCTTACTTAAAAATAAATAAATAAATAAAACATAAATAAATAAATAAATAAATAAATAAAATTCCAATCCTTAAAATCACTTTATATTTTTAAAAAAAGATTGGAGCTTTTATCTATTTGTCATTAGACCTAACTTTCAACAAGTTAGGAGTAATTTTTAATGAGAAAAATGAATAGGATACAATAGTTAATAACTTGAAATTTTTTAAACACAATACTCATGTTTCACCAAATACTAAAATTAAGAGGGATCAAAGAGTTAAACATAGAAAATGAAAGCAGGGAAAAGTATATGTATTTATTGGATTTTAGGAAGAAGAAAGATTTTCTAAGCATAAAATTAATGGAAGAAATCACAGAGGAAATTACTGACATGATTATGTAAAAACCATAAAATTCTGTACATTAAAAAATTAAAACAAGAGTAAAAAAGCAAACAGGAAAAAAATCTGCCAAAAAAAGTCTATGAGTTATTCCAAAATTAAGAGTAAACCCCCAAATTAAGCAAAGTAGAAATGAAAATAATGGTTAATATGTGAAAAATAAGCTCTTCCTTTGACTATAACAAAACTACAAAGTAAGTAATAATTTTTGACCTATCAAAGTAACAAATTATTTTTTTAATAAAAACATAGAGATAAGAGACTTCTATTTTTTTAAAGATTTTTATTTATTTATTTGACACATATTGAGAGAGAGAGCACAAGCAGAGGGTAGTGGTAGAGGGAGAGGGAGAAACAGGCTCCCTGCTGAGCAAGGATCCCGATGTGGGCTCAATCCCAGGACCCCAGGATCATGGCCCGAGCTGAAAGCAGATACTGAACCAACTGAGCCACCCAGGCGCCCCAAGAGACTTCTATTTCTAAATAAAACAAACTAATCACCCTCCATTCAACCTCTCCTACAACAGCTTCCACAAACCATGGACTAAATATGTAAAACTACCAGAAGACTCCAAAAAGCAGTTACAAGCTGACTAAGGGTCTCACGACTTAGGGGACAAGGTAGCTACAAGTTCCTTGGGTTTTCTTTTCGCCTCATATATATCCCTACCTGGACACTAGAGCAGCCTAAAATCCAGACCTTCCAATGGCCCAGACAGGAAAAAAAAAAGAAGAAAAGAAGGAGGAGGAGAAGAAGAAGAAGAGAGAAGATTCTATTCTTTAGCTGTAAGACTGGCAAATAGGAAAGGGACCATTCTGATTTTTACCCATCCCACACCGTGGTTGTCCCCAAACTGGCAGCAGTCCTTCCCCTCCTCACCAGCGGTGAGGTAGCCCCTGAAGAGCAAAGCCCTATTTCAGCCTTCTATTCTATACCAGAGAAGTGCTAATAAAGAGCAGAGCTAGGGGCGCCTGGGTGGCTCAGTCAGTTGAGTGTCCAATTCTTGGTTTCGGCTCAGGTCATGATCTTGGAGTCCTGGGACTGAGCCCTGCCCCATGTCAGGCTCTGCACTATGCACAGAGTCTGCCTCACATTCTCTCTCCCTCTACTTCCCACTCATACTCTCTCTCAAATAAATAAATAAAATCTTAAAAAGAAAAGAAGAGCAGAGCTACTCCCTCTCCCCACTGTGCAGCAGTGGTAGATTCTGCATAGCAGAACCCTAGAGCAACACTGTAGGGACTCAGCAGAATGGAGATGACAGAAGAAAGTCACTGAGCTTGAAGATGAAATGTATTCAATATAAATAAGAGAAGGAAAAAGAATGAAATGAATTGAAATTGGTCTTAGAGACCTGTAGGACAATATCAAAAGGAATAATATTCATGTCACAGGTTTCTCAGAGGGAAAGAAGAAAGAGATTGGAGTAGAAAAAAATATGTAATACATACATACATACATACAAAATGGTTGAAAACTACCCAAACTTTGTGAAAAGTATAAATCCACAGATCCAAGAAGCATAGAAAAACCCAAACAGATGAACTTAAAATTATAGTCAAATACATCATAATCAAACTGCTTAAAACTGAAAGAAAAAAATCCTAAAAGCAGACAAAGAAATATAAGACATTACATTTAGGTAAAGACTCTAATGGTGGAATTCAGGCCAGAACATTTTAAAATAACTAGTTATTGGGGCACCTGGGTGGCTCAGTCAGTTACGTGTCAGATTCTTGGTTTCAACTCAGGTCATGATCTCAGGGTCCTGAGATTGAGCCCCAGCAGGGCTCAGTGGGGAGTCTACTTGAGGTTCTTTCCCCCTCCCTCTGCCTCCCCCTCTGCTCCTCCCCCATCCTGCTCCTGCGTGCTCTCCCTCTTTCTAAAATAAAATAAATAAAATCTTTAAAATGACTAGTTATTGGTCCAAATGGCTTCTAAAATCTCTTCTGTGGGTTGCAAATTGAATATGGTGTTTGCATGTAATTGGATGAACAACTGTACACACACATAAAGGAGATCCTGAATAATTCACTAAAGTGTACTACCTTCTCTGAATGAGGATTAGAGAGAGAAAGGAAAGGCCTTACTATTCCCTAGGGCACTGATTCTCAAAATGTAGTCCTTATACCCCTGGGGGAGTCAAGACTTTCAGGGGACTATCATGAGGTCAAAACTTTTCATAATAATCCTTAGACATTATTTACCTGTGTTGCCATTTACTTCAACAGTGTAAAACCAATAGTGGGTAAAACTGCTGGCCTCGAAGCATGAATCTAGTACAGTACAAACTGTACTAGAAGGCATTATATTCTTTACTGCTACACACCGATAGAAAAGAAGGGAAGGAAAACAAGTTTCACTTGAAATATTTTTGATAGAGCAATAAAAATTATAATTTTATTAAATCTCAACCTCTGATTACCCTTCTTTTTAATAAATATTCTGTGTAGCAAATATTTTAATATTTATTTTTATTTTAAATATTTATTTAAAAATTTATATTTATTTATATTTATGTCTGTATCTAAAGCAATTCTGCTGTGTGCTGAAATTTTCCCGAAGAAAATGTAGTGGGCAACACTTCCCCTGCTTCTTCTACCTTTGTCCTGTTCACTTTACCTGCCCTGATCACATAACGAATCTCCTGCCTCTTCCCCTGCTTCGAATATTTGTCTTCAGAAAACCTCCATTTCTAGGTCTTCAAAAATCGTTCTTCAAAAATTCGCAATCTTGCGAAACTCCAGAAGTGTTGCTCGCAACAGTAAGATGTATGCGGTGATGCAGGCAGAAGGCTTGCCAGGGAGGTCGAGGGCCCCCTATAGAGCCAGAGGAGTCCAAATTAAAATGACGGTTCACAGGTAATCTCTGGAGAGGGGGCAGAGTCTCCCACAGCTGCCCCGCCCACAGAGGAAGATGACCCGTGGGCCCTGACAGCCCGGAACTCACGCCCCCAGCAGTCCCGAGGCCCGGGAATTAGGGCGGCGCTTCGCTGCAAGAAGAAACACAGGAAACAAACAACGCCCCCCCCCTCAAACTCTCCTCCCAGGAGGCCCCACGCGCGGTGAGGAAGGCAAACGTTAGCCAATGAGAACGTCTGTTCCCGCAGCTTTCCCGCCCTTTCTCCCTGAGGCTGGAGAGAGGCGGCTCCTTTAGAGCCCACAGGGAGTTATAAGGGACTGTGGTACCTGCTCTCAAAGAGCACCCCCGCGAGGAATAGGGGGAGCGAAAAGAGACAAGTAATAGGCAAGAGGAGAGAGGAACATGCTGGCCCAGCGGACGGACGGACAGACAGCCGGCTGAGGAGACTCTTGCAGGTGAGGAGGAGTTGTTAATGAAAGGTCTACATGGGCAGAGAACAGGCCACAAGACATTTAGCCAGAAAGGGTGGCATCGGCAGAGCCACAGGACATCACTTCTCCTGCACATACAACAGCTATTTCTGAATAATTCGCAAAAAAATAATCCTTTCCCTTCCAGTGTCCCCCTGTGTTTCCTTCATCTTCTGACGATCTTTCCTACTATCGGCTCTCAGTGTAGATGCTGGTAGTGGCCTTGAGCACTCAGGCTCTCTTTACCTCATTCTCCTGCCCATCAGCACGTTTTTCACCAGACATGTTATTAAAAGTAACTCCCCGCCAAAACCCACAAAAACAAACCAAAAAACAACAACAAAAAGGGGCGCCTGGGCAGCTCAGTTGGTTAGGCCTCGGACTCTTAATGTCGGCCCAGATCAGGATCTCAGGGTGGTCGGATGGAGGCCCGCCTCCGGCTCAGGGCTGGGCGCCCAGCTTGGGATTCTTTCTCTACTCCCTCTGTCCCTCCACGCTCCAGCGCGCGCTCTCAATTAAAAAAAAAAAATTGGGGCGCTTGGGTGGCTCAGTCGTTAAGCATCTGCCTTCGGCTCACATCATGATCTCAGGGTCCTGGGATGGAGCTCCGCACTGGGCTCCCTGCTCCGCAGGAAGCCTGCTTCTCCCTCTCCCCCTTCTTGTGTTCCCTCTCTGTCAAATAAATAAAATCTTTAAAAAAATATTTAACTCCATGTGTTACTGCTAGTTTAAACCTTTAAAATGTGTCAGTGATAAACATAGCAAGATATTTGTAAATAAGATACCTTCAGGAGAATGTCAGTTTTTGTTTTTATCATGGTGGGCCTTCATTCTCAAGCGTTGGCTCTGCATATCAGAATCACCTGAAGGACTTGTTAAGAAAATTGAGATCCTACCCCAGCTTTCTGATTTAGTAGGTTTAGGATGAGGCCCAAGAATTTGTACTTATTGTTTTGTATAAGATATAACATTAGTTTCAGGTATACAACACAAAGATTGATATTTGTATATATTATGAAATGACCACCATTCTCTCTAGCTAACATTCTGTTATAAATTTTTTTTCTTGTGATCAGAACTTTTATCTACTCTTAGCAAATTTCAAAAATGCAATACAGTATTACTAACAATACTCACTATGCTATACATTACATCCCTATGACTTACAACCTTTGACCCCCTTCATTTCACTGATCCCTCTCCATCTCTGGCAACCACCAATCTGTTCTCTGTATCTATGAGTTGGGTTTTTTCTTCTGTTTTTTTTTCCCCCAGATTCCAGAAATGAGTGATACCATATTATATATATCTTTCTTTGACTTATTTCATTTAGCATCATGCCTTCAAGTTCCATCCATATTATCACAGATAGCAAGATTTCATTCTTTTTTATGGCTGAATAATATTCCCTGAATAAATATGTATGACATTTTCTTTATCCATTCTTCCATCCGTGGACACTTAGGCTGTTTCCATGTCTTGGCTATTGTAAATAATGCTGCAGTGAACATGGAGGTACAGATATCTTTTCAAGTCAGTGTTTCATTTTCTTGGGATAAATACTTGGAAGTGGAATTGCTAGACCATATGGTAGTTCTATTTTTAGTTTTTTTAGAAACCTCTATACTGTTTTTAATGGTAGCTGCACCAACTTACATTCCTACCAATGGCATAAAAGTGTTCTCTTTTCTCCACATCCTCACCAACACTTGTTATTTCTTCTTTTTGGTAATACCCATTCTAATAGGTGTGAGGTGATAGCTCACCATGGTTTTGATTTGCTTTTCCTCATGATTAGTAATGTTGGGCATCTTTTTCATGTACTTGTTGGTCATCTCGATGTCTTAAGATTTTGCATGTTTAATATATTCCCAGCTGATGCTGTTGCTGCTCTTCTGGGGACCACTGGCCTACCATATCTAATAGCTAAAATTTACCAAAGTTCAGGCATTGTACTAAATGAGTGATTTATTTTACATGCAATTCTTATCAAAACGGTAACATATGGGGTTAATATTTCTCTTATGGGGAGTAAATCTGGCTGAGGCTAATGACTGAGATTACTCATGCTTAGAAAAGCCTGAAATTTACAAAAACACACCTCCCCACCCTCAGGCTGGAACCCAGCTTCATGTTCTTCTTTGATCCAAACAATAAGCAGGCAAAGAGAACACTATTGTGCTATGGTTAAAAATACCTTTGCTAATAAAGATAGACATACAGACCAATGGAATAATGAACCCAGAAATAAACCCTCATTTATACAGTCAAATGATTTTTGACAAGGGTGACAAGGCCATTTGATAGAAAAAGGATACTCTTTTTAACAAGTAGTGCTGGGAAAATTGGATGTCTACATGTAAAAGAAAGTTGGACCCTTTCCTAACACCATATGCAAAAATTAACTCAAAAATGGATCAAGGACCTAAATGTAAGACCTATAACAATAAAATTCTTAGAAAAATACATAGGGTAAAAGTTTCATAACATTGGACATGGTAATGATTTCTTGGATATGATGCCAAAGGCATAGGTACAAAAGAAAAAATAGACAAATTGGTCTTCATGAAGATTTTAAAAACTTGTATATCAAAAAACACTATCCACAGAGTAAAAAGGCAACCTATAGAATGGGGGAAAATATTTGCGAATCATATATCTGGATATCCAGATAATATCCAGAATATATGGAGAACTTCTAAAACTCAACAACAAAAAAACAGCCTGATTCAAAAATGGGCAAAGGACTTGAATAGACATTTCTCCAAAACTACACAAATGACCAATAAACACATGAGATGCTCGGTATCACATCTCACACCCATTAGGTTAGCTACAATTAAAAAAAAAAACCAATGTGGCAAAATTGGAATCCTTGTGCACTGTTGGTGGGAATGTAAGATTGTACAACTGCTGTGGAAAACAGTGAGATGGTCCTTGAAAAATTAAAAATAGAATTACTGTATGATCCAGCAGTTCCACTTCTGGGCATAGAGCCAAAAGAACTGAAAGCAGAGTCTCAAAGAGATATTTGTACAGCCATGTTCATAGCATTATTCACAATAGCTGAAATTTGGAAGCAACCCAAGTGTCCATTGATGGATGAGAAGATAAGTAAAATGTGGTATGTACATACAATGAATACTACTCAGTCTTAAACAATAAGGCAGTTCTGACATGTGCTATAGTATAGATGAACCTTAAGGACATTATAAGCCATTCACAAAAAGACAAACTGTATGATTCCATTTATATGAAGTACTTAGAGACAGAGAGTAGACTGTTGTGGCCAGGGCTGAGGAGAAAGGGAGAATGTTGACTTATTGTTTAATAGGTATAGTTTCAGTTTTACAAGATGAAAAGAGTTCTGGGGATGGACAGTGGTGATGGCTGCACAACAACATGAATAAAAGTGATACCACCCAACTGTACGCTGAAAAATGGTTAAGATGGCATACTTTATGCTATGTGTATTTTAACCCAATTAAAAAAAATTTTAATACCTTTACTGAACTATGTTCCCTAGGAGATTAGCTTTGGGTGAATCATTTCACCTTTCCTCAACTTGGGTAGGTTGGACTACAGCAGTTAGACCATCAAGAACCCTAATTTGTTACTACTTTTCCTTGTTGGGTCCCATGCTTTGAAAGATTTTGTCTTGCAAAGTACTGTATTTGTTAAGAAACTCTTTGTTTTATATTTCTTATTAATTAAAGACATTTTTGTTTCTGATTAGCATTAGATAATCATGATTGCCATCCTGAGTTGAGATGTCAGGCAAAGGGAGAAACAAGATTTATATAGGTAGTTAGGAGATTTCTGTTAGAACATTTCAAATATTGAAAATTGTTAATTAACTCCTAGAGGTTTGGAGACCAAAGGCTTGACACACAGAAATGGTTGATTTTCAGGGTTTTTTCTCCTAATATAGATGATTCTCTGAAGGTATGGCTTCCTATAGGCTCAGTGCTGACATAAGATTATGGAAATTTATACTATATTAATCTAACTGGCCTGACTGAGGCTTGAGTGTGTAGGATAATTCCATCAATATCTCTGTTTCTTTACTTTGCCCAGAGATGAAACGTGAATGAGAAGTGAAAATGGAGTTCAGGAAAATGTAGTGCAGTTTATATCAACACACTTTTTGGGGTCTGGAGACCAATCCAAAGAGAGTATAAGCTATGTGATCTCTGAGGCCAAATTCTTCAACTTCTATTATGAGTGATAAATGGTCACTGCACTTGAACCAGATAAATGTTTCTAAATAATTATTCATTTTCTATGAATTATATAGTAGAACATTACCTGACAATGGGAAAAAAACCCTCTGATTAGTGTGAATCTCACAGACATTCAATAGAGTGAAAAAAGAGACATGAATACATTTTGTATGATTCTATATATATGAAGCTCAAAATAGGCAAAACTGAGCAACAGTATATACCCAAAATGTTTAGTGTTTCAGTAATCATTGTGGTGGTAGTCTTAGTATTGTTATTCTGAGAACGTATTGATGTGGGATAAAGCAAATGAGTAATTATGAAATTTTCTAATTCTGTTGTCTCTTCATCCTTAATAATAATCAGGATTATTAATGTAGGACAAAGGAGACACAGATGTAATACCAAAAAATGTTAAGTTAAAAACTTTGTAGTCTTGGGGCACCTGGGTGGCTCAGTTGGTTAAGCAGCTGCCTTTGGCTCAGGTCATGATCCCAAGGTCCTGGGATTGAGCCCCGCACTGGGCTCCCTGCTCAGCGAGAGCCTGCTTCTCGCTCTCCCTCTGCCTGCCGCTCTGCCTGCCGGTCTGCCTACTTGTATGCTCTCTGTCTCATAAATAAATAAAATCTTAAAAAAAAAAAAAAAGAAAAGAAACTCTGTAGTCTTGGATTTGAATTGGAAACATCAATGTGAACTCATAAGGTATAAATATAAATATATAGCTGCTATATCCATTGGAAATTCCTAAAAACAATAAGGAAAAGAAAATAAAGACAGTAGCAGTGAGCATCCCTAACATTTATATTGTGGTCTTGAAATACCATTTCACATTAGAGGAAACCAGGGCTTCTTTTTTTTTTTTTAAGATTTTATTTTATTTTATTATTATTATTTTTTTTATTTTTATTTTTTTGATAGAGCGAGAGAGCACAAGCAGGGAGAGCTGCAGAGGGAGAGGGACACGCAGGCTCCCCGCTGAGCAGGGAGCCTCACATGGGGCTCGATTCCAGGACCCTGGGATTATGAGCTGAGCCGAAGGCAGATGTTTAACTGACTGAGCCACTCTTACCTGAAACCAGGGCTTCTTAGAGAAGTAGCCAATTCCAAATCTGAAGCCGGAAATGTACAAAACAAGCTTGGACCGTCTTGACACATGGGATAGTTAGGAAGCTTTCAAAGACTAGGAGGGTCATATCAAAACACATCAGCAGCCAAGGGAAGATAATCCATTAGCCTAAGAAGAGATTATTTGAGTATCAATAAGGATGAGAAATACCATAGATTGAAACCCATCAGATGGGTTTAAATCCATGAGTTCATAATAGATATTTAAACAGAAAGGATTGGCCACTCACAGAAGATAATAGGAAACCAATTCATTATCTGGTAAATGAAAGAATCAAGTGTTCATCTGGCCTTTCCCATATGTACTATACCACTGCATAACCAAATAGTACATGAAATAGACAAAGTATCTCTTTTTATAAAAGTATCCAGCTAACACATGGAAAAAAACTAGAAGCATATCACCATTCTGCAACTCCTGATGAATTAAGAGATATATGCATGATGCATCAATGGCTGTTAACATCACAAAGAGACTAGATATTTGCCTTCTATAGTCTTGGCAAACACCACATATATCTTTTTTTTTTTTTTGCTATGAATCTTTGAATTTTTTTCTTTTTTTTAATTGAAGTATAATTAACATAGTGTTTTATTAGTTTCAGGTGTAGACTATAATTATTCAACAATTGTATACATTACTCAGTGCTCAAGGTAAGTATACTCTTGATTCCCTCTATTACCCCTCCCCCCACCCACTGCCCCTCTGGCCAACACCAGTTTGTTCTCTGTATTTATGAGTTTGGCTTTTTGTCTCTTTTTTTCTTTGTTCATTTGTTTTGTTTCTTAAATTCCACATGAGTAAAATCACATAGTAATTACCTTTCTTTGATTGACTTATTTCACTTAGCATTATACCCTCAACAGAAGCACTAAGTTAAAAAGACATATGCACCCCTAGGTTTATAACAGCGTTGTTTACAATAGCCAAGATATGGAAGCAATCTAAGCATCCATTCATAGATGAATGGATAAAGAAGATGTGGCATATATACACAATGGAATATTACTCACCATATATATCTTTAATATTCAGATCAAACCTGAGTTTGATATAGGCTCTGGGTCCAGCTGCTAATTTGCAGAAACTACAGAAGATAAAGAAGATAAATTCTACATGTAGAATTAGACATGAATATGCAATCAGCAAAATCTATATTGTGGGAAACTACAGGGCAAATGGGCCTGGGTTCAGTATATAAATTGTAAGGAAAAGATATATAAGACAACTCTATAGATTAAAAGAAGCCTAAAATAAATCAAACATTTTTTAATGGACAAGACGGAACAGCCATAACTAGGGATGCATATTTGAGTGATAAAACTGAAAAAGTGATAAAATTTTGAAAGAGCTAGGAGTGATTACTTTAAAAATCATGATAGCAGTTACATATGAGGGGGAGAGAGGATTATCACTGGGACAAGGCAAATAGAGTTTCTGGAGTGAGAGGCAAAGTTCTATTTCGTTACTAGGGTGTCTCCCATGGGGATCCATGAGGTACCAGTTTATTGTCCTCTACATTTGCCTAGTTATATTAAGTCATATAATTCATGCTAATTACCTTATTTATTTAATTCATGTTGAATTAATGTAATTCATAGTACAGTCTCAATAAAGACATTACACACTAAGGAAAAAAAAGTCCTTGGGAGATGAAGAGATGCTAAATTTTCCTGTCACCTGTTGCCCACCTAGTGGGTTTTAATGTCTGAGGGGCACTTATATGTGTGTGTATTAAAGAAGGGTAACACTCATAGTGACTTTTGTCTTAATTTTTAATGGTACGGTTATAAACTTTAAATTCAACCTAGATTTTGTTGTAAAAGTTTATGTTTACTTGCTTCTTTTTAGATTTAGTGCTTATTTAGTTTATAAATTTGACAAATTTCCTTAAATATTGAGCATCATTTATTAACTTTATCTCCTACATTAAAGCCTGTTATACCCTGAAAGGATTCTGAACCACTATTTGTCCTGAAATTACACCACCTTTCTCTTTCATAATTATTATGTGTCTCATGGCTACCATTTTGTGGTCACTGTTGATATTTACTGCCTTCAGAAGTAAATTATTCTCCTGACTACCATCCTTTAGGGTCCCTTTTTTCCCATGAAGGGCCCCTCCAATCAGAGTAGACATTATCACTGGGTCACCTGTGATGGACCTTTAGCTGGTCAATGTAAATTCAGTAGAATAATTTGCCTTAGAGAGTTTTGTGTTTACTCATATCCTCAAATGAGTATGTATGTACTCAAATGAGGATATGAGTAACCACAGTACTTTTCCATGTATTAGGCAGTAACAGTATTCTTATCCACACTGACTAATTATTTTTTTTCTTTTCTTCCTCCAAACCTTTTTCAGTTTGTTTGCTTGCTTGCTTGCTTTCTTGTTTTTATCAACATTGACTGAGTCCAGAACTTAAGTAGCTTAAATTGTAGTTGTAACTTCAACATTGGAGGGCATCAAGGCAGAGTTGCCATTATTCACAAAGCCTGGCTTGCACTGTTGTAGTGGTTAAGGTTTATGGACTTTAGAGTCAAACATACTTGGGTTTGAATCACAGCTCTGTAACTTATTTGCTTTGTGACCTTGGGCAAGTGATTTAACTTCTCTCAATTTCATCTATAAAATGTGGATATTATGAGGAATAAATAAGGCCTATATTTTTAGAGCACTTAGTGCTTTATAGACAATGTTGTTATAGCTTAAGAAAGAAAAATACAGTGCTCTTACCTTATCTCTTAATATCCTCTTTCTTATTTCCACATGTAGAAACCAGAAACCCTCCTCTACTTTGAAATGAATCTCAAAATATACCTCTTCATGAAGTTGTCCTCATTCCCTCAATATAACCTTTGCTTCTTAAAATCCAAGCATTTTGTACCTTATTAGTGTACTTATTTTCACCCTCAATAGATTATAAGCTCCTCTGCACAAATACTCCCTAGAAACTAACACATTACTTTGCATATAGTATAGGCTCAATAAATGGTTAGTGAAATTTACCAGCAGTTACTTATTAATGCTACTATCAGTGCTCTTCAGTCAAAGGCTGAGGGAACACCTACAGTTAAACAAGTTGGATATTTTACTCACTGTAGCAACAGAGAACACACACCGTGGGGAGCTGTGGGGTGTCTCAGTAAGAGGATGTTAGAATTTATTTTGGGATTTGGGCTTTGGTTGGCTAATTTTGGGGAGGGTCTGAGGAAGTAGAGGTTCTAGATTTGGTGGTGCCAGAAATCAGGGCAACACTGTGATTGGGTATCTCAATAAATTTTATCTATAGGGAGGGCAAACTAGAGCAAAGGCAGAAATGTAATTGGTAAAGAAGTAGCATTCGTTCATTTAGTTGACAAAGAAATATTTGGCATTTTGTGGGTTGTACAATGATCTTGTCTGAAGTGGATGTTCTTGTGAGATTATGTCCAATAAGAAGACATCATAGTTTAGGTGTAAGTGTCAAATCAGTTCCTGGGTATTAGGGATAGTTTTTTTTTTTTTTTCTTTCTCACTATATTCCATTTGTAGAAACGTCACATTTGTTGTTTCTCATTTAAGAATTATAAAAGGTAATTTTGCTTTGCTCTTGGTGTTGAACTATAAGATTCAGGCTATCACAAATGTTGGAGGATCTCTCTAATTGGTCTTGGACCTAAGAATAAGTTTTCCTTTTGAGTAGTGATTGGGACCTTTCTTCTCCCCTCAAAAGTTACTGCATTTTGAACAGTAGAAGAACTCCTTGATGTACATATGGAACTGTATTATTGTCCTTGATCAATTAACCATGCTCATACCTAAAGGTTTTGAAGTGACCTTGAAGTCATTCCATCTGGGTTCATTTTCCTAACTCTGACGCTTTCTACTCTTGTGATTTTTAGGAAATTATTTAATTTCTCTGTTCCTCAGATTTCATTATTTATAAAATATGTTTAATACTACCTATGAGACATTGTTGAAATGATTATATTACTCATGAAATCTACAAGAAAATAAGCCCAATGACTGCAAGGTGCTTCAGTATTTACAAATCAATCAACATGATACACCACATTAATAAAACAAAGGATAAGAACCATATGATCCTCTCAATAGATGCAGAAAAAGCATTCAACAAAGTATAACATCCATTCATGATAAAAACCCTCAACAAAGTAGGGATAAAGGGAACAAACTTCAACATCATAAAGGCCATATATGAAAAACCCACAGTTGATATCTTCCTTAATGGGGAAAAGCTGAGAGCTTTGCCTCTATGGTCAGGAAGAAGACTGGGATGTCCACTCTTACGACTCTTATTTAACATAGTATCAGAAGTCCTAGTCACAGGAATCAGATTAACAAAAAGAAATAAAAGGTATCCAAATCAGCAAAGAAGTCAAACTTTCACTATTTGCAGATGACATGATACTCTATGTATAAAATCCAAAAGGCCACCAAAAAACTGCTGGAACTGATATATGAACTCAGTAAAGTTACAGGATACAAAACCAACATACAGAAATCTGTTGCATTTCTTTATACCAATAATAAAGCTGCAGAAAGAGAAATTAAGGAATTAATCCCATTTACAATTGCACCACAAACCATAAGATACCTAGGAATAAACCTAACCAAGGAGGTAAAAGATCTGATACTCTGAAAACTATTGAACACTTATGAAAGAAATTGAAGATGACACAAAGAAATGGTGAAACACTCCATGCTCATGAATTGGAAGAACAAATGTTAAGATGTTTGTGTTACCCAAAATTAATCTACACATTTAATGCAATCCCTATGAAAATACCACCAACATTTTTTACAGAGCTAGAACAAACAATCCTAAAATGTGTATGCAACCACAAAAGCCCCGAATAGCCAAAGCAACCATGAAAAAAAACTCACAACTCCGGACTTCAAGTTATATTACAAAGCTGTAGTGATCAAGACAGTATGTTATGGACGCAAAAATAGACACATAGATCAATGGAACAGAATAGAAAATCCAGAAATGAACCCACAATTATATGATCAACTAATCTTCAACAAAGCAGGAAATAATATCCAGTGGAAAAAAGACAGTCTCTTCAACAAATGATGTTGGGAAAACTGGACCACTTTCTTACACCGGACACAAAAATAAATTCAAAATGGGTGAAAGACCTAAATGTGAGACCTGAAACCATAAAAACCCTAGAAAAGAACATAAGCAGTAACTTCTTTGACATCATCCATAGCAACTTCTTCCTGGATATGTCTCCTGAGGCAAGGGAAACAAAAGCAAATATTAACTATTGGGACTTCATCAAGATAAAAACCTTCTGCATGGTGAAGGAAACAACAAAAGTAATAGGCAAACTTCAGAATGGGAGAATATATTTTGCAAATGACATATCTCATAAAAGGTTAGTATCCAAAAGATATCAAGAACTTATCAAACTCAACACCCAAAAAAATAATCCAGTTAAAAAATGGTCAGAAGAGGGGCGCCTGGGTAGCTCAGTCGGTTAAGCATCTGACAGTTGATCTGAGCTCAGGTCTTGATCTCAGGGTCGTGAGTTCAAGCCCCATGTTGGGCTCCAGGCCCAGCGTGGCACCTACTTAAAAAAAAATGTGTGTGTGTGTGTAAAATAGAAGTACTGGATGATCCAGCAATTGCACTTCTAGATATTTACACAAAGGGTACAAAAATACTGATTCAGCAGGATACATGCACCCTGATGTTTATAGCGGCATTATCAACAATAGCCACTATGGAAAGAGCCCAAATGTGCATCAACTGATGAATAGATAAAGAAGATATGGTCTATATATATATCATGGAATATTACTCAGCCATCAAAAAGAATGAAATCTTGACATTTGCAACTGTGTGGATGGGGCTAGAGTGTATTCTGCTAAGTAAAATAAGTCAGAGAAAAACATACCATATGATTTCACTCATATGTGGAATTTAAGAAGCAAAACAGATCAACATGGGGTGGGGAGGAAGGCAAACCAGAAATACTCTTTTTTTTTTTTTTTTAAGATTTTATTCACTTATTTGACAGAGAGAGACACAGCAAGAGAGGGAACACAAGCAGGGAGAGTGGGAGAGGGAGAAGCAGGCTTCCCACGGAACAGCGAGCCCGACATGGGGCTCGATCCCAGGACTCTGGGATCATGACCTGAGCCAAAGGCAGACACTTAACGATTGAGCCACCCAGGTGCCCCCAGAAAACAGACTCTTAACTATAGAGAACAAACTAAGTGTTACTGGAGGGGAGGTGGGTTGGGGGATGGGTTAAATAAGTGATGGGTATTAAGGTGGGCACTTGTGATGAGCACTGGATGTTGTATGTAAGTGATGAATTACTAAATTCTACACCTGAAACTAAAAAAAAAAAAGAAAAGAAAAGAAGCCCAATGAGACCAAGAATCTTGTCTGAGTTGTTAACTGTCCTATTCTCAACTAGCACCATGCTGACAAGCACACACTAGGTGCTCAATAAATATTGGTTAAATGAATGAATATCAAGCACTTAGCCTATCAACATATTAAGCATGCAAAAAGTTTGGCTATTATATATATTATTATCATTACTGTTTTTATTCTCCTAACGGTTAAAGTGAAGCCCAAATGAAATTGCCCAATGAAGCTGGGCCATTTTCTCACTCTCTAGAGCTATAATACCAATCTGGTTATAATACTGTTTGGATATAAGCATATTACAGTAGCTGTGCTTTACTTATATCTTCTAATTGGTTCTAAACTCTTGAGTATATTCATAAGCTTTCTATCATCAAGTTTACCTGTTAGCACAGTGTTATACAGTGAACTACTTCATGAACCCACTGACACCCTCATTCTTATCTCTCTGTACAAAACCACTTCAAAGTCTATGTGGCAATTTCACTGGGAGCCTGACCCTTACTACACCATAACCTTGAGATATACCTGAGTCCAGGTATATAACTCATCTTCAGCACTTGGGCCTCCTTGAACTTACTTCTTAGTTACATTTTTCATTCTCTTCTTTATGGTGGAATTACTTGGATGCGGTCAGATAAGATCTGCAACTGTAGGATACACTTTTGTCAAAATTTTAAAAAGCTTGTTAGGCTTTGGTTTTTCTGCAGTGCAATGGAATAGGCCTAGAGTTTGGTCATTTTCTTCTGAAAGTTCTGTGTTAATTATTAAATAGTGGCTCATTGTGAGAGGAAATGATATATTTGGTTTTGGGCATTTTACATTTGAGCTAATAAAAGGAAATATTCCAGAACTAGGAAAATTAACCTTCAGTGAAAGTTGTCTATAGAAACAGTTTAAATATTTTATTGAATAGATTATATATCCTATGAATATATTATACATTCCTCCCTGACCTCATTCTTCAAACCTCACCCAAACCTTGACCCTCTCTGGCAAAGTCCAGAATTGGAATAAGACACAGGAATAAAATAAAAGGGCCTGCAGCTCGCATTGCTTGGTAATGAAAAATAACAAAAGCTTTTTAAAGCAGTATTAACATGTCACCAAGGTCACTAAATCAGTTTAGAATGTTGGCAGCACTTGTACATAAGAGTAACCAGACTCTTCCTTGCAGGCCCTCATGTAATTTTAAAATGGGTCATAGAGTCTGGGTACTTTGGGAAAATCTTGTTTTCCTGTATGAGCTCTTTTCTGTATAGGTACTACATTTTGACAATCATTTAGCCAAGCCGGTTAGTCTATATTAGTGCCTGTTGACATAACTATTGTATAATATTCCAGAGTTTAATTATTCCCCTTTGACAGTTTTTACTATTACAAACATGCTACAGTAAGTCTCTCTTCACCTTCCTCTTTGTGTATATGTGCATATAATTCATTAGGAGAGATATTTGGAAATGGAATTCCTGGTAAGGATGTATGTATATAATGTTTTGGTAGATACTGGCAAATTGCCCTCTAAAAATGCTAAACCAATTTAAATTAATGCCAGTGGCGTTTTACTGTTTTAATTTGCATTTTCCTGTTGGTGCAGTTGAACATCTTTTCATGTGTTTAATTATTCATTCATTTGTATTTCTTTTGTGAATTGTTGTTTCTGTCCTTCCATAATGTTTTATATTGTTTTACTATTGTAGAAGCTCTTTATATATTCTACAAGAAAGAAAATGGTGTCAGATAAGAGCTAGCCTGTAACTAGAACCTAGGCCCAGAAGTTCCTTACTTAACAGAAACAATTTCAGAGAACACCAACATCAAACAGGGTTATTCTGTGACTCTGTTGGAGCAAGACAAAAATACAACCACTTTGTAATCACGTCTGAGCACAGATAAGGGCAAGAACACTGTGAAAATTACAAAAAAAAAAAAAGACCAAACATCTTCTCGCAGCGAACATGAGGGCCTGCTACTGCTTTATCAAATGCAGCTTTAGCTCCATTCAAGTGCTACCACCATAGATAATAATTAAGTTATCCAATCATGGAATTGCCCCACTTCCTGACAGACTGTCCCCAAATGTAACACAAGCCCAAATCACAAGACAGTTCCTTCTTAACCCCCTCTTATGAGATGTCCAATAGGTTCCCCATGGTGCACAGTCTTTCCTGTTGCAACATGTAAAAACCCAAATCTGCTTGCTTACAAGTGTGTTTCCTGGCACTTTTGGCTGGTGGGCACAGACATCTAGATATTGATTGCTCTCATGCATGATACAGATATTTTCCCCTTGTCGTTCTCTTATCTCTTAACCTTGTTTATGGTATCTTCTGTTATTGATAAGTTGCTAATTTTATGTTGGCAGTTGTATCAGTCTCCTTTATGGCTTCTTAGCTTTGTGACTTGTTTCCCTGCCTTAGGTCATAAAAATAGTATCCTATATTTTCTTTTTAAACTGTTATTTTTTAAGCCTCGTTCTTTAATCTATCTGGACTTTAAATTTGTGTGTAGATAATGAGGGTTGAAGTTTTGCAAATCTAGGACACTTTATCACTTTCTCTGGGTGGCTTTCCTTGACTCTTTAGCTCTCCATTTCAACAGTCTGGGTTAGGAGTCTTTGTGGTTTTTTTCCGCATAGCACACATCCCAACAATCATCACTTCTGTCTTAGAAAAATGTGCTTGATAGCAAGAGCAGCATTTAATTTGTTTTACCTCCATGTCTAGTATGTTGCCTACACAGTAGGAGTTTAATAAATATTTGTCGACTGACCAACTATCCTCCTTACTTCACCTCCTGGAGAGCAAAGGCCAGATCTTATTTGGTGGGCCTTTCCCGGTGCATTTGAGATTCAAGAATGAAAGAAACCAGAAATTTTAGTCCCTGGGCTGTTGCCGTGGCAACGGGGCGGGTTTTTCAGGTCTGCAGCATCAGTTGTGCTTTACCGATTGGCTAAGAAACTGACTGCTTGCCTCACTCCTGTTCACAATTTTCTTCCTGCCTACTACACTTAAAACTAAATTATGCAAGCTGCATGAATAATTTATGTGCAGTTTCGCCGAAGTCCCTTTCCTGGGGCTCTGGTTTCTTCTTGCCGTAAGGCTGAGGAGATATACGCAGCGGACTCCTGTCCTCCAGGGACCACAGGCATCGGACTGAGGAACCATGCTGTTCCCAAACGTAACACAAGCCCAAATCACAAGACAGTTCCTTCTTGCTACCGCAAGAGATGTTGGAGAAAGATTGGGTGCCAGGAGTTGGGTAAAAGCCCAAAGTGCCTATCTTTTGAGTACTTTCCCATATTCTGAAGGCTGGGCGGGTCTAACCTGGCCTATACTCCAATCACGGGGATCTTGTACTAACGATCAGAGCATGAGTGCCCCCTAGGAAGAAAATTCCGAGACTGGAAGCGGAGCAGTGTCTTGTGGGGAATGTAGGCTTAGGGCCTCCTCTGTCCCGATTCTGAGATGGGACTAAGAGGCCATTGCCCCAAGATGCTGTATGAGTGATTTGGCTCAGAAGGAAGAGGCTGTTGTGCTCCCTATTAATGAGAAGTAGAAGAATGAGAAATGGGTGAGAGGATAGCTATAGACAATCTGGGGTAGAATTTAGCAGCTTCTTAAATTTCACCCTCCTGAAGAACAGACCCTACACTCCTTCAGTCTCTTTGAGACTGCCGAGGGTTCCAGAATCTGACTAGGACTTTTGATCACCTAAGCATTGGAGTGAGGGAGTGGGGTTGTGTTTGGTTTTTGTTCTTTTCTCCCTGAGAGTGCCAGTGGGGAAGCTTGAGGAAGGTGCTTAGCACAGTGCTTCGCGCAAAGAAGCCAGTAGGTATATGGCCTTTGTTGAATCTAACATGGTAAAGGGCTCTGAGAGTAAAAGTGATTACCCATTATGGGGACTTGGGAGAAATAAATATATGGTTTGGGTCAGAGGATCTATGGGTCTGTCCTTGCCCATTGCTTGACACCCCATAAGTATATCTTGAAAATTCCCTCATTTCATGGAAGAAAAAACTGCGAGATAAAGGGCCCTGATCAAGGTCCCACCACTGCATAGCAACAGCACTGAAACTAGTACGCAGGGCTCGTTCTCCGGTGACTTACATATAGGCAAGCCAGTGAAGTGTGGCGAGAAGCTTCTCACACTTCTCAGGGAGGATAAAGGCCAGGGAGGCAGTGGCAGGGAACGGCATTGTCAGAGTTCTGGCCTTTCTGCCTAGACAAATGGATGTCTTCTGCTCCAGGGACTCTCCTGTGTAGTTTGGCTATACAAAACAAGTTTACTCTTCCTGTGAGCTTTGGGAAGTGAGGAGTAACAGTTTGAATCTCCAGTGATAAGGAGCCTGGGACCCATGAAATTGGTAAAGTAGACATACTCAATTGTATCCTATGCTCCAGCCTAAGCTTTATTATCCCTTTCATTTCATGTTTCCTCTTCCTCATGATTTTTATTATCAGTTCTAACCTAACCAATGAAATTTTGGAGTTAGAGGATTTTATTCTTTTCTTCTTAGAAACCTTTAGAAATGGAATTCCCAATTGAATGATGACCAGCAGCACGGGACTTGGAAAGATCAGAGGTCTTGGCTTTAGAAAAGCCTAGATTCAAGTCCCAGCTGTATGATTAAATCTGATATAAGCAAGTTATTTCTCTGAGTTTTCTTATTTATTAAATGGGGGTACTAATACTTCATGGGGCTATGGTAGAACACAAATGAGATTTATACCAAAGTAAAAGACTTAACACATGGTAAAGGGTACACTGGTTTCAAGGGTTTTGAGCTTCAGTTCCCAAATGTCCCTGAGTTGTAGTTGAAGAACCAGAAAAGTAAGAAACACGAATAGAAGTATTTAGGGAAGTTATGGGGGAGATCTTTTTCACTGAGGGAATGGTTAGCAGGGGGTATATAACCAAAATTTGGAATGCCAGCATGTAGGGCTCCTGTATGTACCAGGATGCACTTCTGAAAGTCTGTATCTCTTTTCTTAAATGCTGCCTTCCCCCTGGCCTGCAGTTGTCCTCTGAGCTAGATAATGGCCAGGTATTAGAGATAGGAGAGTACCCTGTGTTGAAACTCAGGAGCATCCTCCCTGGATCGGTTCAACCTAAGTGGGAACTCTTTTGGCCCAAAGATTTCTTGCCATAGCTTCTAAATTAGCTCTGACTCAATTCTGGCAGCTATGCCTTAAGGGGTTGAGGTCAGAACCACACCAATGAACAGATCCTGGAGTGACAGGAGCAAATTCTTAAATGTTCTGCCTAAGGATATCTCGTTCCATGTTCAGTAGCAGAATCCAAAAAGTGATGAGGAATGTGTAACCATGACATAAAAGAAAACTTGTAGAAAGAGTCCTGGAGCTCACATAGTAGGTGAGATGGGGCACTTAGGTGATCAGAGAGGGAGGGAAGCTAAAAGGGCAAAGTTGGAGAGAAGGAATAGGGCTCATTGCCGCTTTGTTTCCCATAAAGACACATACAAATTCAGTATGTGGAACAGTAGAAAATGTTCTTGAGGATTTTCTGCCAGAAAGGAAAACAATGAGCAGCAGTGAGGAAGGAGGTTCTGTATCCTTGGGCCAATATCCTTCCTTTGTGTTATAAAGATTTATATTTCTCTTGGGCTTCTAATCTTTTCAGAGAAGAGATTTGTGATGCTTTCCTAAGGCCCTATACCTCTAATATTAATTTGTCTTTTTGCTTGAAGTTGTAAACTAACAGCACTGCAGAGGCCTGATGAGAATGAGTGAAAATAAAGGTATAATACAGGGCAACAAAGTTGAGTAGAGATCATAAGGTCCTTCTGCTAACTCTCAGTACCCTATATTTCAGTAGATCCTAGCTTTATCTTTAGGTCAGAATCTTTTGGAAATTTATTTAATGTCCCAAATAACCCCTGAAAATAGGACTCTATTTTCTCTTTCCCATTCTCTTATTCCTCAGGTCTAGGCACAACTCAAGGCAGTTTTCCAAGAAGTCTTGACTCTGAAGTGCTACAGCATTCAAGTCTCGATCCAGAAATGGGACCAGGGAGTTTTTTTGGTGGAGTCGACATCACTGACTTTCCCAGTACAGAAAACTAAACCGTAACTTGAAGAACTTCCCTAGGAGAAGGGGTCACAGTATCTGTATCCCAGATTAGAGGAACAGGGAAGGCCCAGGTAAGTGAGTGGAAATGTCTCAGTTGTTTAAACCCAATATAGACAGAAAACAACTTAATGACCTCTATCCTTCTCCCCCCATCCCAAACTTCTTAGTCTCACTTTCTGAGCTGCAAATTCAGTTTTGGACCACCCTACGGCCAAGGAACAGAAGGTCTTGAAGGCAAACTACCTTTCTAGAATCAGTTTTTTAAGAGAATAGATCTAGATTTCAAGTCAGTGATGAAAAAAACAAAAAAATACAGTTCGGTTTTCATTTTCCTAGTGTTGCTAGTATAGTACTACCTCTGGGGAGATAGGCCCTCTTGTAATGAAGAAAATCAGAATATTGCTCATTTCTAATTACTTTCTTCTTTTCTAGATCATTCACCTTCCTAGTTTCCTTCTCTTCCTGATGACAGTAATGCTAAAGACTGGAAGATGGTATCTCCAATTTTCTTACAGTCAGGTCCCAAGTCAGTTTTTCTTTGTTTCTATTGAGAGGATGACAGGCCACAAGTTGATTCAGAAATCATAGTGCTGGGAAGTGGGGGCTGCCAGGAAATCCCAGCTCTGATGAAATCTGACAAAAGGCTTTGATGGTGAAACTAGGAGAGATGATTTTCTGATAGTTTGGAGAGTGCCTTTGCTTATATGTGCCTGTATTTCCAGAATATGATTTCAGAAAGGTGCTAACAGAGGAGAGATGATCCTACATGTACCATCCTGTCTTACTAAGTTTCTAAGTTCTGAGTTGGCAAACATTTTCTCTAAAGGACCAGATGGCAGATATTCTTTACTTCGCTGGCCACAGTCACTGTCACAACTACTCAGCCGTCCTACTGTAGCACAAAAGCAGCCACAGACAAAATGTAAGCAAATGAGCATGGACGCCGAGATAGGAATTTCATATAATCATATGTGTCGCAAAATAGTATTCTCCTTCTGATTTTTCCACCATTTAAAATTGTAAAAGCTATTTTTATTCACAGCTCATAGAAAAACAGGTGGCAGGCCAATTTTGCCTGACTCTGTAGTTTCCCTATCCCTATTCTATGTTCATGAGATTTCACTGTGCATTTGGGAAATACAGAGGGTGGTGTAAAGTGTGGGCATTTACAAGGGGAGATCAAGCTGGATATTCAAAGTGAATATCCAATTTAAATATAAATCAGGCCAAATCAGGCATTATGGCCATTCTTGGAACCCAGGGATTTTAAATAATACTTTGGATTTTGATTGATGTAATGCATGTAGTAAGAATAAAAAGTCAAATAGTATTGAAAGACTTATTATAAATATAATAGCTTTCTACCCCACTCCTCCTTACTTCCTCAAGTCTTCCTCCCCAGAGGCAAAAACTTTGGGCTACTTTTCTAGCTGTGTCTTCTGGCTTTCATGTATCTCTGTTTACCTGTCTACAAATTTCCAAATGTCTTTTTCATTGATTTATTTTTGACATTGTCCTTTGACTTCCTATTATGGTCGATAGGAATGGTAGAGAAGATTTAGCTCTACTATGCTTCCATCCTCTCTGCTTTTCTTTCCCCATCTTCCCAGTAGAGTTATAATACGTTTTTGGTTAAATCAGTATTCAGTATTTACATTATTATTGTCTGTCCAGATATTCTATTAGACTCTTGTAAAATACTGTGATTACACTCTTCCCTAAAGTTAGTAATTGCTTTATCTTTTCACAGTTTTTACATAATTTTTCTTTTACCAATTGCTATTTCTTCTCACATCTTCCAATAACTTCTCATTTTAGATTCCCACAGGGGCAATTCCATCAGCTAATCTATCAGTTCCAGTGAAAGAGAGACAGAGACAGAGACAGAGAGAGTGAGTGAGAGAGAGAGAGAGACTCTTCCTAGAGATTCATTCTACTCTGATTGTCCTTTGATCCTGCTGTGTAGCTGTGATTCTGAGACTTCCCTTTACTGCTATCCTAGGAATTCCCCTTGGTTTTCTCCTGATTTGAATTACATATTTCTTGGATCTCATGCCTTCCTTTTTTTCTGATGGAATACACTTACTAGTAGCTTTGTCAAGATTTTAAAAATGGCATAATGACAGAGGGAATGGGGATAGCAGCCCTTAATATGTATGACTTTTGGATCACACTGCTCCAATCTGGTACATAATTCTCTTTTTAGGATATCTCTTCATCATTGGGATTCTTTCACTTCTCTCTCTTGTGGGATCTCCTGTGTTCTGCACCCCTTATCTTCCTCCTTTCTTAATCTACTCCTTTTTTTTGGAGTAAAGTATCCTGTAGTATCATCTGAGAAAAAGTGCGTGGGAGGTAAAAGTAAGAACTTGCATGTTAGAAATGTCTTTTTTCTACCCTCGCACTTGATTGGGAGTTTCACTGGGTTTAGTATTCTCAGCTGGAAATATTCTTTTTCTCTGGTATTTACCCATTGTTTTCTAGATTTTGGAATTGCTTTGGAGAAGTATTCCTATTTCTGATTCTTCTTATTTTACTTATTACTTCTATCTATCTTTCTATTTTTCTATATTTCTATCTAACTGGAAGCTTACAGTATCTTTGTAATGATAGCGTAGTATCATTTTACAGTGATGTGCTGTGGTGTATTTCCATTTTCTGTGTCACACTGAGCATTTTGTGGACCCTTCAATCTGGAAATTCATGAAGTTCTAGGAAATTGTTTGGTTCTAAGAAAAATTTCTTAAGTGATCATGATGATGGTTTCCTCCCATATGACAGTCTCTGGCTCTTTGCCTTACTTCCTGAGAGATACTCTTAGCTATTTTCCAACTCTTATATTCTGTTTCTGTATCATATTTAATTCTAAGAGCCCTTAATTTGTTTGTTTTCTACATATTCCTTTTCATAGCATCCTGTACTTGCTTCATGGATGCATTTCATCTAAGTATCTTTGAATTTTGACTTTTGATTTTCTTTTCTATTCATATTCTGTTTCCTCCAAGTTGCCTCCCCCCCTTCTTTTACTATTTGTTATTATTATTATTATGTTCAGCTAGCCAACATATAGTACATCATTAGTTTTTGATGTAGTGTTCAACAATTCATTAGTTCCATAAAACACCCAGTGCTCATCACAACACGTGCCTTAATTTGGCCTTTATCTTTCATATTGGAAGCTTCTCATTTGCCTGGTAATACTTGGTTGTCTGTTCACATGTAAAGTAGAAGACTAAAATATAGATTGAAATTCCAAAGTGCTTTGGTGGGGACTTGTCAATGATGAGTTTTCTTTATTGATTAAACTGGTTGAGTCTTTGGTTAGGAAGCCCTGCTATCAATGTGTTTAGGTCTTTTCCTCTTGGGTGGCTCTGATTCATCAGAAAAGACTCTTCTGGTCTACTTGGAGGCTAAAAATCTAGCTGTCAGCATTCTGGGAGTTAAATGGGAGAAGAGATCTGAGAATCTTAGCATTTAGGAAGCAGATGTTTCTTTAAACCCCCTATTTTTTGGCATAATATTAATGCCTTCAAGTAGACCTATTGTAGCTGAGATGAAATCACTATGTTTACTGTCTCCAAAGAATAAATTTCCAATTTTCTGCTAGGGTCGGTAAGAGATGGTCTCACAGCTATTGCAATGGGGGAAAGGATGAAGGATTAAAAAGTTTTTGAAATAACTTCCAACCAGTTCTTCCCATTTTGGCCTCCACCCCACACCTTTCATTCTCAATTCCAGAGGATTTCACACATCATATTTGTTCTTAGTCCCATCCTCCCACCTAGCTGCTGCCTAAAATTTGTCTTTCTTAGCTCTGCAAAATCAGATACCATGCATCTCTCTGCCTTCCATTTCTAAACATATTGTGCTGGGGCTGGTGGGTGGCATAGCCGGTTAAGCGTCTGACTCTTGATTTCAGCTCAGGTCCTGATCTGCGGGTCATCAGATTGAGCTCCACTGCGCTCCACATGGAGTCTGTTTAAGAGTCTCTCTTTCCCTCTCCCTCTGCCTCTCCCTCTGCTCGCTTGCTTGCTCTAAATAAATAAATAAATAGATAAAATCTTCATTAAAAAAATAAAATAAAATATATTGTGCTGATGTTTTATCTTTTGGTTACTCTGTAGGTTTGTGTCTTTCAAAAAAAAAATCCCTTTGCTAAATTAGATGTTTGTATTCCAAGTACAATATTCTGGCTCCCATGAACTTTGACCTCTCCTATTAGACCTCAATTAATTCACTAACAATATGTAGGATGCCAGTGCAACAAAAGCAAATGGCCAGTTTGCCAAATTGTCATGAAATCATCATTTTGACAAATTTACCTCTTTATTTTAACTATTTACTATTACTTAAAGCTTTTAAAAAAATCATGTGTTGCCTAATAGCATTTTAAATAATGTTCCATTTTCTTCACACCATCTCTTTGCTACCACAGCTAGATGCTGAGGAGCAAATAGAGGAGGAGATGAAAGATTATAAAAAATAAAAAAATAGCATTCTAGAATATGAAGAATTTTTATGGTTTTATTTAAGAATGTATTCTTCATGAATATATTTTAGTAATTAAGTAGATTCTATTTGGAAAAGCTCTTATTAATGGAGTATTAATATTTAACTGTCAGTTAAATCCTTCCTTAGCAAGAAATGCTTGTTTTTTAATGTATTTTTTTTTCTTGTTTATGTTTTTCCCAGAAGGTGATTTCATAATTGATATATGATATAATAAGCTATTTTGAAAGCAAAAAGAAATGTTCAACAAAAAAAGAAATAACTCTGCCACCTGTTGCAGTTCTTCTTCATTTACCTTACTCTGTGATGAAGTTATGAATCCTACTCTAGAGAATTCTGTTCTCTGCACACGTAAAATGAAATGTAAACTCCTCCCCTGATCTATATACCTTACATGATCTGTCACTTCTCTGTCCTTTGCACTCTGTTCCAGTCACTCTAGTCTTTCTGTTCCATGAACTCACCAATCTTATTCCCACCTTAGCACTCTGACACTTTTTGTCCTCTCTGCCTGGAATCCTCTATTCCAAAATCTTGATATTTACTCCTTCACATCATTCTTGTCTCAGGTCATTCCCTGACCACCCAATCTAAGGGAGTATAGCATTTATTATTATCTGAATAATGTCCTCTTTGTTTACCTATTGATTTGTTAATTGACTTCCCCTTCCTCCAGAATCTATAATCCATAAGAGTGAGAACTCATCTGTCTTTTCATTGCTGCAACTCTTGCATCTAAAAGAATGTGTGGAGCGTAGTTAATGCTTATTCTTTCCTATCTTTCCTTAAACAAACTTCTTACCTTCCTTTTGACTTCCACATCTTTTGCTTGTTGCCTGCTCTTGTTGCTAGTTTTAAAAAAACTATACCCCTTTTCATCACTTACATAATAACTGCTTGGGGTATAGAGAGATTTGGTTCCTATGTGAAATAGCACAGGAGTCAGGAAATAGACAACCACATTCCTCAAGTATTAAATCTCAAGTTTACTTATATTGGTTTATTTTTATATTTATATAACTATTTGTCTTTCTACTATTGGAGAATAACGTTGAGCTAAGGAAAGAGAAAGTAATGAATTTTAAAATAGGATACTACCAAGATAGTGGGTACATTTCACATGAGGGAATCAGTGATAAATCTTTTGCATAGTACTAGACTTCAGCCTTATCTTGTTTTTTTTAAAGATTTTGTTTATTTGAGAGAGACAGAGAGAGAGCCCACACAGTGAGGGGGAAGGGCAGGAGGAGAGGGAGGCCCCCCGCAGAGCAGGGATCCTGATATGGGGCTCAATCCCAGGACCCTGGGATCATGACCTGAGCAAAAGGCAGATGCTTAACCGACTGAGCCACCCAGGTGCCCCCAGCCTTATCTAATATCTTTCTTCTGAAATTTCACTGGGCCTGTACATCACTGACCTTATCCTAGACCCAGAAGTAAGGAGAATTGACAGAATGAGAGTCATTAATTAGTTGAGTCAGTCTCTAAAAACCCCTAGCATAGGACTTTCTGGTAAATTCTGAGTTAGCAAGTGTTGCTTAGGCTCAAGGCTTAAGTGGGGGCTCTCGCTTTCCCCTGATCCCCAACTCTAAGTTTTGGACCACATACTCCCAGGTATGCCTGCAAAGAGAAAAAGATACCATCCTTTCCAAAGAGGAGTCTTGGGTCCACTTAGGGAATTAGCTCTGTGTTGAAGAGTAAGATTAATAAGGGTGGCTGGCATACTCCCTAGGGACTACGGTCTGAGGCGAGAAGGCAAGAGGGTGCATGATGTCTTTAAAGCTTATATAATTTCCATGGTTTCTAAGGTTTCATGTATAAACATGAAAACATGGACTTTTTTTCTACTGGTGATGAATACACAGTCCATTTGACTATCATGATGAAGACATTGCTGAGAAAATCCTTACTTTATAAAACAATTATTTCAATCCAAGGAAAAAAGAAAATTTCAAACTTCCAATAACAACATCAATGTAATGGATGAGTGTGATATATTGTGGAAGGAAAAGGTGATCAAGATCCATGTGAACTAAATTATGACATTGTTCTGCAGAGTTGTTATATCTCTGAGGTAAGACAGTGAAGGTGTATTGCTGGCCTTGTCGGCTGAAATCAAACTGCTTCTGGTGATCTTTACTAGAAGGTATCAAGAAAAAAGCATTTGTTAGATCAGTAGCTGCATACCAGGTACCAAGGGATGTGTCAGTTTGGTCAAGCAGTGAAACCACATCTGGTACAGCAGCTGCAAGTGGAATCACCACCTGGTTAAGTTTATGATAATCTATGGATCCATCCCACAGGCCAGAGTTGAATGGGGATGTGGTGGGAATCACTACCCCTTTATCTTTCAGGTTCATGATGGTGGCACTAATCTTTGCATTCCTTCCAGGAGTGTGGTACTGCCTTTGATTTACTATTTTCCTAGATAGAGGCAGTTCTGTCTGGCATTTCCCAGCATAAAACCCTCACTCCACAGGTCAGGGAACCAATGTGAGGATTCTGCCTGCTGCTGAGTATACATTCTAGAAATGGAAAAATAACCACAGGGTAGGTTTGTTGACCCACTTTGCTCTCTGTGAGGTGAATCTGAGCTAAAACTCCATTGATCACCTAACCTCGATAAGCCCCTATTCTGACTGGGGGACCACAGTGACATTTTGAGCCGCCTGGAATTTGTGTCAGTTCAGAGTCCGTTCAGAGTCAGTGTCCAGTAGTCCCTGAAAGTCTAATTATTTCCTTTTCCCCAGTGCACAGTAACTCTGGTAAAAGGCCACAGTTACCTTTGGGGAAGGCTGGGATAAGGATTAATAGTATAGTATATATATCTTAAGAGATTTATGAAGAACTGGCTTGTAGGTTTATGGAGGCTGAGAAGTCCCACAATCTGCCATCTGCAAACTAGAGACACAGGAAAGCTGGTGTGTAGTTGCAGCCTGAGTCCAAAGGCCTGAGAACTGGACCACCAACAATATAAGCCGCAGTCCAAGGACAGGAGAAAACTGTTGCCACAGTTCAGACAGAGAGTGAATTCTCCCTTCCTCTGCCTTTTAAATCTTTTATAGGCCCTCACCAGATTGACTGATGCCTACCCACATTGGGAAGAGTAGTCTGCTTTACTCAGTCTACCTGTTCCACTGCTAATCCCTTCTAGAAACACTCTCACAGACACACCTAGAAATAATGTTTAACCAAACATCTAGGCATCCTGTGACCCAGGCAAATTGACATGTAAAATCAACCATTGTACTTCCATTGCCCCTTACTGCCCCACTGGCTCAGGTTACTCCAGCAAGCCTCACGTCCAGATATTTCAAGGCAAATTGTAGGCACACATCTTTAGAAACATAAACATGACAGGCGCCCCATAAAAGTTATGATGGTAGCATCATCAATTCCACCATTCTGTGAGCATCCAACCAGGGATTTATCTACTTGCCTCCTCTTTCTAAATACACTCCCTAAAACCTACTGGGGATTTTCTCGGGACTTCCCTCCTTACTTTTCTTGGTATGGTAGTGGAGGAAGCTGCCCTGTCTTCTGTGAGAAAGGAGAAAAAAGCCATAAGTCTTTTCTGAGCTATCACAACTCTAAGAATTTCTTCCTCTCCCCTCCCTAGTCTTTTGATTTTATGAATTGGGAAATGTGGAGTACGTAGTTGAGCATGGCAAAACTGGTTTGTCTGAATCTTAATAAACCTGGAGGGAGTATCTGACTCCCAGGTGTGACTGGCTTCTTGGTGCTTTCTCTTCCATGAGGATTTCAATACCTCTCTGCCTCACTACAGGCCCGAGACACCGATTCTGGAGCAACAAAGATAGTTCCACTCAACATGAGTTACATTTACAGTGATTTTTTTCCCCCTGAAATAATAAATAAGTGGAAACAGTGGTTGCCTCTGGCAAAGGAAACTTGGAAGCTGGAGATATAATTATGTGTCTATATTACCTATTTAAAAATAAAGTAATCTTAAAAAGGGAAAATGGGGGACTTGCTTATGAATTTGCTGTGCCTAAATAGTTTCTGGACAAGGGTAGGCCTAACAGCCTGATGGAAGTGGATTGAGGTATGCATTTTCCTTGGGTAGGACATCACTCAGGTAAAGAAGTTAAGCTTGGAGTAGTGGATCTAAGGAAGGCATCATTTAGCTGGAGAGGCAAATATTTTGGACATTTCTGGGGACAGGGTAAGGCTAGAGAGAATTTCTGGAATGAGGTAGAAGAGACTTTCTGAATGTATTAGTATTCAAAATGACATAATGAATCTGTGTATTGGCATGTCTGTATAGTTATTCATTCAACACCTTGTCAGAGAATATAGTTCTACAGGACAGGGAATTTTGGTTCTTGTTCACTGATGTATCCCTGGTTCTTAGAACATTGCCTGGCAAATGATAGTCATTCTGTATATATTTGTGGACTGAATAAATGAATGGGGATGACACAGATAACACCAACATCCAAAATCATGATGTCATCCGTGAATGTTAATTCTGGATAATGCCATGTAGTTTCTGTTAGTGGAACAGCTCCCTTCAGTCATTTTACATCCCTGCCTTCCAATAAGGTAGGGGAAGGTCTGGAGGAAGAAAAGGGGAAAGAAGCTGCTTAGGGTGAGAGTGGTGGAGGAGGGACTAGAGCAAGCAGCCCCATTCCTGGGAAGCCCTGTCATGAGTTCCTCTCTGATTTTTTGTGTCATACTCTTGTTTTAATCTCAAGGTAATATTGAAAAAAAAAAAAAAAAGTCCTAAATTTGTGAGGATGGGGTGGGGGCTGGGAGCACAGATCTCCTAATTTGCATGTCCAAGTCCAATTTAGAAAATACACAAAGATCTCTCTCTTCCCCAGCTCAGATGCCTTGCTCTAGAGCATGTTAAAAAGTTTCTATTAATTTCTGATTTTTGCTCCTCTGATTATGTAAGGCACTGCTGGCTATTAAAAAACAGACCTTCTTCCACTTTTAGGAATTTATCATACAGAAATCATTGTTCAGCTGTGTCAAGGATATTTGTACAAGATGTTCATTTCATTTACTTGTAACAAAGTTTAGAAACCCAATTATCCAACAACAGGGGAATGGCTCAATAAATTATGATCCATCTGTGGAGGTAGTACATTGAATAATGGTTAAAAACTGTCCCTGGAGTTCGAATGTCTGGCTTCAAATCCTGGCTCTGCTATTTACTAGTTGTGTGACCAAACCTCAATTTCCATATCTATAAAATGGAAATATACCAGTCTCTATTTAATGTAGTCATTCTGTGACTTTGAATAAATTATTTCATCTACTTGATCTCATTTTTTCACCAGTAAAATAAAAATGATAATGTCTGCCTCCCTGAAAAAAAAATAATCACCGTGTAAGTTGCCTAGTTTAATGTCTGACATAAATAATAATAATACTGCACATTTATTGCACCATTATAATGTGTCAGGCATTATTTACTTTATGTACATTAGTGTATTTAATCTTTGCAAGGGATATATGATGTAGATACTGTTATTTCTCCCATTTTGTGAGGTAAAGAGAGATTAAATAACTTGCTTAAGGTCTCAGACTTTAAAAAAGAGTTACTCTGGGGCGCCTGGGTGGCTCAGTTGGTTAAGCGACTGCCTTCGGCTCAGGTCATGATCCTGGAGTCCCGGGATCGAGTCCCACATGGGGCTCCCTGCTCAGCGGGGAGTCTGCTTCTCCCTCTGACCCTCCTCCCTCTCATGCTTTCTGTCTCTCATTCTCTCTCTCTCAAATAAATAAATAAAATCTTAAAAAAAAAAAAAAAAGAGTTACTCTGTAAGAGAAGCTATTTAAGAAATAACGCACACTGTTATCTGTTGCGATGCTTTCAGTTGCATGTAATATAAATCCAACCAAAAGTGACAAAACAATGAATACATGGTTAAATCACATAATAAGGACTACAGAAATGGATGATTACAGAGTTGGTTAATTCAGCAACTCAGTAACTTCATCAGAAGCTCAAGTGCTTTCTTTTCTTTTCTTTTTTTTAAGATTTTATTTATTTATTTGACAGAGAGAGACACAGCAAGAGAGGGAACACAAGCAGGGGGAGTGGGAGAGGGAGAAGCAGGCTTCCTGCTGAGCCGGGAGCCCAATGTGGGGCTTGATCCCAGGACCCTGGGATCATGACCTGAGCTGAAGGCAGACGCTTAGCCGACTGAGCCACCCAGGCGCCCCGCCCAAGTGTTTTCTGAATCTTTCTGCTCTGCTGTCCTCACTTGGTGTTGATTTGCCTTCTTGATCTGGATGTCCCTTACTTTCAAGATGGCTGACAAAGTTCTGGACATCACACATTCAGAGGAGCAGGAAGTGTCCCTGTGTTTATGTCCCTTTAAAGAGTGAGGATAATCTTCCCAGAAGCCTACCAGGAGATTAGCCTCACATATTTTTAGTGGAATTTCATCATACTCTTATACTTAAAATGCTTGGTAAGGGAAATAGGATCACCATAATTGGCATAGGCTAATTAAGATTGACCCCCCCTGGAGCTGGGAAGAGACCCAACTACCCCTAGGGCATTTGATCATTAGGAAGAGAGGGACCAAAATTAGGAATCTATTAGAATAAAGGGGGGCAGTGTTGTTCACATTTTTGTTTCATTCCTTCCCTTTGAGTATGGACTGGACCTACTGACTTGCTCCTACTGAATATAATACAGGAAAAATGACGGGATGTCACTTGCATGATTAGGTTATAAGGGACTTCTCCTTCCATCTGGCTGGCATTTTCTCTTTGGCTCTTCTTGTGTGCTTCAGTGAAGCAAAGTGGGAAGGCTCATGTGGCAAGGAACTGAGGGTAGCCTCTTGTATACTAGGGAGGAACCAAGGCCTCAGTCCAAGCATACAAAACCCATGACACTAAATAAATATCCATGTGCTGGATGGCTTCCTTTTGCCTTTACAAATCCATTCTCCACCCTGGTCAGTGTTCCCAGCGAATAATCTGTATGGTCTCCATCATGGGCTTCCTTGCCATCTGGCATCATAACTATGCTAAATGACTCCATTACCATTTTAATGTGTTTTTTCCTGATTATGATAGTAATACATGCTATTAAAACAATAGAAAATTTTAAAGAAAAATAACAATTAGGAAATAGTATTCATAATACTTTCATGGTTATCATTTTGTATTTTCCATTTATCCCTTGCCTAAATGTGGTTTTACAGAGCTTTTTATATGATATATAGAATTCTTGATCCTGATTTTTCACTTAAAATTATAGGTAAATAGCTATTCATGCAGTAAGGAACTCATCATAAATATTTTGGTGACTGCACAAAATGCCATTATATAGGTGTTTCCATATTTTACAGTTTATTTGTTTTTTGAATAATTGTTTTGTTTGGGTTCTTTTGTTTTGTTATTGGAAACAATCTGTGATGCAGTGTATGATGAGATGAAGGTTTTGTTTCCAGAAGGGGATTTAATCTGGCTATTGGTGATTTGTGTAGATTAGAGAAGTGCTTGTTAACAAAGATGTCCCAAAATCAGAGATTAGCCTCTCCTGACTAATCCAGAAATGACTGCAAGGCAAAGATTTAGGGTAGGAGTAGAGAGGGTCTTCCGGGACAGTCCTTAAGTTACATAGCAGAGAGAGCTGGCCCTGGAGTTGCCAGATTACTCAGGGTGCTTGGAATAAGATCTGTAGGGACAGACACTTCCTGGACACCTGCCCTTTACTTACTCTTTTAATAAATCCCTGCTGATTCTCTTTGGGCTGTCACTTGGGGAGTTCCTGTAGGCATCTTTCTAACTAACCTCTTGAGACTTATTTAGAATAAAAGCAAATGTGAGGCTGACCTTAATTGATCTAAAGTAAAGCTGCCTGTGGGGATTTCCACACTTGAACTTTGGGGATTCTCTAAGTAGCAAATGCTAATGAGGCCCTGAAAGTCTCAGTTCGACTTTACCTTCTTCTCCCCTAAGGTCTATTCCTGCAGACACCAGAGAAGGAGGGAGGATGAGGGGCTCAGCCTGAGCAGAGACTGGCTGGGACCCAAGTACCTCCTCAGAGTATGCTCAATCCTATTACCAGGCTTCTCCAAGTAGCAAAGTTTGGAAGTTCAAAGTCATTTCTTTTTTTTTTTTTTTTTTAAAGATTTTATTTATTTATTCATGACAGACAGAGAGAGAGAGAGAGAGAGAGAGGCAGAGGGAGAAGCAGGCTCCCGAGGAGCAGGGAGCCCGATGCGGGACTCGATCCCAGGACCCTGAGATCATGACCTGAGCCGAAGGCAGACGCTTAACCATCTGAGCCACCCAGGTGCCCTCAAAGTCATTTCTATTGGCCTAACTGGGATGTGCTGGGAAATGCTCAAATGCTCTGGGGGAATAGCAGGCTTTTACTTGAGATTATTAAATCTAGAAGATCAGTTCATTATTTGTATCTTTCTTTGGTTTATTTCAGAAAGTGAAATATGGAAAGTTCATGCCCTGGACAAAGAACCTTTGTAATGAGATTGGAAAACTTTCAAGCAGGATGGGCTCCTCCGCAAGAGGCTGATTCATGGGGAAGCTACCCAGGTACCCAGTCTATGGAAACCTCTTCTCCTTACCCTAGAACTGAAAAATTTTCAGATCATTCCCTCATTCTTTTATTCAACACATATATTCAGTCTACTATGTGCCAATGCTGCACATTATGGGAGACAGATAAATAAAATGTAATCTTTGCATTAAGATAGGTAAAAATCTGGCAGGAAAGAGAAGTCATTAAAAATCACTATAAGAGTTAGGGCATGTTAAGGGCCACAAGTGAGGCACAAATGAAATTAGAGGATGTTCAGGCATGGGACATTATACTCAATTTCTGACTAGAGAGATAAGGAGAGGCCTCAGAGAGGACTGGGCATTTAACCTGTGTCTTAAAAATTTCAAATATTCCTTGCCTTTTTACCCATGGCCACTGTCCTGGATCAGACCTTCATTATCGCATTTATCCATTCACTCACTCATTCAACATTTTTGTCTAAAACCTACAAAGTACCAGGGTCAAGGCCAGGTATGGGGATACAACAGTGAACAACAGAAATGGCTCTTGCCTGCATGGTGCTTACACTCTATTTGAGGAGGTAAGTAAACAGACAAAAAAGAATCATGACAGAATCCAACAAGGAGCTAGGCAGAGAATAACAAGGGGACCAACTTTAAAGAGGAGGATCAGGGAAGGCTGATCTGAGAAAATGATACATTAACAAAGACTTAAGGCATGAGAGTGAGCTAGTCATGGCAGAAATTAAAGAAAGAACTTTCAAGAAAGATATAACAACATATGAAAAGGCAGTGAAATAGGAAAGCTTAGAAGTTTAAGTTTCTGAAATAAGACTCAAGCAGCTGAAATATAGAGAAGAAACCAGAATGAGATGAGATTAGAGAGACAGGCAGAGGGAGGATGATACATAGCCTTGAATGCTATTATTAGGAATTCAAATTTTATTCTAATTGCAATATAAAGTCTTTTTTTTTTTTTTTTTAGAAAGACAGCATGAATAGGGGGAGGGGCAGAGAGGGAGAGAGAATCTTTAGCAGGCTCCATCTCATGACCCTGAGATCATGACCTGAGCCGAAATCAAGAGTTGGACACTTAACCGACTGAGCCACCCAGGCACCCCATAAAGTCATTTTTTAAGTGAATGAACAAAGCAAACTGATTTGCATTTTAAGATCACTCTTGAAGCAGTGAGGAAAATTGATGAGAGGAAGGTAAAAGGGAGAAGACCAACTAAGAGACTCCTGGAGCCTGGGAAAGAGGTGGTGGTATCTTGGATTAGGGTAGCAGAGAAAAATGTATGAATTCTGTATGTACTTTAATGACAGATTCAACAGGACTTCCTAATGGATTAGATGTGAAGAGTGAGGAAAATGGAGGCATCAAAGATGACTCCTAAGTTTCTGGAATGAGCAATTGTATTGACTGGTTTAATAGACTAGTTTCTCTCTCCTTGAAATACAATAATAATTCCTATCCATTGTCACATGAATCTGGACATGATCATTTCTTTGACCAATAGAATGTAGGCAGAAGTAATAGTGTGCTAGTATCCTCAGGGTCTTCTCACAGTTGCAAAAGAGCTTCTGGATCCCAATGACAATATCTTCATTCCACGCCAAGAAAAGGGGGGAAGGGAGAAGGGGAGAGTAAGCAAGGGGCAAAAACCATCAGGGTCAGCCCCTACCCCTCTTAAAGGTAGTCCCACCCAGAAACTTCTGCTTCTATCTCACTGGCCAGGACTTAGTCAAATGACCATCTCTATATCTAAGGAAGCCTGAAAAAAAATTTTTTTTTCAGCTGAGCATATTGCTACACTAAATGAGACCATGATTTTGTTAAAAAATAATAAGGGTGAGAATGAATATGGGCTAGGTGCCTGGCTCTCTCATAAAAAGTTGATTCAAAGAAATAGAGGCAGACACAAAGAAATGGAAAAACATTCCATGCTCAAGAATTGGAAGAATAAATATTGTTAAAATGCCTGTGCTACCCAGAGCCATCTACACATTCAATGCAATCCTTATCCAAATACCATTGACATTTTTCACAGAGCTGGAACAAATAATCTGAAAATTTGTATGGAACCACAAAAGACCCCCAGTAGCCAGAGGAATGTTGAAGAAGAAAACCAAAGCTGGTGGCATCATAGTGCCAGGCTTCAAGCTCTATTACAAAGCTGTAATCATCAAGACAGTATATGGTACTGGCACAAAAACACACACATACATTAGTGGAACAGAACAGAGAATCTAGAAATGGACCCTCAACTCTATGGTCAATTAATCTTCGACAAAGCAGGAAAGAACATCCAATGGAAAAAGGACAGTCTCTTCAACAAATAGTGTTGGGAAAATTGGACAGCCACATGTAGAAGAATGAAACTGGACCATTTTCTTACACCATACACAAAGATAAATTCAAAATAGATGAAAAACCTCAATGTGAGACAGAAATCCATCAAAATCCTAGAGAACACAGAGAGTAATCTCTTCGACCTCAGCTGCAGCAACTTCTTGCTAGACACGTCTCCAAAAACTGTGGAAACAAAAGCAAAACTGAACTATTGGGACTTCATCAAGATCAAAAGCTTCTGCATAGCAAAGGAAATGGTCAAGAAAACTAGAAGGCAACCTATGAAATGGGAGAAGATATTTGCAAATGACATTATGGATAAAGGGCTAGTATCTAAGATCTATAAAGAACTTATCAAACTCAACACCCAAAAAACAAATAATCCAGTCAAGAAATGGGCAGAAGACATGCACAGACATTTCTCCAAAGAAGACATCCAAATGGCCAATAGACACATGAAAAAAAATGCTCAACATCACACTGCGTGCTATATGCAACTAATGAATCGCTGAACACGACATCAAAAACTAATGTTGGCTAATTGAACATTAAAAAATGTTCCATCACTTGGAATCAGGGAAATACAAATCAAAACCACAAGGAGATACCACCTCACACCAGTCAGAATGGCTACAATTAACAAGACAGGAAACAACAAATGTTGGCAAGCATGCAGAGAAAGGGGAACCTTCTTACACTGTTGGTGGGAATGCAAGCTGGCACAGCCACTCTGGAAATGGTATGGAGGTTCCTCAAGAAGTTAAAAATAGAGCTACCCTACAACAATTGCACTACTAGGTATTTACCCCAAAGATAAACGTATTGATCCCGAGGGGGCACCTGCACCCCAGTGTTCATAGCAGCAGGTCCACAATAGCCAAACTGTGGAAAGAGCCAAGATATCTATTGACAGATGAGTGGATAAAGAAGATGTGGTATATCTTCTATACTATACACACATACAATGGAATATTAATCAGCCATCAGAAAGGATGAATACTTACCATTTACATCGACGTGGATGGAACTGGAGGGTATTATGCTGAGCAAAATAAGTCAGAGAAAGACAATTTTATGGTTTCACTCGTGTGGAATATAAGAAACAGTGCAGTGGATCATAGGGAAAGGGAGGGAAAACTGAATGGGAAGTCATCCGAGAGGGAGAAAAACCATGGGAGACACTTAACTATAGGAAACAAGCTAAGGGTTGCTGGAGGGGAGCTGTGTGGGAGATGGGGTAATTGGGTTATGGGCATTAAGGAGGGCATGTGATGAGTTCTCAGTGTTATATGCAACTGATAAATTATTGAACACTACATCTGAAACTAATGATGTAATACATGTTGGCTAATTGAGTTTAAATTTTAAAAAAAGTTCAAGAAAGAAAGTAAGTAGCTTGTTGGTTGCAACCTCCTTGAGAGCTTCCTGGATGTAATCTGAAACCAGCCCCTGTAAACCATGGAAGGCAAGGGGAGACTGAAGAAAGAGGCAGGCCACTCTAGATTAGTAGGTGGGAGACTTGAAAAGCAAAGGAGTTTATATACGAGGCTTGTCTTGGGTCGCCACAAGATGAGTAGATCTCCATACACATCTGCCAAATCTTAAAAGTTTCTATAGAGGCCTTAACTGGGTTCAGTCATGTGTACCATCTAAATGGTCTCAACACCACATCACTGTCTCGAGACTATGTCCTTGGGGCAGCTTCTGGGAGCAGGGAAAGCAAACAAAGTACACATTCTAAGAACAGGGGAGGGGGTAAGGAGCCTCTGATTGCCAGGGTCTAGCTCATGGGTCAGCCAGCGGGCATGTCCTCTTGATGACCTCCCCAAACACAGCTGAGAGACTGAATAAAATTAGGATAGATAAGAGACTATCTACATTGTTGGAGACTTTAATGAGAGCAATTCCAAAGGAATTGGGATGGAAGCCAGATTGCAATGGACTAAAGAAACATGAGGAAGGAGAGACAACTTACACAGATGATTCTTCAAGGAAAATTCTTTTGAAAACTGAAAGGAATAACTGGAAGTAATTGAGGTAATAACTGGAAGGAAAGTGAGGTCAATTGAGAATTTTTCCAAAATTATAGATACTAGATCATGACCATTTCCAGACATAATACTATATTCCTCAGTCTCTTCTGCCATACACACAATGTGTAACTTTCAATCAAAAATTAGGAGTCATGTAAAAAACAAAATCAAAGAAAAAAGACAAACAAAAGGGTGAACCAGATGTTTACCTTATCAGACAGGGAATTTAAAATAATTCTGTTTGGGACCTGGGTGGCTGGGTGGCTCAGTCGTTAAGCGTCTGCCTTCGGCTCAGGTCATGATCCCAGAGTCCTGGGATCAAGCCCCACATGAGGCTCCCTGCTCAGTGGGAAGCCTGCTTCTTCCTCTCCCACTCCCCCTGCTTGTGTTCCCTCTCTCGCTGTGTCTCTCTCTGTCAAATAAATAAAATATTTAAAAAAATAAAATCTGATTAATATGTGAAAGGCTCTAGTAGAAAATATAGTTAATATGCATCAAGAGTTGGGTAATTTCAGTTGGACAGCAATGGAAACTATAGGAAAAAGACAAATGAAATACTAGAAATAAAAATGGTAACAGTAATGAAGAATGCCTCCAATAGGCCCATAAGGTGATTCAACATAGCCCGGGGGGTGGGGGTGTGTGTGTGTGCGGTGAATCAATGAATTGGAAGATAGATCAATAGAAATCACCGTACTGTAACACAGAAATTAAAAAAGAGTGGGAAAAAAACCAAAATATTCAAGAGATGTGTGACAATATCAAATAGCTTAACGCACATGTAATTAGAAACTTAGAAGATGAGAGAACAAGGTAGAAAAATGTGAAGAACTCATATGAGGAGAGAAACAGTGCAGTGGATCATAGGGGAAGGGAGGAAAAAACAATGGGAAGAAATCAGAGAAATCAGAGAGGAAGACAAAACTTGAGAGACTCATAATTATGGGAAAGAAACTGAGGGTTGCTGGAGGGGAGGTAGGGGGTTGGGGTAACTGGGTGACTGGGCACATGATATGATGAGCACTGGGTGTTATATGCAACTAATGAATTACTGAACTCTACATCTGAATCTAATGATGTACTATAAGTTGGTTAATTGAATTTAAATAAAATTTTTAAAAAATGAAGAAATAATAGCTGAGAGTTTTAAAAAAAAAAAATAAAGATGTTAATCACAAGTCCAAAAAGCTCAGAGAATCACAGCTGAATAAAAACCAACACACACACACACACACACACACACAATTATACACATTGTATTTAAATATAAAAGTCAAAGATGAAGAGAAAATCTTGAAGGCAGCCAGAGAAAAAGACACATCACATACAGAGGAACAAAAGATTAAAATTGTGGCATACTTCTCATCAGAAACTAAGACAACAGAGTGACATATTTAAAGTGCTAAAAGAAAAAAAAACTTAATACAGAATTCTATATCAAGTGAAAATATCTTTATTTTTTAAAAAGATTTTATTTATTTATTTGACAGAAAGAGGGAGAAAGCATACACAAGCAGGGGGAGTGGGAGAGGGAGAAGCAGGCTCCCCACTGAGCAGGGAGACCAATGCAGGGCTCAATCCCAGGACCCTGGGATCATGACCTGAGCTGAAGGCAGATGCTTAACCAACTGAGCCACTCAGGTGCCCCTGAAAATATCTTTCAAAAGAAATGAGAAAAACAGATCTTTCTTAACTTAGGATGGGGTTACTTCCTGACAATGGGTTCGTTGTAAGTTGAAAATGTCTTAAGTTGAAAATACATTTAGTACATCTAATCCACCAAACATCATAGTTCGTTCTAGCCTACCTTAAAGGTGTTCAGAACACTTACATTAGCCAAAATCATCTAACATAAAGCCAATTTTATAATAAAGTTTTGAGTATCTCATGTAATTTACTGAATACTGTACTGAAAGTAACACTAATGGTTGTCTGGGTATAGAATGGTTGTAAGTGTATCAGTTGTTTACCCTCATGATTGTGTGGCTGACTGGGAGCTGTGGCTCACTGACACACAAGATTATCTCTTACTACATATTGCTAGCCTGGGAAATCCAAAGTATGATTTCTACTGAATACGCATCCTTCTCACACCATTTTTAAGTCAAAAAACCCTAAGTTGAACCATTTTAAGTCAGGGACCACCTGTAAATATATTTTTCACAAAAACAAAAAGCAAATTCATTGCCAGCTGACCTACACCACAAGAACTGTTAAAAGAAGTTCTTTAAGAGGAAGGGCTATAATTCCAGACAGATACTTGAATCCACAAAAAGATGTCTGGAAATTATTAAGATGAAGGTAAATGTAAAATATTTTTCTTGTTTTTAATCACTTTATAAAATAATTTATTGTCTAAAGCAAAATAGTAGCAATGTACTATGGGTTTAGATAATAGGTATAATTAAAATGTGACAATAGTACAAAGGATGGGTAAGAGGTATTAAGAGTATATTGTTATGAAGCTATTACTCTATGCATAAAGTGGCATAGTACTGTTTGAAGGTAGAATGTAAATAACTAAATGTGTCTATTAGAAATCATAGGGCAATCACTAAAAGCTATAAATGATAAACTAATTGCAAAGATAAATATCAAATCATAAAAAATCAAAAGTAGCAGAAAAGGGTAAAAAAGAAAACAGGTGGAACAAATAGAAAACAACTAGTAATATGGTAGATCTTAATCCAGTTGTATCACTAATTAGGTGCAAATGGTCCAAACACTTGTAAAAAGACAGATTGTCAGATGTAAAAGGATATATCATATAAACAAAAATCAAAAGACAGGTAGAATAATTATAATCAAACAAAGATCAATAAAAGGACAATTCACTGGAAAGACATAATAAACCTAAATGTGTATGTACCTAAGAAGAGAGTTTCGGGGTGCCTGGGTGGCTCAGTCATTAAGTGTCTGCCTTCAGCTCAGGTCATGATCCTGGAATCCTGGGATCGGGCCCCCCATTGGGCCCCCTGCTTGGCGGGAGGCCTGTTTTACCCTCTCTCATTCCCCCTGCTTGTGTTCCTGCTCTCTCTTTTCTCTCTGTCAAATGAATGAATAAAGTCTTAAAAAAAAAAAGTTTCAAAATACATAAGGCAAAAATGAATAAAACCAGAAGGAGAAAAGGTCAAATAGCTATAGTTGGAATTGATTACATTTCAGTAATCAATTCAACAAGTAGACAGCAACCACAAAATATAATAGACCTGAGAAGGAAGCCTGGGAAGATGGTGGAATAGGAGGATCCTAAACTCATCTCATTCCATGGATTCACCTAGATAATAGTCACATCAATGTAAGTAACCCAGAAAATGAACCAAAGACGGGCAGAACAGACTCTCCACAATTAATCATAGAGAGGAGACCACATCAAAAACTGTAGGAAAGGATAGTCCTGGTCAGTCGGGAACCAAATTAAACACTGCCACAGATACATGAATCATTAAGCTGCAAACCAGCAGAGGTTCAGTTTATCACATGCCACCTAGAATATTGAATAAAATAAATTCTAAATTAAGAAACTACCCACAAATGGGGGGAGCACCACAAGCATGGAGAAGGGAGAGGAACAAACCCCACACCAGACACCCCAGACACAAGGGACCCGCACTGTGAAGACAAGTCCCCATAACATTTGGTTTTGAAAACAAGATGGACTTAATTTCATGAGTTTTTACAATCAGCGGGGCTTAACACTGGGAACTTTAAAAATCAGGAGACTTGAGGGGCACTCATGTGGTTAAGTCGGTGGGGTGTCCAACTCTTGATCTCAGCTCAGGTCTTGATCTTGGGGTCATGAGTTTAAGCCTCGCATTGGGCTCCATGCTGGATGTGGAGCCTACTTTAAAAAAAAAACCAGGACGCTTGGCTCTGAGAGAGCTGGAGGGCAATAAGAAACTGTCCCTTCCCTTAAAGAGCTAGCATAACAAACCATCCCACTGAGATACAGCATAGACGCAGCAGTTTGAAAAGTATCTGGGGTATACAGGAAGGAGATTTATTTACTAATCTCAAAACATGCCCTGGAGGGGCAGTGATCTCTAGGAGACTTCTCCAATAACAAAAGAGTTGGTGGGCACCCTTTTTCTCCCCCATCCCCCAACCTAGATACCCAGTTACCTGTGGGAACAACCATGAACACTCATCACCTAGATTGCTAACACCCCATCCCCCCATCCCTGAGTTCTCTTGTGGACTTGCCCCGCTCAAACCACCCCATATAACAGGAGTCCCTCCAAAGTGATGCTGGACATATCTCATTCTGTAAGCAGGCCCCACAGTGACCAGAACTACTCCAAAGTGACTCTGGCGCTGTGGAGAGGGGAAGATAACTACACACACCAGTTCAAGTGCAGCCCCAGCAGTGGACTAGGGGAAAATATTTGATCTGACTGCCAGCCCTTCCCACCAACAAAAAACTCATAGGAGGCAGCACAAAGAGCACTGTAGTTCAGGGTCACTGCAACCCTAATAGACAGGGACCAGACATCTGATCTAACTGCAGGACCCACCCACCAGTGAAAGTGTCTCAGGGGACAATGCAGGTAGAGCATGCTGCAGTTCAGTGGGACTGCAATTCTGGCAAACGGGCTGGAGGTAGACATCTGGTTTGACTCAACTACAAGCCCTAGGTGGCCCCAGATTGGCCCCTTAACAGCATAGGGACCAAACCCTGCCCACCACAGGCAAAGATGCCATTAGAGCTGACTGGACTGAAGGCAAATTTGGCTGAACCACAACAGTAGGATGTATGTAACACACATAGGAGATACTCCTGAAGTACCAGGTTCTGGTGAGTAGGGGACATTGCACTACAGGGCACTATAGGACCTCTTCAAAAAGCCACTACTTCCAAGATCAGGAAACACAGCTGACTTTCCTAATACATGGAAACAAACAGAGTTAGATAAAGTGAGAAGAGAGAGGAATATGTACCAAATGAAAGAACAAAGTCACAGCAAAGGAGCTAAATGAAAGAGATAAGCAATATGCTGGAGAGGATTCAAAATAATGGTCATAAAGATACTGGACTTGAGAAAAGACTGGAAGATTTCAGTGAGACCTTCAACAAAAAGATAGAAAATATAAAAAGAACCAATCAAAGGTGAAGAACTCAATAACTGAAATTACAAATACACTAAGGGAATAAATGGTTGCTGAGGAAGTGGAACAGATCTGTGAGCTGGAAGACAAAGTAATAGAAAGCAACCAATAGGAAAAAAATAAAAATAAAAATGAGAAAATGTTAAGGGAACTCAGTGACTTCATCAAGTGTAATAGCATTTGCATTATAGGGATCTCAGAAGAAGAAGAGAGTAAAAGGGGGCAGAGAATTTATTTGAAGAAATAATAGCTGAAAACTTCCTATATCTGGGGAAGAAAATAGACATTCAGATCTAGGAGGCACAGAGAGCCCCCCAGCAAAATAAACTTAAGGAGGTACACACACACCAAGACACATAATAATTAAAATGGCAGAAAATAGTGATAAAGAGAATTTTAAAAGCAACAAGAAAAAACAGTTACATATAAGGGAAACCCTATAAGGGTATCTGCTGATTTTGCAGCAGAAACTTTGCATTCCAGAAAGGAATGGCATGATATATTCCAAGTGCTGAATGGGAAAAATCTGCAGCCAATAATACTCTCTCCAGCAAGGCTATCATTCAGAATACAATGAGAGAGAACAAGTCTCCAGACAAACAAAAGCTAAAGGAACTCATCACCACTGAACCAGCCTTATAAGAAACATCAAGGGAATTCATTGAGTGGAAAGAAAAGACCACAATTAGGAGTAGGAAAATCAGGAAAGGAAAAAATGTCACAGGTACATAGAAGCATAATAAAAGTAGTGAATTATTCCTTATAAAACCAGTATGGAGAGGGGCGCCTGAGTGGCTCAGTTGGTTAAGCGACTGCCTTCGGCTCAGGTCATGATCCTGGAATCCTGGGATCGAGTCCCGCATCGGGCTCCCTGCTCAGCAGGGAGTCTGCTTCTCCCTCTGACCCTCCCCCTTCTCATGCTCTATCTCATTCTCTCTTTCAAATAAATAAATAAAAATCTTAAAAAAAAAAAACCAGTATGGAGATTAAAGAACAAAAGTAGTAAAACCAATTATATCTATAAAAGTCAGTCAAGGTTTTCACAAAATAAAAGGATGTAAATTATGACAAAATACATATTAAACACGGGGTGGGTAAAATTTAGTGCTTTTAGAATGGGTACAAACTTAAGTGACTATCAACCTAATATAGACTGCTATATGCACAGGATGTTATATATAAACCTGTTGGTAACCACAAATCAAAAACCTGTAATATATATGCAAAAAATAAAGAGAAAGGAATCCAAGTGTATCACTAAAGAAAGACCTCAAACTACAAGGAAAGAGAGCAAAAGAAGAAAGGAGCAGAGAACTACAAAAATAACTGTAAAGTAAGTAACAAAATGGCAATAAATACATACCTATCAATAATTACTTTGAATGTAAATGAACTGAATGCTCCAATCAAAAGACATAGAGTGACTGAATGGATAAGAAAGCAAGACCCTTCTATATTCTGCCTACAAGAGACTCATTTCAGACTTAAAGACACATACAGATTGAAAGTGAAGAGATAGAAAAATATTTATCATGCAAAGTGAAAAGGAAGCTGAGGTAGCAATACTTATATTGGACAAAATAGGCTTTAAAACAAAGATTATAACAAGAGAAAAAGATGGACACTAAATAATCATAAAGGGAAAATCCAGTAAGAGATAACAATTGTAAACATCTATGCACTCAACATGGGAGTGCCCAAATACATAGAGCAACTACTAACAAACGTAAAGGGAAAAATCAATAGTAATACAATAATAGTAGGGGACTTTAACACCCCACTTCAGTAGATAGATCATTCAAACAGAAAATCAACAAGGTAACAGTGGCTTTGAATGAGACACATTGGACCAGGTGGATCTAACAGATATATTCAGAACATTTCATCTAAAAACAGCAGAATACACATTCTTTCAATTGCACATGGAACATTCTCATCATGTTAGGCCACAAAACGAGTCTAAACAGATTTAAAAAGATTGAAAGCATATCATGCATCTTTTCTGATCACAATGTTATGAAACTAGAAATCAACCACAAGAAAAACTTTGGAAGGAAGAATACATTGAGGTTAAATAACATGCTATTAAACACTGAATGCATCAACCAGGAAATCAAAGAGGAAATAAAAAGACACATGAGGAGACACAATGGTCTAAAATCTTTAGGATGCAGCAAAAGCTGTTCTAAGGAAAGATTATAATAATACAGGCCTACTTTAAAAAGCAAGAAAAGCATTAAATAAACAACCTAACCTTACACCTAAAGGAGCTAGAAAGAGAACAAAGCCCAAACCAGTATAAGGAAGGAAATAATAAAGATTAAAACAGAAATAAGTGAAATAGAAACTGAAAAAAAACAACAACAACAGTGGAACAGATCAATGAAACCAGGAGCTGGTTCTTTGTAAAGACCAACAAAATTGATAAACCTTTAGCCATACTCATCAAAAAAAAAAAAAAAAAAAGACTCAAATAGATAAAATCAGAAATGAAAGAGGAGAAATAACAACCAACACCATAGAAATACAAAGGATTATAAGAATATTATGACAAATTGTATACCAACAAATTGGACAATGTAGAAGAAATAAATTCTTAGAAAACTATAACCTCCCAAAACTGAAACAAAAATAGAAAATTTGAGTAGACCAATTACAAACAATGAAATTGAATCAGTAATCAACTGCAAACAAATGAAAGTCCAGGACCAGATGGCTTCATAGGTGATATCTATCAAACAGTTAAAAAAGAATTCATACCTATTTCAAACTATTCCAAAAAATAGAATAGGAAGGAAAGCTTCCAAATTCATTTTGCTAGGCCAGCATTCCCTAATAAAGACACTACAAAAACGGCGCCTGACTGACTCAGTCAGTAGAGCATGATACTCTTGATCTCTAGGGATTGTGAGTTTGATTTTTTTCCCTGAGTTTTTATTTAAATTCCAATTAGTTAACATGCAGTGTAAAATTAGTTTCAGTGTAGAATTCAGTAATTCAACACTTACATACAACACCTGGTGCTCATCACAGGTGCCCTCCTTAATCCCTATCACCTATTTAACCCATCCCCCTGACCACCTCCTTTCTGGTAACCATTAGTAGTTCTCTATAGTTAATAGTCTGTTTCTTGGTTTTCCTCTCTTCCCCCCCCCCCATGTTCATTGAGCTCCAAGTTGGGCATAGAACCTACTAAAAAAATTTTTTTAAAAAAAGACAGTACAAAAAAAGAGAATACCTCTCTCTTTCTCATCAATACCTCTGATGAACATAGATGCACCAATTTTCAACAAAATATTAGCAAACTGAATCCAGTAGTACATTTAAAAACATCATGCACCATGATCAAGTGGGATTTATTCCTGGGATGTAAGAGTGGTTCAGTATTCACAAATCAATCAATGTGATGCATCACATGAACAAGAGAAAGGATAAAATCCATATGATCATTTCAATAGATTAAGAAAAAGCATTTGACAAAGTACAACATACATTCATGATAAAAGCCCTCAACAATGCAAGTTTAGAGGGAACATACCTCAACATAATAAAGGCCATATAGGAAAAGCCCACAGCAAATGCCATACTCAATGGGGAAAAACAGAGCTTTTCTCCTAATATCAGGAATAAGACAAGGATGTCTAGTTTCACCATTTATATTCACCATAGTGCTGGAAGTCCTAGCCACAGCAATACAACAGGAAAAAGAAACAAATGCATCAAATTGGTTAGGAAGAACTAAAACTTTCATTATTTGCAGATGACGTGATGCTGTATATAGAAAATCGTAAAGACTCCACCAAAAAACTGCTAGAACTGATAAACAAATTCAGTAGAGTTGCAGGATACAAAATAAATATAGAGGAATCTATTGCATTTCTATATATTAATAATGAAGTAGCAGAAAGAGAAATTAAGAAAACAATCCCAATTACAATTACACCAAAAAGAATAAAATACCTAGGAATAAACTTAACCAACAAAGTGAAAGACATGTACATTGAAAAATATAAAACACTAATGAAAGAAATTGAAGACACAAAGAGAAAAGGAAAGACGTTCCATGTTCATGGATTGGAAGAACCATATTGTTAAAATGTCTATACTTCTCGGGGAGAAGGAAGATGGTGGAAGAATGGGGGACCCGCATTTCATCTGGTCCCTTGAATTCAGCTAGTTATCTATCAAATCATTCTGAACACCTGTGAATTCAACCTGGGATCTAAGAAAAGAATTGCTGCAATTCTACAAATAGAAAAGTGACAATGGGGGCACCTGGGTGGCTCAGTCAGTTAAGCATCTGCCTTCAGCTCAGGTCATGATCACAGGGTCCTGGGATCAAGTCCCATAAGGGGCTCCCTGCGCAGCGGGAGCAGGGAGCCTGCTTGTCCCTCTCCCTCTTCCCCTGCTTGTATTCTCTCTCTCTCTCACTCTTTCTCTCAAATAAATAAATAAAAGCTTAAAAAAATTTTTTTAAACTATAAAAAATAAAAGAAAAGCGAACACTTTTTGCAAGGTAGGAGGTGCAGAGACGTGAATCTGAGGGGATATATCAGAATATAAACTTTGGAGGGAGCAGGGCCTCCATAAGCCAGCTACAGAAAAGTGATATAGCAGCTAAGTACAAAATCGGAACTTTTAGAAATCTGTGAGGGACATCCCTGCCTGACAGGTGCTCAGGTGGCAAATCAGGGCAGAATCGTAGGTGGGACAATGTGGTCTCAGAATCCCCGAGGTCACAGAAAGAATGGGGGTGCCTGAGTGTGGCAGAGTTCTCAAGCATTGGAGCAGAAGCCAGCTACAATTAGTGAACCCCAGAGTGACCTCTCAGCTAGGAGTTGCTATAAACTGCAAACTGGGCAAGATTAGGTGACTGTTCTCCAAGCAGGGGCATAGCAAGCGACAACCACTGGGAGACCCTGCTCCTTCCCCGTGGAGGAGTGGCACAGGTGCACCCAACAATCAGGCAGCTGCTCCCTGAGCAGGGTCCCAGAGAGCTGCGGGGCCCCAGTGAGAACCCCCACCCCCAGGATTGGATTGGTGAGGGTGTGCACCGCAGGAGTCTGTGGAGTTTGGTGCACACAGAAGGGATGGACTGCTTTTCCCTAAAGGTGCACTGAAGAGTTGGGGCAGTGATCATTCAGCTCAGGGGCTAGAGATTTGGGGACCACCATTTTTACTTTTTTTTTCATCCTCTAAAGTGGCGTGAAAAGCCTCCAGGGAACAAAAGCCACATAGAGCAACCCAAAGCAGCTTACACTGAGCCGGGCCCCCTGACAAAGGGTGGTGCAACTCCACTCAGGCAAAGACACCTGAGAATCAGTGCAACAGGCCCCTCCCTCAGAAGACCAGCAGGAACATCTGTCAAATACCAAGTTTATGGATCACTCCAAACTGAAAAACTCGTGCCCTAGAGGAAAATAGTATATAGAATTCAAAGTTTTTTCCCATGAGTATTTAGTCTTTCAGTTTAAAATTTTCTTTTCAGGGAGCCTGGGAGGCTCAGTTGGTTAAGTGTCTACCTTTGGCTCAGGTCATGATCCCAGGGCGTTGGGCTCCCTGCTCAGTGGGGAGCCTGCTTCTCCCTCTGCCTGCCGCTCCCCCTGCTTGTGCTCTCTCTCACTGTCTGTCTCTCAAATAAATAAATAACATCTTCAAAATAAATAAATAAATAAAATTTTCCTTTCCTTTTTACATTTTTTGCCTTTTCAACTAGTTTCTTATTGTATCAACTCTTTGTTTTTAAGTCTTTTTTTAATTTTCATTTTTACATATATATTTTATAGATGTATTCTTCATTTTTGGCTTCCTTTCACTGTGTTCAATTTTATTTTTGTATATATGTAAGTTTTTCTTTCTTTACAATTTTGGGATATAGTGTCTTCTAAAAAACAGATCAAAATGCACCCAGGACCAAGTGGATAACCCTCTTTTGTCCACCTGTGAGATTATAGTCTCTCTTCCCCCCCCCCCCCCCTTTTTTTTTTTTTTTTTTTTTTGTTACTGACCTCTTCAGATTTGTCTAGTGTGTATTTCACTGGGGTCATGGTTATTATTTTTTATTTTGTTCTCTCATTCATCTGTTCTTCTCTGGACAAAAAGACTACAGGAAATTCATAGCAAAAGAAAGAACCAGAGATAATACTCTCTACTATAGATATAATCGATATGGATATAAGTAAAATGCCAGAAATAAAATTTAGAATAACTATTATAAAGTTACTAGCTGGACTTAAAAAAAGCATAAAAGACGCTAGAGAATCTCTTAATGCAGAAATAAAATCTAATCAGGCTGAAATTAAAAATGCTTTAACTGAGATGCAGTCTAAAATGGATGCCCTAACAGCCAGGGTAAATAAAGCAGAAGAGAGAGTAAATGACAAAGAAGATAAAATGATGGAAAGGAAGGAAGCTGAGGAAAAGAGAGGAAAACAACTAATTAACCATAAGGGAAGGCTTTGAGAAATCAATGATATCATAAAGTGAAACAATATTAGAATTACTGGGGTCCCAGAGGAAGAAGAAAGGGGGGGTGAAAGAAGGTATATTTGAGCAAATCATAGCTGAGAACTTCCCTAATCTGGGGAAGGAAACAGGCATTCAAGTCCAGGAGGTACAGAGAACCCCCCTCAAAAAAAAAAAAAAAATAGATCAACACCTGACATATAATAGTGAAGCTTGCAAATTTCAGCGATAAAGAGAAAATCCTGAAAGCAGCTCTAGACAAGAGGAGAGTTCCTTAATGTACAAGGGTAGGAACATTCCTAGGGCTGGCAGCAGACCTATCCACAGATACCTGGCAGGCCAGAAAGCATTCTAAATGAGAAAAACATGCAGCCAAGAATACATTATCCAACAAGTCTGTCATTCAGATTGGAAGGAGAGAGAAAGAGCTTCCAGGACAAACAGAAACTAAAAGAATTTTTGATCACTAAACCAGCCCTGCAAGAAATATTAAAGGGGATCCTATAAGCGAAGAGAGAGCCCAAAAGTAACATAGACCAGAAAGACACAGAGACAATATACAGAAACAGGGACTTTACAGATAATACAATGACATTAAATTCATATCTTTCAATAGTTACTCTGAATGTAAATGGGCTAAATGCTCCAATCAAAAGACACAGGGTATCAGATTGGCTAAAAAAGCAAGACCTATCATATGCTGTCTGCAAAAGACTCTTTTTAGACCCAAAGACACCTCCAGATTGAAAGTGAGGGGGTGGAGAACCATTTATCATGTTAATGAACATCAAAAGAAAGTTGGGGTAGAGGCGCCTGGGTGGCTCAGTCGGTTAAACATCTGCCTTTGGCTCAGGTCATGATCCCAGGGTCCTGGGATTGAGCCCCACATCGGGTTCCCTACTCAACAGGGAGCCTGCTTCTCCCTCTGCCTGCAACTCCCCGTGCTTGTGCTCGCTCTCTTTCTCTCTCTCTGTCAAATAAATACAATCCTTAAAAAAAAAAAGAAAGTTGGGGTAACAGTCCTTAGACTAATTAGATTTTAAACCAAAGACTGGTAAGGGATAAAGAGGGACACTATATCATACTTAAACAGTCTATCCAACAATAAGATCTAACAATTATAAATATTTATGCTCCTAACTCAGGAGCAGCCAATTATATAAACCAATTAATAACAAAATTAAAGAAACACATTGATAACAATACAATATTAGTAGGGGTCATTAACACCCCACTCACTGCAATAGATAGACCATCTAAGCAGATCAACAAGGAAACAAGGGCTTTGAATGACACACTGGACCAGATGGACTTCACAGATATATACAGAGCATTCCATCCTAAAACAACATACTACACATTTTTCTTGAGTGCACATTCTCCAGAATAGATCTCATATGGGGCCAAAAATCAGGTCTCAACTGGTACCAAAAGATTGGGACTTTCAGACCATAATGCTTTGAAACTTGAACTCAGTCGCATGAGGAAATTTGAAAGGAACTCAAACACTTAGAGATTAAAGAGCATTCTACTAAAGAATGAATGGGTCAACTAGGAAATTAAAGAAAATTTTAAAAATTCATGGAAACAAATGAAAATGAAAACACAACTGTTCAAAACCTTTGGGATGCAGCAAAGGTGATCCTAAGAGGGAAGTACTTAGCAGTACAAGCCTTTATCAAAAAATTAGAAAGTTCCCAAATGCATAAGCTAACCTTACACCTGAAGGAGCTGGAGAAAGAACAGCAAATAAAGCCTAAACCCAGCAGGAGAAGAGAAATAATAAAGATTAGAGCAGAAATCAATGAAATAGAAACCAAGAGAACAGTAGAACAGATCAATGAACCTAGAAGCTGGTTCTTTGAAAGAATTAATAAAATTGATAAACCCCTGGCTAGACTTATCCAAAAGAAAAGAGAAGGGACCCAAATTAATAAAATCATGAATTAAAGAGGAGAGATCATGACTAACACCAAGGAAATACAGACAATTTTGAGAACATATTATGACCAACTATATGCCAACAAATTAGGCAATCTGGAAGAAAAGGATGCATTCCTAGAAACTTATAAACTACCAAAACTGAAACAGGAAGAAATAGAAAACCTGAGCTGACCCATAACCAGCAAGGAAATTGAAGCAGTAATCAAAAATCTCCCAACAAACAAGAGTCCAGGGACGGATGGCTTCCCAGGGGAATTCTACCAAACATTTCAAGAAGAAATAATACCTATTCTTCCAAAGCTGTTTCAAAAAATAGAAATGGAAGGAAAAGTTCCAAACTTGCTCTATAGAGGCCAGCATTACCTTGATCCCCAAACCAAACAAAGACCCCACCAAAAAGAATTACAGACCAATATCCCTGATGAACATGAATGCCAAAACACTCACCAAAATACTAGCCAATTGGACGCTACAGTACATTAAAAGGATTATTCACCACAACCAGGTGGGATTCATTCCTGGGCTGCAAGAGTGGTTCAACATTCACAAATCAATCAACATGATACATTAATAAAAGAAAGGACAAGAACGATATGATCCTCTCAATTGATGCATAAAAAGCATTTGACAAAGTACAGTATCCTTTCTTGATTAAAACTCTCCACATCAAAAACTGACAATGTAGTATATGTTGGCTAATTGAACTTAATAGAAAAAAAAAAATTCTCCACAGTGTAGGAATAGAGGTAACATACCTCAATATCATAAAAGCCATCTCTGAAAAGCCCACAGTGAATATTATTCTCAATGGGGAAAACTGAGAGCTTTTCCCCTAAGGTCAGGAACATGACAGGGATGCCCACTCTCACCACTATTGTTGAACATAGTACTAGAAGTCCTCGCCTCAGCAATGAGACAACAAAAAGAAATAAAAGGCATTCAAATTGGCAAAGAAGAAGTTAAACTCTCACTCTTTGCAGACATAATACTTTATGCGGAAAACCCAAAAGACTCCACACCAAAATTGCTAGAACTCAGACAGCAATTCAGAAATGTGGCAGGATTTAAAATCAATGAACAGAAATCAGTTGCATTTCTATATGATGAGACACAAGAAAGAGAAATTAAGGAATCAATCTCCTTTACAAGTGCAACAAAAACCATAAGATACCTAGGAATAAACCTAACCAAAGAGGTAAAGGATCTGTACTATAAAAACTACAGAACACATATGAAAAAAATTGAGGAAGACAAAAAAATGGAAAAACATTCCATGCTCATGGATTGGAAGAATAAATATTGTTAAAATGTCTATGCTACCCAGAGCCATCTACACATTTGATGCAATCCCTATTTAAATACCATTGATGTTTTTCACAAAGCTGGAAAAAATAATTCGAAAATTTGTATGGAACCACAAAAGACCCCCAATAGCCAGAGGAATGTTGAAGAAGAAAACCAGAGCTGGTTGGCATCACAATGCCAGACTTCAAGTTCTATTACAAAGCTGTAATCATCAAGACAGTATGGTACTGGCACAAAAACACACACATACATCAATGGAACAGAACAGAGAATCTAGAAATGGACCCTCAACTTTATGGTCAACTAATCTTCAACAAAGCAGGAAAGAACATCCAATGGAAAAAGGACAGTCTCTTCAACAAATGGTATTGGGAAAATTGGACAGCCACATGTAGAAGAATGAAACTGGACAATTTCCTTACACCATACACAAAGATAAACTCAAAGTGGATGACAGACCTCAATGTCAGACAAGAATCCATCAAAATCCTAGAGGAGACCACAGACAGCAATCTCTTTGACCTTGGCTGCAGCAACTTCCTGCTAGACACGTCTCCAAAGGCAAGGGAAACAAAAGCAAAACTAAACTATGGGGACTTCATCAAGATTAAAAGCTTCTGGATAGCAAAGGAAACAGTCAACAAAACTAGAAAGCAACCTATGAAATGGGAGAAGATATTTGCAAATGACATTATGGATAAAGGGCTAGTATCCAAGATCTATAAAGAACTTATCAAACTCAACACCCAAAAAACAAATAATCCAGTCAAGAAATGGGCAGAAGACATGAACAGATATTTCTCCAAAGAAGACATACAAATAGCCAACAGATGCATGGAAAAATGTTCCACATCACTTGGAATCAGGGAAATACAAATCAAAACCACAAGGAGATACCACCTCACACCAGTCAGAATGGCTACAATTAACAAGACAGGAAACAACAAATGTTGGCAAGCATGCAGAGAAAGGGGAACCCTCTTACACTGTTGGTGGGAATGCAAGCTGATACAGCCACTCTGGAAACAGTATGGACGTTCCTCAAGAAGTTAAAAATAGAGCTACCCTATGATCTAGCAATTACACTACTAGGTATTTACCCCAAAGATACAAATGTATTGATCCCAAGGGGCACCTGCACCCCATTGTTCATAGCAGCAATGTCCACAATAGCCAAACTGTAGAAAGAGCCAAAATGTCTATTGACAGATGAATGGATAAAGAAGATGTGGTGTATACACACACACACACACACACACACACACACACACACACAATGGAATATTACTCAGTCATCCAAAGGGATGAATACTTATCATTTACATTGACATGGATGGAATTGGAGATTATTATGCTGAGTGAAATAAGTCAATCAGAGAAAGACAATTATATCGTTTCACTCATGTGTGGAATATAAGAAACAGTGCAATGGATCATAGGGGAAGGGAGGGAAAACTGAATGGGAATTCATCAGAGAGGGATAAAAACCAGGGGAGACTCTTAACTATAGGAAAAAAACTGAGGGATACTAGAGGCAAGATGGGTGGGGGGATGGGGTAATTGGGTGATGGTCATTAAGAACTCATCACTCATGATGTGATGAGTTCTCAGTGTTATACGCAACTGATAAATTAATGAACACTACATCTGAAACCAATGATGTAATATATGTTGGCTAATTGAATTTAAATTAAAAAATGAACAAGTTGGTCTTCTAAATTTCTTGCAAAGAACCTAATTAAATAACTGATCCATTATAAAAAAGAATAATCTAATGAAATTGAAAACAAAAACAATAAAATCAATGAAATAAAAACCTGGTTCTTTCAAAATTCAATAAAATTAATGAATCTCTAGTCAGACAAAGAAAAATGATGAAGACATACATTTTCAATATCAGAAATGAAATAGGAAATTTCATTACAGATGCTACAATACTTTCAACAAAATATGCCACAAATATTAAGATAATAGTAAGAGGGTTGATTTCTAGGGTATTTAGGATGATTTGATAGTTATCTAGTTGTGTTCCTGGGACCAGGTGAGCCTAGGATCATCCTACTCTGCCACCATCTTCCTCTCCCACAGTACCCATAGCAATCTACACATTTAATACAATCCCTATCAAAATGCCAACAGCATTTTTCACAGAGCTAGAACAAATAATCCTTAAATTTGTATGGAACCACAAAAGAGCCCGAATAGCCAAAGCAACCTTGAAAAAGAAAAACAAAGCTGGAGGCATCACAATTACAGACTTGAAGTTACATTACAAAACTGTAGTAATCAAGAGTATGGTACTAGCACAAAAATAGACACACAGATCAAAGGAACAGAATGGAAAACCCAGAAATGTCAATTAATCTTTGACAAAACAGGTAAGAATATTGAGTGGAAGAAAAACAGTCTCTTCAACAAATAGGTGTTGGGAAACCTGGACGGCAACATGCAAAAGGATGAAATTGTACCACTTTCTTACATCATACACAAAAATAAATTCAAAATGGATGAAAGACCTAAATGTGAGACCTGAAAACATAAAAATCCTAGAAGAGATCATAAGCAGTAACTTCTTTGACATCAGTCATAGGAACTCTTCCTAGATATGTTTCCTGAGGCAAGGGAAACAAAAGCAAAAATAAGGAGTTCATCAAGATAAAAAGCTTCTTTCTGCACAGCAAAGAAAGCAATCAACAAAAGTAAAAGGCAATCTTTGGAATGGGAGAAGATATTTCAAATGACATATCTGATAAAGAGTTAGTATCCAAAAAATATAAAGAACTTATCAAACTCAATACCCAGACAACAAATAAGCCAATTAAAAAATGGGCAGAAGACATGAATAGACATTTTCCGAAAGAAGACATACAGATGGCCCACAGATACATGAAAAGATGCTCAACATTACTGATCATCAGGGAAATGCAAATAAAAACCACAATGAGATATCGCCTCACACCTGTCAGGCCAAAATAAAAAACACAAGAAACAAGAGATGTTGGTGAGGGTGTGGAGAAAGGGGAACCCTCTTGCACTGTTGGTGGGAATGCAAACTGGTGCAGCCACTCTGGAAAACAGTATGGAGTTTTCTCACAAAATTAAAAATAGGATCCACCAATTGCAGTACTAGGTATTTACCCAAAGAAAACAAAAATACTAATTCAAAGGGATACATGCACCCCAACGTTTATAGCAGCATTATCTACAACAGGCAAACTATGGAAACAGCCAAGTGTCCATTGACTGATGAAAGAAGAGGTGATGTGTGCGTGTGCGTGTGTGCACGCGTGTGTGTGCGTGTGCACAACGGAATATTACTTAACCATAAAAAACAATGAAATCTTGGCATTTGCAATCACATGCATGGAGATAGTATAATGCTAAGTGAAATAAGTCAGTCAGAAAGATGAATACCATATGATTTCATTTATATGTGGAATTTAAGAAACAAATGAGAAAAGGGAAAAAGAGAGAGAAAGGCAAACCAAGAAACAGACTCCTAGCTATAGAGAACAAACTGATGGTTACCAGAATGGAGGCTGGTTGAGGGGGATGGGTTACATAGGTGATGGGGATTAAGGAGTGCACTTGTGATGAACACTGGGTGTTGTATGAAAGTGTTGAGTCACTGTATTGTACACCTGAAACTAATATTACACTGTATGTTAACTAACTGTAATTTAAAATAAAACTTTAAAAATAAAAATTTAAAAAGAGGATAATAAATATTACAATTTTTTGCTTACAAAATTCAATTTAAATGAAATAGGCAAATCCCTTGAGAAACACAAACTACCAAATACTACTGAAAAAGAAACCAATAACATGAAAAGTTATATATACTACATAAATTCATGGTTGAAAACATTCCACCAAAGAAAACATGAGGCCCATAGGTATTTACTGAGGCATTCTACTAAATATTTAAGGGGAAAATAATGCCAATTCTTCACAAACTCTTTCAGAAAATTGAAAATGAAGGAATACTTTTCAACTCTTTTAAGGTCAGAATATCAAAATGAGAGAAAGACATTACAAAAAAAAAAAAAAAAAGAAAGAAAACTACAGACCAATACCCCTTGTTAACATAGGTAGAAAAATCTTCAAGAAAAAGTATTAGCAAATAGAATACAGCATTATATGAAAAGGACAGTACATCACAACCAAGTGAGATTTATCCCAGGAATACAAGGTAGGTTCAACACTAAAAAGTTGATGAAATTCACCATGTAGTGGATTTTAGAAGTAAAACCATATGCTTATCTTAATAGATGAAAAAAGGCATTTGACAAAATTCAATACCCATTTACTATAAAATATCTCAGCAACTCTGAGTAGAAGGGAACTTCTTCAAACTGATAAAGAACATCTGAAAACAAATTTTTAACCCATGTCTAATATCATAATGGTGAAAGACTAAATATTTTCACACTAAGATTGAGAAAAGGCAAAAATATCTGCTATTACTGCTCTTATTCATCATACAGGAAGTCTCAGAAAGTGAAGTAATACTAAAGAAAAAGGCTTAAGAAGAAGAAAAAGAAATAGAAGGAGGGAGGGTACAGATTTTGGTACCTCTGAAAAAGTACAGATTGGAATGCAATAAATGTAAACTGTCTCTATTCACAAATGACAGAGTTGTTGACAGAAAATCTCAATCTACAAAATAAGTGAGTTCAGCAAGGTCAGTATACCAGTTGTGTCTCTATATACTAGCTATGAATAACTAAGCTTGAAACTTAAAAGTTGCCAACTACAATAGCACCAAAAGACATGAAATACTAGGGATGCTTGGGTGGCTCAGTCAGTTAAGTGTCTGCCTTTGGCTCAGGTCATGATCCCAGGGTCCTGGGATTGAGTCCTGCATTGGGTTCCTTGCTCAGTGGGAAGCCTGCTTCTCCCTTTGCCTGCTGTTCCCCTGCTTGTGCACTCACTCTCACTCTCTCTCACACAAATAAATACATAAAATCTTTTTTAAAAAGACATGAAATACTAAATTATAAATCTAATTATATATAGGACCTTTATGATAAAAACTATAAAATGCTGAGGAAAGAATGGAAAGCTATATTGTGTTCAGGAATTAGAAACTAAACATTGTTAAGATGTCATTTCTCCCAAGACTGATCTATAGATTCAACAGAATGTCAAAAAACTAGAAGGATTTCTGTAGAAATCATAAATCTGATTCTAAAATATACATGGGAGTGTAAAGGAACTACAGTATCCAAAACAGCTTTGAAAAGAACACAGCAAGTTATTTTGTGGATACAAAAAAACTGATTCTAAAGATTGCATGGAAAAGCAAAAGGCACAAAACAGCCAACACAATATTGGAGGAGAAGAACAAAGTTGGAAGACTGACAATATTCAACTTTAAGACTTAATATAAGCCTGCATTAATCCAGAGAGTATACTATTGGCAATAAACAAACAAACAAACAAACAAACCCAGACAAATAGATCAATGGACTATAAGAGAGAACCCAGATATAGACCCAGAGAAATATAGTCAATTAATAGTCAAAGGAGCAAAAGCAACTCAATGGAGAAAGGATAGTTTTTTCAACAAATGGTGCTTTAAAAGCTGGACATACACTTGCAAAAAAAAAAAAAAAAAAAAAACAACTACACACAGATCTTACATCTTTCACAAAAATTAATTCAAAATGGATCATAGAGCTAAATGTAAAACACAAAACTATAAAACTCCTAGAAAATAATATTGGAGAAAATCTATGGAAACTTGGGTTTGGCAATGACTTTTTAGAAACAATATCAAAATCATCATAAAAAAATCATCATGCATAAAATAAAAAATTGATAAATTGGATTTCATTAAAATTAAAAACGTTTGCTATGCAAAATGCAATGGCCAGAAAGTGAAACAAGCCACAGACTGGGAGAAAATGTTTGCAAAACATGTATCTGATAAAGGACTGGTATCGAAAATATACAAATAACTCTTAAAACAACAATAGGAAAACAAACAACCTGATTTTAAAAATAGGCAAAAGATCTGAACAGACACCTTATCAAAGAAGATATACAGATGGCAAGTAAGCATATGAAAGATGCTCAATGTCATATGTCATTAGGGCACTACAAATTAAAACAACAATGAGATACCACTACACATCCATTAAAATGGCTAAAATCCAAAACACTGGCAACACCAAATGTTAATGAGCATATGGAACAACAGGAACTCTGATTTATTGCTGGTGGGAATGCAAAATGATACAGCCACTTTGTAAGACAGTTTAGTAATTTCTCACAAAACTAAACATACTCTTTCCATATGATCCAGCAATTATACTCCTTGGTATTTACCCAAATGAGATATAAACTGTAGACAAATGTTTGTAGCAGCTTTATTCATAATTGCTGAGTCCTTCAGTAGGTGAATGGATAAACAAACTGTGGTACATCCATACAATAATATTACTCAATGATAAAAAGAAATGAGTTATCAAGCCACAAAAAGTCATGGAGGATTCTTACATGCATATTAGTAAGTGAAATAAGCCAATCTGGAAAGGGCATGTATTATATGATTCCAACTGTATGATATTCTAGAAAAGGCAAAACTGTGGAGACAATTTTTTAAAAATCAGTTGTTGCCAGGAGTTCATGGGGAGAGGGAGGCAAGAACAGGTAAAACACAGGTGTTTTACAGGACAAGGAAGCAATGCTGTATGATCCAGCAATGGTAGATACATGCCATTATACATTTTTCAAAACCTATAGGATGTGCACACAGAGTGAATCCTAATGTAAACAATAGATTTTAGTTAATAATATATAGATATTGGCTTATCATTTAGAACAAATGCATCACACCAATGCAAAATCTTCATAAGAGAGGAAGCTCGGTGGTTGGGGTGAGGAGCTAAAGGATATATGGGAATTATTTGTATTTTATGTTCATTTTTCTGTAAACCTAAAACTGCTCTTAAAAATAGAGTCAATTAATTAAAAAGAACAACGACAACAAAGTTGGAGGACTCCCATTACCTGATTTCAAGATTCACTATAAAGCTACAATAACAAAGACTATGTGGTATTGACAAAAAGATAGACCTATATCAAAAACTAATGATATACTGTATGGAGACTAACATAACATAATAAAACAAAAACAAAAACAAAAACAACTTCTTAAAGGGAAAAAAAGACCTATAAATCTGTGGAATGGAATAGATTTTTGAAATAGATCCTCATATAAATGGCCAATTTATTTTCAGCAAGGTGCAAAGTTAATAAAGAAAAGATGATCTTTTCAAGAAATTACACTGAGAAAATTGAACATACATATGCAAAACAAACTTCAACTCTTATCATGTACCCTATAAAAAAATTAACTCAAGATGAGCCATAGACCTAAATATATCATATAAAATGATCAAACTTCCAGAAGAAAACATAGGTAAAAATTCTTATGACCTTGGTTTTGGCAAAGTTTTCTTAACTATGACACTAAAAGCATAATCCATAAAAGAAAAAAAATTAGTAAATTGCACTTCATCAAAATTTAAAACTTTTGCTCTTTGAAAGTCACTATCAAGAGAATGAAAACAACCAAACAGATTGGGAGAAAACATTTGCAAAGCACGTATCTGAGAAATGACTTGTATCCAAAATACATCAATAATGCTCAAAACTAAATAAGAAGAAAACAACCCAATTTTTTATATGTGCAAAATAGTTGATAGATATTTTGCCAGAGGAAATATATGTGTGGCAAATAGGACACACACACACACAAAATGCTTGTCATCATTAGTCATTATGGAAATGCAAATAAAATCACAATTTGAACATAGTACACATTTATTAGAATTGCAGAAAAAAATTAAAATCTGAAAATAGTGCTGACAAAGAAATAAGGCAAATAGAACTCTCATATGTTTCTTATATATTGCTGGTGAGAATGTAAAAGGTACAACTTCTTGTAAAATAATTTGTCAGTGTCTCATAAATTTAAACACTTAACATATCACCTAGAAATCTTACTCCTAGGTTTCCACTCTGGGGCATTGGAAACTTAATGTTCACACAAAAATTTATATGCAGGTATTTATAGCAGCTTTATTCATAATCACCAAAAGCTGACACTTTGAGTGGTAGTGAATACCTCCAAATGATGAATGGGTAAACAAACTGTGGTACATCCATACAGTGAAATACTAATCAGAAATAAAAAGGAAAAAACTATTGATACACACAACATGGATGAATCTCAAATAAATTATGCTAAATAAAAGAAGGCAGACTCAAAAGGCTATGTACTATATAATTCAATTTATATGACATTCTGGAGATGGCAAAACTATTAGTACAGAAAACAGTTCAGTGATTACCAAGGGTTTGGGGGTAGATGGAAGAGTTGACTAAATTAACTACATAGGGCCATGAGGGAGTTCAAAGAAATAAAATCTAAAGTTGAAAACATGAGAAAGGAACAAGATACTATCAGTGAAGGCAGATAAACTGGCAGAAAGAAATAAGATACATAACTGCAAAATATTTTTGAAATAAAAACTTAGATGTTTCAACAGTACCTTACACATCACAGAAGGAACAATTAGAAAACTTATGAGATGTGGAACTAAAGAATTACCCAGAACACAGCTCAAAGAGACAGTGAGATAAACTAAAATAAAAGAGAATTAAGAGATGTGGCAAGATAAATGAAAAAACTAATAGGGGCGCCTGGGTGGCTCAGTCAGTTAAGCGATCAACTCTTGGTTTCGGCTCAGGTTGTGATCTTAGGTCATGGGATCAAGCCCCAGGTCGGGCTCCGCACTCAGTGTGGAGTCTTCTTGGGACTCTCTCTCTCCCTCTCTCTCTGCCCCTTCCCCCTCAAATAAATCTTTAAAAAAAAGAAAAACTAATATACCAGAAAGAATAAAGAAGTCATATTCTAAAAGGTAATGGCTGAGTGATTTTTCCCAAGTTAATGAAAAGGTTTTATTCTTAAATTTAAGAGGGACAACAGATCTCCAACAGGATAAATAAAAATTAAAAAGGTAGTAAAATTTCAAAATACCAAATACAGAGAGAAGGTCTTAAGAATAACCAGAGAGGGGCACCTGGGTGGCTCAGTCGTTAAGTGTCTGCCTTTGACTCAGGTCATGATCCCAGAGTCCTGGGATCGAGCCCCATGTCGGGCTCCCTGCATGGCGGGAAGCCTGCTTCTCCCTCTCCCACTCGCCCTGCTTGTGTCCCCTCTCTTGCTCTCTCTCTCTCTGTCAAATAAATAAATAAAATATTTTAAAAAAGAAAAAAAAAAGAATAGCCAGGGAGAAAAGACATTGACAAAGAAGAGATATTAGAGCAAAAGAAGGATTTTTAGTATCAAAAATAGAAACCGAAATGGCTGGATTCTGGCTTATCAAGGATAATGATAGCTACCTAAAACCGAATATCTCCACAAATATTTTAGAAGCATTTAGGCCAAAAAGAAAAACTAAAACTCACAAAACACATGCCTCAGCATAATTAGAAGACAGAGGATGGCACAAACTTCGAACCACTATAAGTAGAAAAATAGACACCAAATCCAAACAGTTCAATTCTTCATGCTCCCTTGGCAAGCTTTGGGGGATAAGGGCCATTCAGGAAAAAAGTATGGAAGAAAGAAGAGGGGAATGAGTGAAGCACCTCAGATTTATCTAAAATCACTTCCTCAAATAGAGAGTCTACCCAACATTAGAAAAGACTGAAAAGAAGTTCTGGGATTCTAGGAAATGTAGTTGGGAGTCGATTCCACCCTCTTTACAGTTCTCGTAATGGCTGCTTCCTGGAAGGTGGTGTCACATTGAACCTCTTAGCTTCAGTATCTGGAACTCCAGGAAGGGAGTATTTCAAGCCCGATAGAATTATATATTTACTATTTCGTTATTAGCCCTGTAGTCTCTGGCCAAGCTCACAGCAGAGACTTAAATGCTGTTCTTATAGCTTCACCCTGTGCAATTGCTAAGCCCATCTGAAGAAGGCAAGGGAGGAAATTATAACCTCCTCTGCCAGCAGAGATATGCAGAATTAGTCTTGTTGATATGGGCCCACTCTTTCCTGTGCTGCTTGTAAGTTCTGGATCTTGTTTGAATTCTCATTCTTAAGTAACCAACTGTAAGAAAAAGAAAAGCTGATGAGACAAGAAGGAGATTTTGAACATGACTGGATAGGTGATTCAGTTCAGGAATTGTTCTGAATAAACATTTTCCAAAGAAAATTTACTATCCATTGCATTTCCTGGGGTCCCATGTTGGACTAGGTCTCCCTGAACCTCTTGGGCTGAGGGTCAGGATGATCAGTTCTAGATAGGTTCTACCTTGGGGGATGAGGGTTCTTTATCTGACATTAGGGAGCAGGAAACATGAAAATACCCTGACCCTTAGTTCTTTCAAACAGCAATCTTGGGTGGGGAAAGGATTCTGCTTAGGAAATCTGAAACTAAGAAATTCCAGGGCCCTTTGCCAATGTACAGGTCTCCCTGAGGATCCTAGGACTGGTCTGATCTGCTTAAACTCCTGAGACCTGGTCAGATTAAGGCAGACTGAAAGAATAGATTGTTCATCTGTTACAGTCTCCTGTCAGTGACCAGTGAGAAGGAGCCTCTACCTCCCTGATGTTGAGAGCCTACTGGATATCCTAGTACATCCGTGTGGGGGTGTGTGCGTGCACATGTGGGGGGGTGTGTATGTGTGGTGTGGTGTGAGAGATAGCATGGAGAGTACAATAGAGTCAGAGGGAGCAGAGAATCAGGAGGTCACACTATAAATGAGCAGCTGCTTTACAGCAGAACTTACTGCATCCTCACTGTGAGCCTGATATCAGCACAGCCATTGTCCTTATGTGCAGATGCTGAAGCCCATGGAGAAGGTCAGTGAATATGTTCACTTCTCCTGTGCTGAAAGTTGGCATCTCTCAAAGATGAACGCTCACTGCCTCCCTCAGCAATCACCTGTGTTCAGATCGCACAAGAGATCTGCACATGGTGGCCATTGATAAGATGTCACAGATCTTGGGGCACCTGGGTGGCTCAGTTGTTAAGTGTCTGCCTTCGGCTCAGGTCATGGTCCCGGGGTCCTGGGATTGAGCCCCGCATCGGGCTCCCTGCTCAGCGGGAAGCCTGCTTCTCCCTCTCCCACTCCCCCTGCTTGTGCTCCCTCTCTCGCTGTGTCTCTGTCAAATAAATAAATAAAATCTTCAAAAAAAAAAAAAAAGATGTCACAGATCTTGACTCAGTTTACTCTGCATTACTCTGTTTCTTCTCTAGATGTCTAGCTGTGTCTCCGGTTAGTTGCTTCTTTCTGTGTCTCCCCTCTGTGTTTCCATCAGGCTCTGAGTCTGCCCACCTGCCCTTCTGGCTCTGGCTGAGGGGCAGATGACTTGAATGAGAGGGCTGGCCTGGTTTTGAGGTGACCTGTCTACAAGGCAGAAAGAACCCAGAGACCAGACCAGGTAGTCTCAGAGTCACCTGGTTGAAGGGAGAAGGTTCTAAACCCCTAGATTGGGAGATTGGTTCCATTTCATCCAAAGACATGTGCCATTATGCTTATGTGGGCCTCTCAGTCTCTTTCCTATTTGGCTTTTCATCTTTCTGGGGTCTTTTTCCATCTCTTTTTCTAGCTTTCTTTCTGCCTTTACCATGTCCTTCACCTCCCTCTCTCTAGATCCCTCCTTTAATCATTTTTCCATCCTCTTTTAGCATGAGTAGAAGAAAGAGCACTGTCCTAGGAGCCAGAAAATTTCTTTTGGTTTTAATACTTTATGTAAAAGTGGCCTTGATCCACAGAGGTTTAAGGACACTAAAAGACCATAATTAGAGTCTTGCCTCTATTCCTGTCTAGCTACTTGACAAGTCAGCTTGCTTATTCTTTCCTGAGACTCCATTTTCCCATTTTTTTAAAGATTTTATTTATTTATTTGAGAGAGAGAGCATGTGGCAGAAGGAGAGGGCTCAATGCCAGTCTTGATGCCAGGCTCAATGCGGGGCTCGATGCCAGTACCCAAGGATCATGACCTGAGCTGAAAGCAGATACTTAGACCGACTGAGCCACCCAGGCACCCCTCCATTTCTCCATCTTGAAGTCCTGTTAGTGACACCTTTTTAGAGCACAAAGTACCTCACTGATTGTTGTGAGGAGCATATGAGAGAATCTAAGCCATGGAGAGTCACAGAAATGGGAGGGATTGTTGCAATTATGTCTTTCACAGTCTATTCTTGTCTCCTCTTATTTCTAACTTTCACTTTCCCTATTTGACTTTATCTTCCATTTTCTGCTCATTTGCTTTTTTTTTCTTTTATCTGCCTCACAATTTATTTTTCTTCCTCCTTCCCCATTTGTGCTTTTCTCTTAATCCATTTGCCTGCTTAAATAGTTTTCCTGTTATCTGTGCATTTTTCTTTCCTGCTCCTTTGAGAAAAGATGGTTTAGGGCTCTCAAAGAGATAAACATATTACAAAATAAGGTAAATAACATGAAGATTCAGTTTTTCTCATTTCCTTATGATCTGTAGCATAAATAAAATTAAAAAGAAATAGTTCAAGGAGTCAGAGATGGGACAGGAGTTTAATCTGCTATACAAAAGAATTTCCTGATCTAAAAAAGTTACTTTTTTAAAACTATAATTTCTACCTAGAAATTTTCCATGGCAGTGGAATACTGGTTCAAGACCTTAAAAGATCTCTTCCAACATATGAGGTGCAAAGAAGAAAAGATGGGAGAAAAGAAGTAAAGGAGAAGGTAATGAACATGTACTAAGCAATTACTGTCTTTTGGTCACTTTAAGTATATTATTTCCATTATCAGTTTATCTTTACACCATTTGACAAGCCAGAGAGAATATTCCAAAATACTATTAGTAAATGGTGAAGCTGAGATGTAAGTACTGGTTTATCGAATTCTAAACCCTAAGCTTTTTCTATACATCTACCATATATATGTGAGTTTCATATGTGGATGTTGGATCTCAAAAAGTGACTATTTCACTTTTTTTCCCTAAAGATTTATTTATTTTAGAGAGAGAGAGCAGGGGGAAGGGCAGAGAGAGAGGGAGAGAGAATCTCAAGCAGACTCCCCACTGAGCGTGGAGCCCAACACAAGATCCTGAGATCATGACCAGAGCCAAAATCAAGAGTCAGTTGCTTAAGCGACTGAACCACCCAGGTGCCCCTATTTCACTTCTTAATACTATCTATATCATTGACCAACTAACTCTCTAGTCCAGGACTTTCATATGTGACTATCTCATGTCCCTATCTTTGTGTTTCTGATTATTTTTACAATCAGTGGAATTTTTCAAGACCACGTAAATGACATGTGGTTCACATTAACCATGGCTGCTAATACTGCTTGAAAAGAACCACTCTAATGCTCAGTTTTGCCCTCATCAATCACAAAGTCTGTATAATTTTCTACAAATAGCCAAACCCTTAATATTTAAGGATTAATCATTTTATGTGTGGATTAATTGGTCACCTTTTCATCTTGTTTTCCCTGTACATTTTAGGGTTATTTGGGGTCAGGAGGCAGTTTTGGGGGTTATTTAGGGACTTTTTTCAGCAATTGCTTAAAATCCCCTTCTAAAAGTAGCCATTGTCAGGAGGAAGAATGTATTCTTGGCTTTATTTGATTTTTACTTTATATATAGCTTAAATTGTTACTCTGGAGGGGAAACTGTGAACAACTACTAAGTATTTTAGCAGAAAGGATAAGTGGATAAGTCATCCAGCTAAAATTAAGAAAATAGATTGAAATAAAGATCTAAAATAAGGTTATCTGTGCTGTCTCTCCTGTGGATGCCAGAGAAATTTCATTTTAAACAGAGCTTGTGCTTTTGTCTTATCCATAGTAGTAAAGATCTGTCATGCCAAGCAAGGGCCCCCACACTGTCAGTCAGACCATCATTACATATGAAGACCCCACCAGGATCTCTCAATTGTAGAAATATGGAGACTTTGCAGTGGACCCAACTATAAGAGGGCAGAATCTGTAATAGAGAAAAGGGAAAGAAACCACATTTACCTTGAAAAATGTCTAGATAACATAATAGAAAATATTATTATAATTTAACAAATTTGTTAAATTTGTCTTTCACATAGTAAAGATTGAACATAAATTTCAATTTTTGCTAAGGCAAAGACAACATATATTGTTCCATAATAGATGTAGGTTAGATCTAGCCAGGCATTTGATACCAGTATTCCTTTTAATTCCCATAAAAAATTCTAAAAGCTATATAGTTATTAATTCTACCATGGCCCAAAGACAGCAAACTAAGTATCCTAAAACCTATTCTCCTATGAGCCTAATGGTTAATTTTCACAATGACAAGTTGACATTTATTAAATTTGTAACATCTTATATGTAATTAAATGACTTCAGATATTTTCTATTTTTGCATTTGTTTATGGGTCTGTCTTTATTTTTTTTAATATTAACATCTAAGAAAATCATCTCAGAATATGGTTGTCTGAAGTTGATATGTCTAAGAATTTTTAAATTTGTTGGACTTTGGTTAATTATACCATGAGTCTCACTCTTCTAAATCCTTTTTAATTCTTTGAGAGATATATTTTTAGACATCTCAAATTCCTTTAGCCAAAACCATTTTCAATTTATTTTCTCAATTCCAGTGGAATGGAAGCCTCATGAGGACAATAATCTTGATCTGTTGCTATTTCCCAAGTGTCTAAAACAGGGCCTGGCCTATAACAGGGTCTTGATAAGTATTTGTTGAGTGGATGAATAAATTAGATATTTATTAAGTTGATTTATCCCTTTTAATATTCTCAATATATTTTAATTACATACATATGTAATAACTATATATTTATTAAACAAACTAGTACTACACAATGTTCAGTTTAAGAGGAGTATTTTAAACACTAAGAGTAAGAAAGTATAATGGGTAAATGAGAAGTGTGTTTTCTTTGGTGCACTTTATGACAGCTTAAATCATAGAATAATAATATTAAACAAATATCGCTTTCTACCTTGAAAATGTGTGTAAAGAAATATGTAAAAGTAAAGAATGCTGAGTTTTAAATAAATGGAAAGTAGAGAAAAGCATTAAAAATAAATATTTTATAGATCTATCATCTATAAGCAGCCATTCAACATTTTGGTGAAGTTCCTTCCAATTTTTTATCAATGCAAAGGAAATTTCTTTTTTATTAATGTAGTGAGAGTATCAAATATACTGGCTTATAATTTGCTTTTTGTTTCACTTAAAATTATAATGTAAGTATTTCAACATTATTACACAGTTTGTAAACATAATTTTAATGACTATAATATTTCATTAAATTTTCAATGATATAACCATTCCCATATTATAGCTTCTTATTTTTTGCTATTATAAATAATGCTAATTTATAATTTTATTTACAAAGCTTTTTCTCAATTGGTAGTTAATTTCTTAGAGTAAATTTTTTAAATAGTTGAATCTATTCACATTTAGCAAACTTATATAGCACTATGTGCCAGGCACTATTCCAAAAACTTCACAAGTATTGATTCATTTAATCCTCCTAATTCAATAAAGTACTATCACTATTATTCTCATCTTAGAAAAGAAGAAACTAAGGCACGTTAATTTAAGTCACCTCAGTTTACACAGTTGCTAAGTGGCAAAGCCAGGATTTAAATCCAGATAATTGAACTCCAAGGTCTGTATTTTTAAAGGGACTGTGCATTAAAAGGAATTAACATTCTTAAACTGCCAAACTGCTTTGCAACTAAGAATAGAATATCATTTCACCAGCACTGATGTTATAATTTAAATTTTTTTAAATTAATGTCTCAGAAATGGTATCTGATTGTTCTGAAACTTGTTTGATTACTAATGAGTTTGTATGCTTTCGGGTGTTTTTTCTAGTTCTATGAGTTAAGAGTTCTTATCCTTTTATTTCTCTCTTTTTCATCTTTCTCTAGACTCATCATGGTGTTTTCATCCTTCTATCTCTTAACATTTTGGTGTTTTTGATGAGCTTTTTACATAATAAATTTAATATATTGTTGCCTCTTGTAATTGCATGTTTTTTGAATCAGTTATTTGTTAAAAATAAATAAGGTAGCTTTTTTTGTTGTTGTAACAAAGTTTCCCATATGATGTAAAAATCTATCAGATCTGTCTTCCTCTTCGTGATTTCTTGTATGACTTAGACAAAGTCCTCAAGCTCAAATTCTTTTAGTGGTCAGATAGACAATGCAGTGGCATGACAGTGGGAAGTCTTGGGACTGGAGGGACTTGAGGCTTGTGCAACTGATTGTTCTTCCCAGAGAAGCTAGAATCTAGATTTCTATGTGAGATATCCTTCAGAGAAGACTGTAGGCTTAATAAAGCACATCTGTGTGGGCCAGAGGGCTGATGCTTTATCACCTTTGGTTCAGAAGTTCCCCTTCATTCAAAATTCAATTCTATTTTCTTCTAGTTCTTCTATGAGTTTTTGAAATATATTCAAAATTTTATGCAAATATAATTAGGTTGTGCTGTGAAGCATCTAGTTGCTTTTTTAAACTAAAGGAAAGAGATTAATTTATATTTCTTTTCTCTTGTCCTCAAGTTTCTCTCTTTCTTTTTTGGAAAGCAGAAGGACCAATGAAATAATGAAATATTAAATGTTATGATGGTGTTTTCTCTAATTGTAAAAGAATAATTGTCACGTTTTTTCTGTATGACGGACTTATATCAAATGCTCTCGTTTCCTGATTAACATAATATAATATGCTTGTTGGAAATTAAGACAGAAGGGTCTGTATATAAATTAGAATTTAAAACTCCTTGAAATGCTCCAAAGAAAGCTAAATAGAAGGGGAGAAGCACACAAAGTAATGCAAAATTTTCAGAGAATTAAAATAATCTAATCTTGTATTAAATATTGCAAATTTGGCAAATATGAATTTCAAGCAGATTTCGGTTTGTGGATTACATAATTAGAAAGTGATCACAAAAATTACAGTTTAAATATTCATTTCCTTGTTCAAAAATCATTAATCAAAAGTTTACTCTGGGGGCACCTGGGTGGCTCAGTCGTTAAGCATCTGCCTTCCGCTAGGGTCATAATCCCAGGGTCCTGGGATCGAGCCCCACATTGGGTTCCCTGCTCCGCGGGTAGCCTGCTTCTCCCTCTCCCACTTCCCCTGCTTGTGTTCCCTCTCTCTCTGTGTCTCTTTCTGTCAAATAAATAAATAAAATCTTAAAAAAATTTTTTACTCTCTATTGGAAAACCAGTAGATATTTTTGTCCCACAGTTATGTCCCTATAGTTATTTTTCCCTCACTACTTTGATCCTGAGATTGATTTATGTTAATGAATACAAACATTAAAATCAGAATTATATCAGCACCAAATTCATATAAATTATTGATATGAAATTACTCTTAATAATTAATTCCATTAACCTGAATTAATCCCTTAATCAATTTTCTAGTATAGTACTTAAAATATTTCCAACTTTGTCATGAGGGGAGGTGGGGGGATGGGGTAACTGGGTGATGGGCAATAAGGAGGGCACTTGATGTAGTGAGCACTGGGTGTTATATGCAACTGATGAGTCATTAAACTCTACCTCTGAAACTAATAATATACTATATATTAATTAATTGATTTTAAATCAAAATAACAAAAAAAAAATAAAAACTATAAAAAATACTAAATTATTTTCATCCAGACTAATTCATTTATGTTTAGCTTATCAAACAGTTCTGTTATCAGCTTTTGTCCAAATCAAATTTTACATAATAGTTTCTGCTACTGTGGGTTTTCTTTTGTGGGCATTATTTTTATCCAATCCCATTTTCCCAGGTCAAAATTTATAGATCTACATCTTACCACATCCAGTTTTGCCTATTTTCAGTTTTATTTTTGTATTGATTATTTCTGTCAGTTATATTTGTATTTATTTCTTAGCTAATCCATTATAAAATTGTTAAATATCTCAGTATTGATCTATTCCCGAGAACTGTTATAAAGCTAATTTAATTCTTCTAATTATTTTGAGGGCCTTGTATAACTTGTACACAGCACTCGTGGCTCAAAGAGAAAATAGTGTTGGATGGTGACAGATGGTAGCTACACCTGTGGTGAACATAGCATAACATATAGAAGTGTTGAATCACTATGTTGTACACCTGAAACTAATGTAACATCATGTGTCAACTATACTCAAAAAGAAAAAGAGAGCAAATAATGGAATAAAAAGAGCTTACTTCTAAAAAACTAAGCTATTTTTGGGGCACCTGGGTAGCTCAGTCAGTTAAGCAGTTAAGCATCTGCCTTCAGCTCAGATCATGATCCTGGGGTCCTGGGGTAGAGCCCTGCATCGGGCTCCCTGCTCAGTGGGGAGCCTGCTTCTCCCTCACCCACTACCCCTGCTTGTGCTTGCTTGTTCTCCCTGTCAAATAAATAAAATCTTTAAAAAAATTAAGCCACTTTCAGTAAAAGAAAGTTGGAGAGGAGTGATAGGTTTTTGGGGAAGGCTTTGTTGAGGAGGTGGCATATGATCTGCATCACAAAAAATAAGAAAAGAATTCACCAGATGCCAATAAGGGTGAAGGGCATTACATAGAAAACAACCAGCATGTGTGAAAGCATGGAGGAAAGAAGGAGTGGAATGTATGTGTAGTAGGCACCAACTAATAACTGAATGAACAGATGGATGGGTTTGTGTATGGTAAATAGTAACTGCAGTATAGGGTGCATAAAGGTGGTGGAGGAGATTGAAATGAGAGAATGAAAGGCTAATTGGATATGGAGATGAGTGAGGAAGAAGCAGATGAGGTCACCCAGTCTCCTATTGATGCTGTTAAACAAGAAAGCAAACAGAAGGATATGTAGGCTCCAGTCCACTCTGCTTTTGGACCATTTTGAACTGAAACAAGACCTGATGCTCTGGAATCTGTCCTAATTCCAAAGACCACAGAAAAGGTTTTTTATCACTCCTTGGTCAGTCCCTTTGATGCTTTCAAATCCCTCATTAAAATCAATAAAGTATGTCTTCTCTCAATTTTAATACTCTTGTTGCACTTACCTCCATTCCTATAGGTCTGTCTTGCAAGAATTGGAGAACAGCTGGTTGCTGTATTTGAATAGGGGTATTTTTTTTTAAAGATTTTATTTATTTATTTGACAGAGACATAGCGAGAGAGGGAACACAAATGGGGAGACTGACAGAGGGAGAAGCAGGCTTCCCGTGGAGCAGGGAGCCCGATGTGGGGCTCCATCCCAGGACCCTGGGATCATGACCTGAGCTGAAGGCAGACGCCCAATGACTGAGCCACCCAGGCGCCCCAGGGGTATTTTCAGATTGTTCTTTCTTTCTTTCTTTTTTTTATTCTTATGTTAATCCCCATACATTACATCATTAGTTTTAGATGTAGTGTTCCATGATTCATTGTTTGTGCATAACACCTAGTGCTCCATACAGAATGTGCCCTCCTCAATACCCATCACCAGGCTAACCCATCCTCTCACCCCCCTCCCCTCTAGAACCCTCAGTTTGTTTTTCAGAGTCCATCATCTCTCATGGTTCGTGTACCCCTCCGATTTCCCCCCCTTCATTCTACCCCTCCTGCTACCTTCTTCTTCTTCTTCTTTTTTTTTTTCTTAACATATATTGCATTATTTGTTTCAGAGGTACAGATCTGAGATTCAACAGTCTTGCACAATTCACAGCGCTTACCAGAGCACATACCCTCCCCAGTGTCTATCACCCAGTCACCCCATCTCTCCCACCCCACCCCCAACTCCAGCAACCCTCAGTTTGTTTCCTGCGATTAAGAATTCCTCCTATCAGTGAGGTCATATGATACATGTCTTTCTCTGACTTATTTCGCTCAACATAATACCCTCCAGAATAGATCACATCCTAGGTCATAAATCAGGTCTCAACCGGTACCAAAAGATTGGGATCATTCCCTGCCTATTTTCAGACCACAATGCTTTGAAACTAGAACTCAATCACAAGAGGAAAGTCGAAAAGAACTCAAATACATGGAGGCTAAAGAGCATCCTACTAAAGAATGACTGGGTCAACCAGGAAATTAAAGAAGAATTTAAAAAATTCATGGAAACAAATGAAAATGAAAACACAACTACTCAAAATCTTTGGGATGCAGCAAAGGCGGTCCTAAGAGGAAAGTATATAGCAATACAAGCCTTTCTCAAGAAACAAGAAAGGTCTCAAGTACACAACCTAACCCTACACCTAAAGGAGCTGGAAAAAGAACAGCAAATAAAGCCTAAACCCTGCAGGAGAGGAGAAATAATAAAGATAAGAGCAGAAATCAATGAAATAGAAACTAAAAGAACAGTAGAACAGATCAATGAAACTAGGAGCTGGTTCTTTGAAAGAATTAACAAGATTGATAAACCCCTGGCCAGACTATCAAAAAGAAAAGAGAAATGACCCAAATCAACAAAATCATGAATGAAAGAGGAGAGATCAGAGCCAACACCAAAGAAATACAAACAATTATAAGAACATATTATGAGCAACTCTATGCCAGCAAATTAGATAACCTGGAAGAAATGGATGCATTCCTAGAGATGTATCAACTACCAAAACTGAACCAGGAAGAAAGAGAAAACCTGAACAGACCTATAACCACTAAGGAAATTGAAGCAGTCATCAAAAATCTCCCAACAAACAAAAGCCCAGGGCCAGATGGCTTCCCAGGGGAATTCTACCAAACATTTCAAGAAGAATTAATACCTATTCTTCTGAAACTGTTCCAAAAAATACAAATGGAAGGAAAACTTCCAAACTCATTTTATGAGGCCAGCATTACCTTGATCCCAAAACCAGACAAAGACCCCATCAAAAAGGAGAATTACAGACCAATATCCCTGATGAACATGGATGCAAAAATTCTCACCAAAATACTAGCCAATAGGATCCAACAGATTGTTCTTTCTTAACCTCTTAAATCTCTCTTTTCAGTGTTCTGATTCAACCGCCTCCTTAGTATATAACTCTTTGTTCCAGGGATGATCTGATCAGACTGTCAGCCAAGGGTGTTATACACATTCAGTTTTTAAAAATGCAAAATGTGCTTATTTAGTTCTTATTATACTTTCCTTCATGTCTCCAGTCAATTTCTTCTTTAGTTGTTTCTTTTCTTATTTCTGGAAACTTTAAAGTTAATGAGGAAATAAGGATAGCAAGGCACGGTAAAAGGTCTCATGAATATTCAGCTTGAGGGAAAAGGCTAAAATGGTTAATAAATGCATTCACATTTCAAAGGGATTTCCCCCTCCACACACACAATAAATTGTTCTCTACCATGATTAAATTCAAAGAATGAGAAATATAACCATAAGGAAATGTGGGTTATAATACATGTGTATGTGCATGCGTATTCCTAAGTGGGATATTAATTAATGGTATAACCTGCAAGAAGTAGTAACATCTCTGCCCTAGGCACCTTGGTATGGTGGAAAAGGTATTCTAAGGACCTTAAAGGCCTGGTCGGAGTTTCATTGCTTTCATTTAATAGCTATAGGATCTTAAGCAAGTTACTTTAGTTCTCTGAGCCTCAGTTTCCTGATCTGTAAAATGAAGGTAGTATCTACTTCACAGGATTTTTGTAAGAGTTAAATGGGATAATATATGTGAATATGCTTTGTAAACTATAAATTACTATAAATGGGTAAAGAATTTTTATCTGAGTAGACATTCATTTGGAATGATTTGAGAGGTTACATGTGAGGGATTATATAAACTTATAGGGGCACTATCTTTTCCAGAGAGGACCCCAACATCAGATGTTCTCCCTGGGCTAGCTCATCCTCAGGCTCCATGAAACTGTCTTTCTTACCTGTTGAGGTGATTTGGTGACAAAAAGACCATTTCCAGCCATAGCAACATAACAAGGTAAGACAGTTTCCAAAAGATTGTCCCGTTTTGTGTATGTACCATAATATAGGTAACCAGGGCCTAACTGCAGGATATTTATTTCTAAAGTGAAGATGAACAGTGGGGTCAGAGTGTTTCCTGTAACATTGTTCCTCCTTCCTGATGGGAGAAATTTAGGTAGAAATTCTGGCCTCCCTATGGGTTGAGGCAGAAACATAAAAAGAGGAGAAATTCATCCTACTCCTAGAAATATCTTCTGCAAATAATGATAATTCTGCCCTTTCCTTTTCATTCCAGTGATGTACTGGAGCCAGTTGGTACCAGCTCTCAAGAGCCAATTATTAAATTTTCAGGAGTTTTAAGAACTGGTTGGCAAACACATCTGTTACAAACAAATTATATAAATACTACTAAATAAATTATATTAAAAAACAAAGGTAATGCTAAAAATTCATCACTTCCTAAGATTTTTTTACTATATTTTACTATAATCTATGCTCTCACGGTTATTTACATCCATTATATCTGTATGGTTGTAAAAATTATATAATAGTAACATAATGAGCATGCTTTCCTAAAACATGTTTAGTGGTGTGGCATTTCTAGCTTGAAATAGATCATGGTAGGAGTGTTTATACTCGAAATTGGTAAATGCTACAAATCAGAGCCCCTCCCAGAACCATCTGTTAGACACTTACCAATACACCACTCCTTTGATTCATTCGTCATATGCTTTGGCTAGTACTTGTAGGGCATTCAAAACCCTGAAGGTGTGGGGGTAGTTGACAATGAAGCTTCTGGAATCAGACTCCCCAGATTTGAATTCAAGCTTCACTGTTTATTTACTGTGTGATGTTGGGCAAATTACTGACTCTCCGTGAGATTAAAAGGATTATCTACCCCATGTATTATTTTGAAGTTTAGAACACTTACTACTTAAAGCACATGTAAAACAAACAATACCTAATACATAATATGCATTATAATTATTTTAATTTAGATAAATTCTTAAATGATAACATAAAAGCCTCTTTCTAGTCCTATTTTACTAAAGATTTTTAAAAATCAGGCATCACTGTTGAATTTTATCAAATGTCTAACATCTCATCGATTAGAAGTTTTTCATCTCTGACATATTAATATCGTGAGTTATATTAGTAGAATTCCTCATATAAGGAAAATCTTAAATCCCTGGAATAAATTTCACTTGGTCATAGTGCACTATTCTTTGAATGCACTGATGGATTCCATTTGCTAATAACTTCTTTTGCCTATTTCATTATTAATAAATTACCTTGGTCACAGTTTTCTTTTGTATACTTTTTTTAGGTTTTGGTATCAGTGGTTTGATGACTTTGTAAAAATAATCAGGAAGCTTTTATTTTTTCTGTTCTTATAAACAGTTTTGGTAGCCTTCAAAAATATCATCCCTGTAAGATCAGAAAGAACTCACTTAAGGTACTGTCATGGCCTGGCACTATTTGGTCATAACTCTTTGTCAACTTTCTCTATTTTAAATAATTCTCAAATTTGGCTGCACATTGGACTACCTGGGGAACTTTTAAAAATATCGATGACTGAGCCCTCTCAAAACATTGTTTTGTCTGATGTGCAGCCAGGGCATGGGGATATTTTACTTTATTAATTTTAATTCCAGCATCATTAATGTGCAGTGTTATATTATTTTCAAGTGTACAATATAGTGATTCAGCACCTTCATACATCACCCAGTGCTCATTACAAGTGCACTCCTTAATCCCCATCACCTATTTCACCCATTCACCCATCCACCTCCCCTCTGCTACCCATCAGTTTGTTCTCTATAGTTACAAGTCTGTTTTTTGGTTTATCTCTTTTTTCTTTGTTTGTTTTGTTTCTTCAAGTCCACTTATGAGTGAAATCATATAGTATTTGTCTTTCTCTGACTGACTTATTTCACTTAGCATTATACCCTCTAGCTCCATCCATGTTTTTGCAAATGACAAGATTTCATTCTTTTTTATGGCAGAATAATATTCCATTGTATATATAGACCACATGTTCTTTATCCATTCATCTACCAATGGACACTTGGGTTGCTTCCATAATTTGGCTATTGTAAATAATGCTGCCATAAACATAAGGGTGCATATATCTTTTCAAATTAGTGTTTTTGTATTCTTTGGGTAAATACCCAGTAAGTACCCAGTAAGTGGAATTATTATGTTCCACTACGTAGTGGATCATATAGTAATTCTATTTTTAAATTTTGAGAAACCTCCGTACTGTTTACCACAGTTGCTGCACCAGCTTGCATTCCCTCCAGTGGGTGCAGGGTTTCTTTTTCTCCACATCCTCGCCAACACTTCTTGTTTCTAGTATTTTTTATTTTAGCCATTCTGAAACATGTGAGGTGATAACCTCAGTGTGATTTTGATTTGCATTTCCCTGATGATGAGTGATGTTGATCATCTTTTCATGTGTCTGTTGTCCATCTGGATATCTTCTTTGGAGAAATGTCTGTTCATGTCTTCTGCCAAGGGGATTTTAAAAACTCAAGTGACTACAATGTGAAGCCAAGGTTTAGAATAACTGCATTTCATTCCTTTCAGTCAGAATAGTAGCTTATCTTGATTTCTCTCCTTTTTTTAAATGAATTTCTTTAATGAATTGACCTAGAAACTTATCTCTTCCTCCACTACATATTTTCCCTCTCTGGTCTTCCTTAGGTTCACTTTGTTTATCTGCTTCTGACCCCTTCAGCAATTTTATTTCATTTATCTTTAATCCTTTTTGTTAAGTGATAAAACTATTTCAGGCTACCAGCTTTTACTCTAACAAGTATCTGTGTATGGAATTTATTGATATATGTTACTTTTATTATCAGTATTTTTTTTAGATAGTCTGTAATTACTGTTTTGATTGCCTGTTTGATCTAAGGATTGTTTTCAGAGGGCTTTTTTCCCCCAATTTTCAAGTAGGTGGGATTACTGTAATCATGTCTAGTTTTATTTTTGTCACAGAACTTCTTCTGAGTTACTTGTGGACAATACTAAAATATCTGCTTGACCTTTTTAAAAATTTTTTATTATTGAAGTACATCTGCTTTATCTTAATTGAAATGTGTAACACCAGGCGCTTAAAAAAGGGAAAGCAACTGATAATAGTGAGTTTAATAAACAGAAAAAGAAGTGGCACCAGCTGCCCTTCCATCCAGGCAAATTGGTTTCCTAGTTTTAGACTTCTTCTTGGGAGGGAAGTGCTTGAGACTGGATGCACCAGAATCCCAGGTGTGTACTCAGGACTAAGGCTTTTTCATTGCATCTGTTACACACCCTTGTTTATCAGAAGCAAGTCCACTCTAAAGTCATTACATTAAGCAGGAGTCAGCAAACGTCTTTTGTAAAGGGGCAGATAGTAAATATTTTAGGCTTTGTGTGTTGGATTACTAATATTGCATGGAATATATTTATAATAAAAAAATTATTCATTGTTTATCTGAAAAACACATTTATAATGAAGCATCTTATATTGTTAGTTGCTAAACCTACAACCCAATTTATAGGCTATATGGTCTCTGTGGCAACTACTAAGCTCTACTTAGTGTAGTGGGAAATACATAAGTAAATGGGTGTGGCTGTGTTCCAATTAAACTTTATAAATATAGGCAGTGGACTATATTTGGCTCGGGGGCCATAATTTGTCCACCCCTGTATTAAATCAGTAGTTTTCAATGTTTAATATGCATCAGAATCACATGGAGGGCTTGTTAAAACACTGGTTTCTGGGCCCCATCCCCAGAGTTAATGATTCAGTAGTTGGGGTGAAGGCCAACAATTTGCATTTTTATCAAGTTCTCAGGTAATGCTGCTGGTGGTGGTGGTCTGTGCGCCACGCTTTGAGTACCACTGAATTATAAGAAATGCCTGTTGCATTTTTATTCCTAATAAATAACAGGAACACAGGCCTATTTATTATTATTCATTCATAAATTTCACCAATCTTATAAGACAATATTTTAAGTGCTGAAATTTAAATATTCTCATGGCCGGATCTTCTTGATCAGCAGTGCTTCCCTAGCACATATGGTACCTTTGGGCTAATTAGAAAAAGTCACTCTCTCTCAAGGAAGAATCAGAAAAAAAGGCACCACACTTCCCCTGAACTCACACCTCACTAGGGTGCACAGCTTGATAAGTTGAGCACAGGCTAGATTGCACAGCCTGGATTTCAGTATTCACTCTTTCCTCTGGGGGCCTTTGTGCCATATACAAATGGCACAACACTCCTGGTGACCCTGATGATCAGAAGAATGTTATCTACAATTTATTTCAAAAAAACACATTCTAAATTTAAAATATTCAGTAAGAATTTACTTCTTTCCTTGAAGTAAAACAAAAACAAAAACAAAACCCCAGCAAACAGTATTCTCTTTTATTCAATTGGATTTGACAGACTTTTTTCAGCTTTAATGAGGTATAATTGACAAAAATTGTAAGATATTTAAAGTGCACAATGATGATAAACAATATTGGTAAGCAAAATCCTATATACAAGCTGACCAGCCCCCTATGCTCTTTTTCTCCCTCAAGGGAAGAAAATAAACACAATTTTCAGAAATCTCCTCTGACAGAAGAGGAGAAAATTTCAGAAGAGAAAATTTCTGAAATTTTTCATTGCTGAACATGATTCATCATCTTCATCACCTGGACAGACCCCAGGCTCAACAGCCCCAGTGTTAGCATAGTGAATATAGTCTGAACTGTTTTGGCTCTTTGGAATTCATTTAAGGTTTCTTTATACTCTAATAGATCAACAGTATTTTACAAGTGTTCCATGGCCCTTCAAAAGAGTACATTCCCTATATGGAGGCATAGAGTTTGAAATATATTTGCTTATAAATGTATGCTTTTTTGTTAATATTACCCATATATTATACGGATTCTCTATATTCTTACTTATCCCCTTGATCTAATGGCTTGGAATATAGTATAATACCCATGAAGTCAGAGAGAAAGTTCTTATGCATGATTCTATATCCCTGGCACCTTGCACAATATATAGAACATAGTAGGCACTCACTTATTAAATAAGTAAAATTTTTGGCTATAAAATGGTATGGAATGCAATTGTTCCCAGTTGCCAATTCAAACAAAAAGTGAACTTTTATCCTTTATACTTTCTCCCTATTGGACTTACAGCAGATCTTCCAATCAGGAGTCAATGCTGCATTTCGTCCTGAATATATACTTCTCCCCAACACTTAAGTTTTGAAGGCAGGTTCTACTCAGGCCTTATGTTGATCTTAAAAGCTTTTAAAATATAAACATAGAAAACAAAATAATTGAAAAGACATGAACGAAAATACTGATGTGTTTCTCTCTGCGTGATTATTATTATTTATTTTATTTAAATTCAATTAATTAACATATAGTGTATTATTAGTTTCAAATATAGAGTTCAGTTATTCATCCCTTGCATATTACACCTGGTGCTCATTACATCAGGTGCCCTCCTTCATGCCCATCACACACTTACTCCATTCCTCTACCCACCTCCCCTCCAACAACCCTCAGTTTGTTTCCTGTAAGTAAGAGTATCTTTGGGTTTGTCTCCCTTTATGATTTCATCTTATTTTATTTTTCCCTCCGTTCCCCTATGAGCCTTTGTTTTGTTTCTTAAATTCCACATATGAGTGAAATCATATGATAATTGTCTTTCACTTAGCATAATACCCTCCAATTCCATCTACGTTGTTGCAAATGGTAAGATTTCATCCTTTTCTTTATCCACTCATCTCTTGATGGACATCTGGGCTCTTTCCATAGTTTGGCTAATGTGGACATTGCTGCTATAAATATTGGGGTACAGGTGTTCCTTCAGATCATGTTTCTATCCTTTGGGTAAATACATAGTAGTGCAGTTGCTGGGTTATAGGGTACCTCTACTTTTAACTTTTTGAGGAATCTCCATACTATTTTCCAGAGTGGCTGCACAAGCTTGCATTCTCACCAACAGTGTAAGAGGGTTCCCTTTTCTCTGCATCCTCACCAACATTTGTTGTTTCCTGTCTTGTTAATTGTAGCCATTCTGACTGGTGTGAGGTGGTCCCTCATTGTAGTTTTGATTTGTATTTCCCTGATGCCGAGTGATCAGCATTTTTTGTGTCTGTTGGCCATTTGGATGTCTTCTTTGGAGAAATCTCTATTCATGTCTTCTGCCCATTTCTTGACTGGATTATTTGTTCTTTGGGTGTTGAGTTTGATAAGTTCTTTATAGATCTTGGATACTAGACCTTTATCTGATATGCAAATATCTTCTCCCATTCTATTGGTTGTCTTTTGCTTTTTTTGACTGTTTCCTTTGCTGTGCAAAAGCTTTTTATCTTGATGAAGTCCCAATAGTTAATTTTTACCTTTATTTCCCTTGCCTTTGGAGACATGTCTAGCAAGAAGTTACTGCAGCCAAGATTGAAGAAGTTGCTGCCTGTGTTCTCCTCTAGGATTTTGATGGATTCCTGTCTCACATTTAGGACTTTCATCCATCTTGAGTCTATTTTTGTGTATGGTGTAAGGGGATGCTCCAGCTACATTCTTCTGCATGTGGCTGTCCAATTTTCCCAACACCATTTGTTAAAGAGACTGTCTTTCTTCCATTGGATGTTCTTTCTGTTTTGTTGAAGATTAGTTGACCATAGAGTTGAGGGTCCCTTTCTGGGTTTTCTGTTCTGTTCCATTGATCTATATGTCTGTTTTTTGTGCCAGTACTGTACTGTCTTGATGATTCTTTTAATTTACTTAATTTTGCTTTTGTTTTTTGGTATTTTCTAGATGTTCTATAATGAACAGGCATTACTTTTATAGTAAAGAGAAGAGAAATGTACAATTAGAAATATCAGTCATTTTTTTCCTCTGACATTTCTACTCTCTAGTTTGAGTTCTACTCATTGAAATTACACAGAAAAAGAAAATTCACTCTTCTAGATGCAGAACCCATTAAGATTTATTTATCAATTTTTTTAAATTTATTTTTCTTTCAAGTTTTTCATTTAAATTCTAGTTAGTTAACATATAGGGTAATATTGGTATCAGAAGTGGAATTTAATGATCAACACACATAACACGCAGTGCTCATCACAAGTGCTTTCTTAATATTTAAATGGGCCTCTTGGATTCTCCTTGAGTCTTCTTTAAAGTTTTCTTCAAAACGTTGTCACATGGTTCCCAGACCTTTCAGCACTAGCATTTTCAGTGCCCATGACTCTCCTGACTCATACGGAGTGTACTAAAATTCCTTTCTTTTTCATTCCTTTGTCTGCAATCTGTTTTTATACAACTAGGTAGCGTCTATATGCAACTATCTCTTATGTGCTTTTCCTGTCTTCCCTCTTCAAGCAGGCTGCAGATGGTGGACCTAAGGAACGGGAGCAGAGTGGCAGAGTTTATCCTCGTGGGCTTTGAGCAGAGCTCCTCTTTCACTCGGGCATTGCTCTTTGCCCTCTTCTTAGCCCTCTACAGCTTTGCCATGGCCATGAATGGCCTCATCATCTTCATCACCTGGACAGACCCCAGGCTCAACAGCCCCATGTACTTCCTTGGCCACCTGTCCTTCCTGGATGTCTGCTTCATCACCACCACCATGCCACAGATGCTGATCCACCTGGTGGTCAAGAACCACATTGTCTCCTTTGTCTCTTGCTTAACCCAAATGTATCTGGTTTTCGGTGTAGGTGTGGCCGAGTGCATCCTCTTGGCTTTTATGGCCTATGACCGTTATGTTGCTATCTGCCACCCACTCAGCTATGCCCAGATCATGAGCGGGCAGGTTTGTGTGAAGCTGGTAAGTACTGCCTGGTTCTTTGGGCTGATCAATGGCATCCTTCTTGATTACATGACATTTCGTGGTCCATTCTGTAGACATAACCACATAGAAAACTTTTTCTGTGAGGCCCCCATAGTGATCGCTCTCTCTTGTGGAGACCCCCAGTTTAGTCTGAGGGTGATCTTTGCCGATGCCATCGTGGTGCTGCTCAGCCCCATGGTGCTCATTGTCATCTCCTATGCACGCATCCTGCCCTCCATCCTTGGCAGAGCCTCCTCCTCAGGTCGTGGAAAGACCTTCTCCACTTGTGCTTCCCATCTGACTGTGGTCATCTTTTTGTACACCTCAGCCATATTCTCTTATATGAACCCTCGCAGCACACATGGCCCTGAAAAAGACAAGCCTTTCTCCCTCCTCTACACCATCATCACCCCCGTGTGCAACCCCATCATCTATAGTTTTCAAAACAAGGAAATGAAGGGGGCCATGGTGAGGGCCCTTGGGAGGACCAGCCTGGCCCAGTCCGAGTCTGTCTAGTGAGAAGCCTCCTGGAAGAGAAGCTCCCTCCCCAAGCCCTGACAATTGCATAACTCTCCAATGCTGAGAAACTCCAGGAAAACGCATCCATAGTTTTCTTCCTACTAGCATCAGACCTGGAAGATCTTGTTGATGTTTAATGCTCATCTGTCTGATTTCAACCAATCAACTACATTGATCCTTCCAAATTCCTCTTACTGATACATGTTCATGATTGGAGTGGCAAGTGTAATGAAATGGAAAAGTTTATTCCAAAACTGGGGGAAAGGTAGTAGGCGCCTAAAGAGAAGGAAGTAATAGGATGACCAGTCCATTCTTTGGAGTATTTCTTTCCTGGGCAAAGGCAAATAGCAGGAGCTCCATCTATGAAAAAAGAGCATACTGAAAGCCATGAGGGAAACAAGGGAATCTATAGAAGTTAGAGAAAAAGCAGTAGGTGGGAGAAATATGCTAAGAGGTATATGATATTGTCCCTATATGGTGGCATCAAAATTATCCAAGAAGTTCCCAGAAAAAATAAGAACTGCTGAATGGGATTGTATTGCTCCTCAAAGGAAGCAACAGGAGGAGGTATATGCCAAATACATGTGAATTATTAGTGGGGAGGTGAGAGGGCAGAAGCAAGAGCAGGAAGTCTGAGGACAGGACCCAGTTCCCCAGACTGTGAACTGGGAGTGGTAGCTATAGAACAAAATCTCCTAGGGTCAGGGAAGCTTCCAGTGACATCTGCATTTTATAAGAATATAAAAAGAGCACTTTAACTTATTTATGCATTTGTCTGCTTCCATTGGAAGATTTTGTCACTGGCCTGGATGCTTGTTGTGCAATTTAAATGTTTCCCTTTTCTTCAAAAGATTCCTTCCTATGTCTTCTTTTATTTACAATACACTACATTTCCTGAGACACTGCTCACATCTCTTCTTTCTACCCTACCCCTAGTCAGTTACCTAATATCTAGGCAGGGATTCTCAGCAGGGATGATTCTCTCCCCCAGGAGGTATTTGGCAATATCTGAAGACATTTTCTAGTTGTCACAAGCGAGGGAGGGTGTGTGCTACTGGCACCTAGTAGGTAGAGGTCAAAGATGCTGCTGAATATCTTACAATACACAGAACAGCACCCACAATAAAGAATTATGCAGCCCAAGAATCATTAGTGCTGAGCTTGAGTAACCCTGGTCAGGAGATGAAGTATTAAAAGAGCAGAATGGGGAAGATGATAAGAGGTATTGATATGGGAAAAGAAGAGGCAGGAGGAAACCAAGAGTTTAGAATTCAGAATTCTATCTCATTTCTGGTTTACTGTGAGCAAGCTTTCTCCTGCACTGCCATGGCAACTATCTATGTAAGTACTTGTGATAAAACCTGCTCTAAAACTTCTGTGTTTGTCTCTATCTGAGCCTACTTCTACTCCTCCAGTTTTCCCAAGTTATAAGACTTTTCCTATCCAATCATGCACTCCTGCCTGCCACAAGCATGGACACCTACATAAGTTCTGCCCTTTTCCTCTGTTACTTCAACCCAAACTTCACCCACCCAACAGTCATCTTTCCCTTGTTCCCATAAATCTCACATTCCTGCCCAACTAAATCCTAACATCCATCACCTTTGTTCATGTGCAGTAGGACTCCTGCACATGCCATTCAGTGCAACCCATGAAAACCATGTGGGAATACTTAAGGGAATACTTCCTACAATGTCAGTATTTTTCTCATTCACTTTATCAATCTCCTTCTTTCACCAATGCTTATATTTCATCAGTGCACAGATTAAAGAGGCCCTAAATATACCCCAAATATGTTACTTACAAACAACCCACATGTTCCATTCATAGGAAAGTCCACTCTACCTTCTATGTGTGCTAGATACTTTCTTTTGCCCCTCTAGAATGAAATACACACCTTTTCCCTCTGGTCTCTGTCCTGGTAGACAGACCTTTGTTGGTTTCCTCAATGGGTTTTGTTGCCTCTACATACTGGTCGGGTTCAACTAGTAAGAGTTACTTAGTAGGATAGAGGAAGGCAGGAGAAGAAGGAGTGAGGATGTTTATTCTCCTGCTCCTTCCCTGATGTCCCAGAGTTACCATCAGGTGGCCTTCTACAGTTCCCTTTCCTGTCCCCATAAGGTGGTACCTGCTCCCTGCTCTTGAGAGCCCAGGATGATTCACCATCCCTTTTTGATTCCCCTTAATCCTTCCATATCCTGGTAAGCACCCTCATTAGTCCTATTTAAGTATGCCAACTATTTCCTCCCAGCACACTGACTGACCTAGTAACAGGTACCAGGTACATATTACCAAATACAAATGGAAAATTTCTCAAAATAAACCATATACTAGTCCATAAAGCAAATCTCAAAACATTTCAAAGATATGAAGTCACATAGACCAAGTTCTCTGACCGTAATGCAGTTAAGTTAGAAAGCAGTATCAAAACGATTACTAGAAGAAACCCATATGGTTGGAAATTAAGAAACATAATTGTAATCAATGTATTTACCAAGGAATGAATATAAGACTAGTCCAACATGGGAAGAGTAAAGAGCTTGGAAGTAAAGGGCTCGCACTCCCACCCTCACCAATAAATTAGGGTAAACAAATGGAAAATCAACAACACTTCTTAGATCTATCAGAGAATTGAAGTCACAGGGGAAACCACCCCCCCCCAAAAAAAAACTGGGAGACAAGTGAAGACAGAAAATCACAGCTTTCTGGGAGTGAAGGCTGCAACTGGAGCCTGGTCAGAATACTTAAAGGGAAATTGACTAGTTATTGGAGACTGAGAATGGGCTAACTTCAGAGATAAAATCTCCTCAGGGCCTGACCTCAGAGGAGCCCTCATAGTTTCATGAGTTTTACTTCCAGCAGCCCCACCACATTCTCATGATGAAGATGAGAAAAAAATTCCCTTGTGCTTCAGCAGGGGGAAGGGACAAGTTAGCATTTTGAAATAAGCCCAGAGAACACTGTCTGCCCTCAAGGAAAACTATTTGATGAGAATCTAATGAATCTGGAGAAGGATCCATGAAAAAACAACAAAAACAAAACAAACACACAAAAGCCAAAAAACAAAAAAAAAAGCTGAGAGGGACCTGTGAAGGTTGTTACAGCCCAGGGACACAGGCTCATTAGAAGACCAAGACCTAATCATAGGACTATGGAATGTTTCCACTCCCCTGTACCTTACTACCACATCAATAAGGTTGTAGATTTTCAAGGATCACAGCTGAAAGAGCTGCAACACTCAGACCCTATTTAAGAAGGAGTCTATAGGGAAACAAAAAAAGACAGCAAAGGAGACAAAAGCAAGGACATGTGAGGAAATTTTAGCCTCTGACACCACAGCTACAGCAAACATTAAACACAGCCTAACACAAAACCCCCCACTGAAAGCCTATTTACCTCGGTTCCTACTACCTGATACCTCATGTCAGGCTTTCAACACAAGAATTGATTATGATAATAATTAGAAAAGTTTACAAACCCCAAATTAGTAATGAAACTACTTACCATTTTGTGGGATGTACCTAGAGCAATAATTTCTTTTATTAGGAAAAAAGGACGTGTTAAAAAGTAATAAATTAAGCTACCAACTGAATCACAGATTATGCAAGGAACATAGAAGGAATAAAAATGTATATAATTGATTCAAACAAATCCAAAGATTGATGAAATTGATAGAATTAGAAGAAATTAATAATTTCACAGGTCTGTGGCATGAGTGATCAAAAATAAACAGACTTAAACAATACTAAGAATGAAAGGGGCCCATAACTACAGATGTTACAGAATGAATTATAAGAGGCCTTCTGTTTCTGATATTGATGGACCATGTAATTTGGATCAACTATGTCACTCAAAACAACAAAAGCTGGACAAAATATTTTAAACCATCCACTTGAAGGCACTAAAGCACTAAAGAGGCAGTGAAGAATTTGGGAGCTAAGACCCAGGAACAGTCAATCTACATTTAAGCAGATCTAGAAAGAACTGATAAGAGGATTAGTAAAGTGGGAGAGATGTCATGAAGAAGATGAAAGAAAGAATGGATAGAGCAAATACAATATCTGAAGAGAAAATAGCCCAGATTTTTCCAAAACTGAAGAAGACATCAGTGCACAGATTAAAGAGGCCCTAAATATACCCCAAATATGTTACTTACAAAAAGAAATACACACATGGGCATACCATTAGAATGTCTGAAAAAGAGGGACAAAGAGAAAAACTTAACAGCTGCCTGAAGAAAAGGACAGATTCCCTTCAAAAGAAGCACAATTAGATTGACAGCTATCTTCTCAACAATGAAAGTCAAAATATAAAATTTATCTTATTTAAAACTCCATTGTAGTGGACTAGAGAGGAGCTGGAAGTCAAAGAAAGACAATGCTCCACCTGGCCTGGAAGAGAGCATACATCCACATTGTGAATTGCCTGTGGCGGCCATGTGGCAAGGAAGTACAGGCAGCCTCCAGGAGCTGACAGCAATGTCTGACTGACACCCAGCAAGGACATAGGTACCTCAGTGGTACAACAGCAAAGAACAGATTTTGCCAACAACCTTTGAGCTTGGGAGATGACCCTGAGCCTCAGATGAAAATCACAGCCTGGTTGACACTTTGATTTCAGCCTGGTGAGATCCTGAGCAGAATACCCAGCTAACCATACCCAGACTCCTGACCCAAGGAAATTGTAAGATAGTAAGTTTGTGTTACTTTGAGTCCCTGAATTTGTGGTAATTTGTTACACAGCAATAGACTACTAATAAACAAGCTTTTTAAATTCTAACATAATACCATGGAAAACTTTATGACATTAAATCTGCTTAGATAAATAGAAAAAAGTACTAGAGAAATATTATTTTCCACAAATGACTAAAGAAGGAAAACATGAACTCACTTGTAATCATAAAGATAAATCATTAGCTTAAGAATATTTCCAGGGGCGCCTGCGTGGCTCAGTCGTTAAGCGTCTGCCTTCGGCTCAGGTCATGATCCCGGGGTCCTGGGATCGAGCCCCACATCGGGCTCCCTGCTCGGGGGGAAGCCTGCTTCTCCCTCTCCCACTCCCCCTGCTTGTGTTCCCTCTCTTGCTGTGTGTGTCTCTATCAAATAAATTAAAAAAAAAAAAAGAATATTTCCATAAAATTGAAGATGACACAAAGAAATGGAAAGACATTCCACACTCATGGATTGGATGAACAAATATTGTTAAAATCTCCATACTATCCAAAGTAATCTACACATTTAATGCAATCCCTATCAAAATACCAACAGCATTTTTCACAGAACTAGAACAAAAAATCCTAAAAATTATATGGAACCACCAAGACCCCAAATAGCCAAAGCAATCTTGAAAAAGAAAAGCAAAGCTGGAGGGGTGGAGCAAGATGGCAGAGGAGTAGGAGACCTAAATTTCGTCTGGTCCCAGGAATTCAGCTAGATAGCTGTCAAACCATTCTGAACACCTACAAAATCAACAGGAGATCAAAGAAAAGAATAGCAACAACGCTCTGAACAGAAAAGCGACCACTTTCTGGAAGGTAGGACGTACGGAGAAGTGAATCTGAGGTGATATTCGGGAAGATAGATGGTGGGGGGGGGAACTGGCTACTGGCAAGTGATAGAGCTGCGGAGCACAAAATCGGAACTTTTAAAAGTCGGCTCCGCTGAGGGACATCGCTCCGGTGGCTAAGGGGGGGTGGAACCTCACAGGACAGTGTGGTCTCAGGACCCTCAGGGTCACAGAAAGACCAGGGGTGCCTGAGTGCAGCAGAGCTCCCAGGTATCAGAGTGGGGAAGCTGGCTGCAGAGACAGAGCCGAGGCGTGGGCTTTCAGCTCGGGGTTGCCATAAACCGTGATCCGGGGCACAGTCGGGCCACTGCTCTTCCAGCAGGGACCCAACAAGCGGCAGATCCAGGGAGACTCCCCTTCCTCCCTCGGGAGGAGCGGCGTGGGAGTGCACCACAGGCATCTTCTGGGTTTAGAGACTCCACACCAAGTCGGGTGCCAGAGATAGAAATGCTCGGTCACAGGCTGGGTGAGCACGGAGTGCGGCTGGAGACAGGGAGACAGGAGTGACTGACTGCTTTTCTCTGGGGGCTCACTGAGGAGCGGGGCCCCGAGTTCTCGGCTCCTCCAGGGTGGAGATTGGGAGGCCACCATTTTCACTCTCGTCCTCCAAAGCTGTAGGGAAAGCTTGCAGGGAACAAAAGCTCCAGAGAGCAAACCCGATTAGATTACTTAGCCCGGACCGGCAAGGACAGGGCAATTCTGCCTCTGGCAAAGACATTTGGGAACCATGGCAACAGGCCTCTCCCTGAGAAGATCAGCGAGAACAGCCAGCCAAGGCCAAGTTTACCAATCAATGAGAACGGCAGAACTCCAGTGCTAGGGGAATACTTCACATAGAATTCATGGCTTTTTTCCCCCTGATTCGTTAGTCTTTCAAAGTTAATTTTTAAAATTTTCTTTATTTTTTTCTTTTTCTATTTTTAAAAAAATTTTTCTTTTTACCTTTTTCAACCAACATCTTATCAATCCCTTTTTAAAAATCTTTTTAATTTTCATTTTTAGAGTCATATTCTATCCCTTCATTATAGTTAACCTTATTTTTTGTATATATATAAGTTGTTCTCGCTTTAAAATGTTGGGATACAGTTTTCTTCTAACAGACCAAAATATACCCTAAATCTCTAGTGTATGGCTCTGTTCTAGTCTCCTGCCTGATCACATTCTCTCCCTCCCTTTTTTTTTTTTCCAAATTTCTCTTCTTTCTTTTTCCAACCAACTTATCAATTCCTTTTTATAAAATCTTTTATAATTTTCATCTTTACAGTCATATTCCATCCCTTCATTGTATTTACCCTTATTTTTGTACATATATAAGTTTTTCTTTCTTTAAAATTTTTGGAGGCAGTTTCTTCTAAGAGACCAAAATACTCCCAAAATCTTGTGTGTGGCTCTGATCTATTCACCAGCCTGATCATATATTTTTTTTCTTTCTTTCCCTGTTTTTCCCCCTGGTTTTGGGTCTCTTCTGATTTGTTTAGTGTATATTTTTCTGGGGTCATTGTAAACCTGTTAGCATTTTGTTCTCTCATTCATCTATTTTCCTCTGGAAAAAATGACAAGACAGAAAAACTCACCTCAAAAAAGGAAAGAACAAGAGGCAGTACCAACTGCCAGGGACCTAATCAATATGGACATTAGTAAGATGTCAGAACTAGAGTTCGGGATGATGATATAAAGATACTAGCTAGGTTTGAAAAAAGCATGGAAGATACTAGAGAATCCCTTTCTGGAGAAATAAAAGAACTAAAATCTAACCAAGTTGAAAATTTTTTTCCCCTCTGCCCCACCCTTCCCCCTGCTTTAAAAATCTTTTTTTTCTTTCTTTTTTTTTTAAATCTTATTTTATTATGTTATGTTAGTCACCATACATCATTAATTTTTGATGTAGTGATCCATGATTCATTGTTTTTGTATAACACCCAATGCTCCATGCAGTAAAAAGGCTATATTAATGAGGTGCAATAAAAAAATGGAGGCTCTAACTGCTAGGATAAATGAGGCAGAAGAGAGAATTAGTGATATAGAAGACCAAATGATGGAAAATAAAGAAGCTGAGAAAAAGAGAGATTAACAACTACTGGATCACGAGGGCAGAATTCGAGAGATAAGTGATACCATAAGATGAAACAATATTAGAATAACTGGGATCCCAGAAGAAGAAAGAGAAGGCCAGAAGGTATATTGGAGCAAATTATAGCAGAGATCTTCCCTAATCTGGGGAAGGAAACAGGCATCAAAATCCAGGAGGCACAGAGAACCCCCCTCAAAATCAATAAAAAGAGGTCAACACCCCGACATCTAATAGTAAAATTTACGAGTCTCAGAGACAAAGAGAAAATCCTGAAAGCAGCTCAGGACAAGAGGTCTATAACCTACAATGGTAGAAACATTAGATTGGCAACAGACCTATCCACAGAGACCTAGCAGGCCAGAAAGGACTGGCATGACATATTCAGAGCACTGAATGAGAAAAATATGCAGCCAAGAATACTATATCCAGCTAGGCTGTCATTGAAAATAGAAGGAGAGAGAAAAAGTTTCCAGGACAAACAAAAATTAAAGGAATTTGCAAACACGAAACCAGCCCTACAAGAAATATTGAAAGGGGTCCTCTAAGCAAAGAGAGAGCCTAAAAGTAACATAGGCCAGAAAGGAATAGAGACAATATACACTAACAGTCACCTTACAGGCAATACAGTGGCACTAAATTCATATCTTTCAGTAGTTACCCTGAACGTAAATAGGCTAACTGGCCCAATCAAAAGACACAGGGTATCAGATTGGATAAAAAAAACAAGACCCATTGATATGCTGCCTGCAAGAGACTCATTTTAGATGCAAAGACACCTCCAGATTGAAAGTGAGGGTGTGGAAAACTATTTACCATGCAAATGGACATCAAAAGGAAGCTGAGGTGGCAATCCTTATATCAGACAAATTAGATTTTAAACCAAAGATTATAATAAGAGATGAGGAAGGACACTTTAGCCTACTTAAAGGGTCTATCCAACAAGAAGATCTAACAATTGTAAATATCTATGCTCCTAACATGGGAGCAGCCAATTATATAAGCCAATTAATAACAAAATCAAAAAAACCCATCAACAACAATACAATAATAGTAGAGGACTTTAACAGCCCCCCCTCACTGAAATGAACAGATCTTCTAAGCAAAAGATCAACAAGGAAATAGAGGCTTTAAATGACACACTGAACCAAATGGACTTCACAGTTATATTCAGAACATTCCATCCCAAAGCAACAGAATACACATTCTTCTCTAGTGCCCATAGAACATTCTCCAGAATCATCCTAGGTTACAAGTCAGGTCTCAACCGGTACCAAAAGATTGGGATCATTCCCTGCATATTTTCGGACAACAGTGCTTTGAAACTAGACCTCAATCACAAGAGGAAAGTCGGAAAGAACTCAAATACATGGAGGCTAAAGAGCATCCTACTAAAGAATGACTGGGTCAACCAGGAAATTAAAGAAGAATTTAAAAAATTCATGGAAACAAATGAAAATGAAAACACAACTACTCAAAATCTTTGGGATGCAGCAAAGGCGGTCCTAAGAGGAAAGTATATAGCAATACAAGCCTTTCTCAAGAAACAAGAAAGGTCTCAAGTACACAACCTAACCCTACACCTAAAGGAGCTGGAAAAAGAACAGCAAATAAAGCCTAAACCCTGCAGGAGAGGAGAAATAATAAAGATAAGAGCAGAAATCAATGAAATAGAAACTAAAAGAACAGTAGAACAGATCAATGAAACTAGGAGCTGGTTCTTTGAAAGAATTAACAAGATTGATAAACCCCTGGCCAGACTTATCAAAAAGAAAAGAAAAATGACCCAAATCAACAAAATCATGAATGAAAGAGGAGAGATCAGAGCCAACACCAAAGAAATACAAACAATTATAAGAACATATTATGAGCAACTCTATGCCAGCAAATTAGATAATCTGGAAGAAATGGATGCATTCCTAGAGTTGTATAAACTACCAAAACTGAACCAGGCAGAAATAGCAAACCTGAACAGACCCAGAACCACTAAGGAAATGGAAGCAGTAATCAAATATCTCCCAACAAACAAGAGCCCAGGGCCAGATGGCTTCCCAGGGGAATTCTACCAAACATTAAAGAAGAATTATTACCTATTCTTCTGAAACGATTCCAAAAAATAGAAATGGAAGGAAAACTTCCAAACTCATTTTATGAGGCCAGCATTACCTTGATCCCAAAACCAGATAAAGACCCCATCAAAAAGGGGAATTACAGACCAATATCTCTGATGAAAATGGATGCAAAAATTCTCACCAAAATACTAGCCAATAGGATGCAACAGTACATTAAAAGGATTATTCACCACGACCAAGTGGGATTTATTCCTGGGCTGCAAGGTTGGTTCAACATCCGAAAATCAATTAATGTAATACAATACATTAATGAAAGAAAGAAGAAGAGCCATATGATCCTCTCAATAGGTGCAGAAAAAGCATTTGACAAAGTACAGCATCCTTTCTTGATTAAAACTCTTCAGAGTGTAGGGATAGAGGATACATACCTCAATATCATAAAAGCCATCTATGAAAAACCCAGAGAGAATATCATTCTCAATGGGGAAAAAGAGAGCTTTTCCCCTAAGGTCAAGAACACGGCAGGATGTCCACTATCACCACTGGTATTCAACATAGTACTAGAAGTCCTAGCCACAGCAATCAGACAACAAAAAGAAATAAAATGTATCTGAATCAGAAAAGAAGAAGTCAAACTCTCACTCTTGGCAAATGATATGATACTTTATGTGGAAAACCCAAAAGACTTCACCCCAAAACTGCTAGAACTCATACAGTAATTCAGTGGCAGGATATAAAATCAATGCACAGAAATAAGTTGCATTTCTATACACCAACAACAAGACAGAAGAAAGAGAAATTAAGGAGTCGATCCCATTTACAGTTGCACCCAAAACCATAAGATACCTAGGAATAAATCTAACCAACGAGGCAAAGAATCTGTACTCAGAAAACTACAGCATACTCATGAAAGAAATTGAGGAAGACATAAAGAAATGGAAAAAGGTCCCATGCTCATGGATTGAAAGAATATATATTGTGAAAATGTCAATGCTACCTAGAGCAATCTACACATTTAATGCAATCCCTATCAAAATACCATCCACTTTTTTCAAAGAAATGGAACAAATAATCCTAAAATTTGTATGGAACCAGAAAAGACCCCGAATAGCCAGAGGAATGTTGAAAAAGAAAAGCAAAGCCGGTGGCATCACAATTCCGGATTTCAAGTTCTATTACAAAGCTGTAATCATCGAGACAGTATGGTACCGGCACAAAAACAGACACATAGATCAATGGGACAGAATAGAGAGCCCAGAAATGGACCCTCAACTCTATGGTCAACTAATCTTTGACAAAGCAGGAAAAATGTCTAATGGTAAAAAGACAGTCTCTTCAACAAATGGTATTGGGAAAATTGGACAGCTACATGCAGAAGAATAAAACTGGACCATTTCCTTACACCACACACAAAAATAGACTCAAAATGGTTGAAAGACCTAAGTGTGAGATGGTAATCCATCAAAATCCTAGAGGAGAACACAGGCAGCAATCTGTTCGACCTCAGCTACAGCAGCTTCTTCCTAGAAACATTACCAAAGGAAAGGGAAGCAAGGGCAAAAATGAACTATTGGGACTTCGTCAAGATAAAAAGCTTTTGCACAGCAAAGGAAACAGTCAACAAAACCAAAAGACAACTGACAGAATGGGAGAAGATATTTGCAAATGACATATCAGATAAAGGGCTAGTATCCAAAATCTATAAAGAACTTATCAAACTCAACACCCAAAGAACAAATAATCCAATCAAGGAATGGGCAGAAGACATGAACAGACATTTTTCCAAAGAAGACATCCAATTGGCCAACAGACACATGAAAAAGTGCTCAACGTCACTCGGCATCAGGGAAATCCAAATCAAAACGTCAGTGAGATACAACCTCACACCAGTCAGAATGGCTAAAATTAACAAGTCAGGAAATGACAGATGTTGGCAAGGATGTGGAGAAAGGGGAACCCTCCTACACTGTTGGTGGGAATGCAAGCTGGTGCAGCCACTCTGGAAAACAGTATGGAGGTTCCTCAAAAATTTGAAAATAGAGCTACCATATGACCTGGCAATTGCACTACTGGGTATTTACCCCAAAGATACAAATGTAGTGATCCAAAGGGGTATGTGCACTCCAATGTTTATAGCAGCAATGTCCACAATAGCCAAACTATGGAAAGAGCCAAGATGTCCATCAACAGATGAATGGATAAAGAAGATGTGGTATATATATACAATGGAATATTATGCAGCTATCAAAAAATGAAATCTTGCCATTTGCAATGACGTGGATAGAACTAGAGGGTATCATGCTAAGCGAAATAAGTCAATCAGAAAAAGACAAGTATCGTAGGATCTCACTGATATGAGGGATTCTTAATCTCAGGAAAAAAATGAGGGTTGCTGGAGTGGTGGGGGGTGGGAGGGAATGGGTGGCTGGGTGATGGACACTGGGGAGGGTATGTGCTATGGTGTGCGCTGTGAATTGTGTAAGACTGATGAATCACAGACCTGTACTTCTGTAACAAATAATACATTATATGTTAAAAAAAAGAAGAAGAAGAAGATAGTAGGAAGGGAAAAACGAAGGGGGGGGGAATCGGAGGGGGAGATAACCATGAGAGACTAAGGACTCTGAGAAACAACCTGAGGGTTTTGGGGGGGTGGGGGGATGGGTTAGCCCGGTGATGGGTATTAAGGAGGGCATGTATTGAATGGAGCACTGGGTGTTATATGCAAACGAATCATGGAACACTACATCAAAAACTAATAATGTAATGTATGATGACATAACATAATAAAATTTTTAGAAAGTATATAAAGAAAAAAAAGGAAAAGAAAAGCTGTAGGTATCACAATTCCAGACTTAAATTACAAAGCTCTAGTAATCAAAACACTCTGGTACTGGCACAAAAATAGACACATGCATCAATGGAACAGAATAGAAAACCTAGAAATAAACCCATAATTATATGGGAAACTAATCTTAGACAAAGGAGGAAAGAATATCCAATGGGAAAAAGGCAGTGTCTTCAACAGATGGTGTTGGGAAAACTGGACAACTAGATGCAAAAGAATGAACCTGAACCACTTTTTACACCATACATAAAACGAAACTCTAAATGGAGTAAAGACCTAAATGTGAGACCTGGAACCATAAAAGTTATGAAGAGAGCACAGAGAGTAATTTCTCTGACATCGGCCATAGCAACATTTTTCCAGATATGTATCCTGAGGCCAGGAAATGAAAGCAAAAGTTTTCCATCAAAATAAAAATTTCTGCACAGCAAAGGGAACAACTGAAAAACTAAGAGGCCTCCTACTGAACAGAAGAAGAGATTTGCAAATGACATATCTAATAAAGGGTTAGTGTCCAAAATCTATACAGAACTGATACAACTCAACACCCAAAAAACAAATAATCCAATTAAAAATGGGCAGAAGATGTGAACAGACACGTGGCCAATGGACATATGAAAAGATGTTCAGCATCACACATCATCAGGGAAATGCAAATCAAAACCACAATGAGATATCACCTCATGCCTGCCAGAATGGCTAACATCAAAAACACAAGGAAGAACAAGTGTGGCGAGGATGTGGAGAAAAAGGAACCCTCTTGCACTGTTGGTGGGAATGCAAACTGGTGCAGCATCTGTGGAAAACAGTATAGAGGGTCCTCAAAAACTTAAAAGTAGAACTACCCTATAATCCAGTAATCCCACCATTGGGTATCTACCCAAAAATAAAGAAACACTAATTCATATGGATAATGCATTGTAGGGAGGATACATACAGGATGATACATGTTTCTATCAGCATTATTTACAGTAGCCAAATTATGGAAACATCCCAAGTGTCTATGGAGAGATGAATGGATAAAGAAGATATGGTATATATACACAATGCAATATTATTCTGCCATAAAAAAGAATGAAATCTTCCCACTTGCAAAAACATGGATGGAGCTAGAGAGTATAATGCTAACTGAAATAAGTGAAATACATCAGTAAGAGAAAGACAAATGCCATATGCTTTCACTCATGGTGGAATTTAAGAAACAAAAAAAGAGCAAAGATTAAAAAAAAAAATAAAAAAGGAGAGAGGCAAACCGAAAAACAGACTCTTCACTGTAGAGAACAAACTGATGCTTACCAGAGGGGAGGTGGGTGGAGTGATGGGTAAAATAGGTGATGGGGATTAAGGCGTGCACTTGTCATGATGAGCACTGGGTGATATATCAGTATATGGTACTAAATGGTACCATCACTCTATGGGACACCTGAAACTAAAATAACACTGTACATTAGCTATACTGGAATTTAAAATTTTTAAAAATTTCTAGATTTTGGATACTAATCCTTTATCAGATACGTCATTTGCAAATATCTTCTCCCATTCCATAGGTTGTCTTTTAGCTTTGTTGATTGTTTCCTTCACTGTGCAGAGCTTTGTATCTTGATGAAGTCCCAATAGTTCATTTTTGCTGTTGTAGTATGGAGGTTCCTCAAAAGGTAAAAATAGAACTACCCTACGACCCACCAATTATACTATTAGGTATTTACCCAAAGATACAAAAATACTTTTTTGAAGGGGCACATGCACCCCGATGTTTATAGCAGCATTATCAACAATAGCCAAACTATGAAAAGAGTCCAAAGGTCCACTGAATGATGAATGGATAAAGAAGATGTGGTGTATATATATACACATATACGTATTTATCTATGATGGAATATTACTCACCCATCAAAAAGAATGAAATCTTGCCACTGGCAATGACATGGATGGAGGTAGAGAGTATTATGCTATGCGAAATAGAGAAAGACAAATACTATGTGATTTCAATCATATGTGGAATTTAAGAAAGAAAACAAGATGAACATACAGAAAGGGGGAAGAAAGAGGGAAGCAGACCATAAGCGACTCTTAACTAGAGAGAACAAACTGAGGGTTGATGGAGAGAGGTGGTTGGGCCCTGGGCTAAATGGGTGATGCATATGAAGGAGGGCACTTGTTGTGATGAGCACTGGGTGTTATATGTAAGTCATGAATCACAAAAAATCTTTAGAAATGCCACAATTACAGGGCATTCTGAATAATGCAAAAATCAGAACGAAAACAATGATTTTTTTCTGGCCATGTAAGGATTTGTTTGGTAAGGGCCTGGGCTCTTTCTAATGATGGGGCTAATGCAGTAGGATGCAGAGTAAGGCCTGGCAGACAATGGCTCTGGTCTTACAAGGTCTTTCTAATTTCACTTTTTTGCTCCTGGTGAAGTGTCTCAGTGTAGGTTACTGTCTTTCTAATATTTCTGATGTGAGACACCACTCAGCTAGATACAACTACTTGGTTCTCTTCCTCCACAAATAGGTGCCAATATCTTCCCAACAACTCTGCAACTTGTGTATTCTTCTTGACCTCCAGTTGTGGATGACCCCCGTCTCACTAACAAGGAACTCGGTAGATCCTGGTTGCCCTTCTCTTTTAGCAAGGCTAATTCTGGGGCTCACCCTTATTCCTTTCTAGAGGTTTTCATCAGATCTACATTTTTTTTTCTTTTTTTAATTTAAATTCAATTAGCCAATGTATAGTACATCATTAGTTCTTGATATAATGTTCAATGATTAATTAGTTGTGTATAACACCCAGTGCTCATCACATCACGTGCCCTCCTTATTGCCCATTACCGAGTTATCGCATCCCCCCACTCCCCTCCCTTTCCCAACCCTCAGGCTGTATTTTTGAATGATTAATGGCCCTTCTTTTGCTTTTTCAAATCTGATTTCTAAATCTTCATTGTTAGTTAACAAAGAGAAATTGATTATCCACTTTAGGATGAACTGTAGCTTGTCTGAGCAAGAATCAGGACAGTGGATGCCTTTGCCTTCCTCCTAAAGACTGCCTGTTGATCTAATCCTATTGAATTAGGAGAATTTTCAACCTGGCTCTTAGCTCTCAGCCTTGAGAAGCAGTGGAAATCTTCACTCAATTCTCAAAGAAGCCCCAATGAATTAACATTTTTTATTTTATAAATTTGATTTCAAAATTATTGCGTATCAGCCATTATGGAATTTGGGGCCTCCAATTGATCCATGCATTGTCCAGTTGGGGACAGGAATTTCTATCTTCCTTACTAAATATTGAAGAGAAACTGGTTTTCATCACTGACTCTATCCTTTATATCACAATAATCATAAACCTACTAATAATTCAATTTACTAAAAGAACATCTTTTTAGGGCCACTTTGTACCTCTTAAAGTCTTTTTCAAAGTTTGGGTATAATTTTAACTTTCAGTTTCAGACTTTCTGGGCTTAATCCATGTTTCTGCTTACATTGGCCATTTTTTCTTTTATAAAAATGCACTTTTCCGGGGCACCTGGGTGGCTGGGTCATTAAGTGTCTGCCTTCGGCTCAGGTCATGATCCCAGGGTCCTGGGATCGAGCCCCGCATCGGGCTCCCTGCTCGGCGGGAAGCCTGCTTCTCCCTCTCCCATTCCCCCTGCTTGTGTTCCCACTCTCGCTGTGTCTCTCCGTCAAATAAATAAATAAAATCTTAAAAAAAAAAAAAAAAAGCACTTTTCCAAGAACAACCTCTGAATCTGTCAGTCATTAAGCAGCTATTTTTTCTGGAGTTGATGTTTTTTCTTCTTACACACTTTTTCCTTGAGTATTTCATTATTTCATTACTCTGAGATACCGCCGTATTTTATTGATGCCCTACTAGAGCTCTTATCCATATCATAGTACAGTGAAATTGTAAAATATCTCTACCCTCAACTGTACTGCATGCTCTACCAGAACTTAACAATGCTTAGAAATACATTTTTAATTTGCAGCTTCAGTTTTTTAAAGGCTTCAGGCATTTTGAGGATTGACATTTATTTTTATTTTTTTAAAGATTTTATTTATTTATTTGACAGAGAGAGAGACAGCGAGAGAGGAAACACAAGCAGGGGGAGTGGGAGAGGGAGAAGCAGGCTTCCCGCTGAGCAAGGACCCTGATGCAGGACTTGATCCCCCGACCCTGGGATCATGACCTGAGCCAAAGGCAGACACTTAACGACGGAGCCACCCAGGCACCCCGAGGATTAATGACATTTAAAAATGTAAATGTCTTGGGGTGCCTGGTGGCTCCATCGTTAAGCATCTGCCTTCTGCTTGGGAAGCCTGCTTCTCCCTCTCCCACTCCCTCTGCTTGTGTTCCCTCTCTCGCTGTGTCTCTGTCAAATAAATAAATAAAATCTTAAAAAAAAAAAGTAAATGTCTTAACTAATATTTTTTATTTATTCAGTGACCTAGAAAAGGAAGCTAGATTTGTTGAGCACTTTCCCTACTACAAATACTGTTCTATGTGATTTACATATAAACATATTTACATACACACGCACATTTTTGATTGAATAAATTTCCTCCTAATCTTCACACCAACCACACCAACAAATATGTTTTTCTTCATTTTACTCTCAAGAAAAATGCTGTCATGCACACATGTTTTCATACAACATTTCAGAGATGCCTGGACAAACTGAAACATATCTTCTGACTCCCTAGAGCTCCATGAACCTCAGGATAAATATATCCACCATAAAGTTTTTCTGCTCAGAAAAATAATGGTTTTTGGCTTTCAAGTCATGAAATTATGTATTTAATCCAAAAAAGGAAGGGATTAGAGTATGCAGAAGAGAAACCAGATTTCAAGCTGTGTTAGATTTGAAATTACTAAAGGCACATTTTATTTACAGCAGACCTGCAAGAAGATAGCCAAGCCTCACAGAAGCTGAAGCTTTCTAAGAATCTACATGATTTAAACAAGGCTGATGAGTTCGTTTACAACTTAAGTGAGCCAATCTCATTCCTAAAACAAACATACTCTCCAGAATAAATGAATGATACAGTGCTGTATTATATTTTCTTTCCTGTGGCCATAGCATGCTAGGAAAGCTACAGGAACATTGTGGCCAACTGTTGAAGGTATTCAACAGTGTCCTGCTCCTCTTCAGTAAACATGACAGGAATCAGAATCTTAACATTACAATAAGACATTTTCCCACCTGTCTAGTCTACAATAGCACACTTTGTTCATTGTGCTCCTGTGGTCAAGGAATGTACGCTTCTCTCCCTGAACTCACCAGCCCTATACCTTGAGCATTCAGCATACCTGTATCAGCAGAACTCTTCCCTCTCAGGATCTGCCCGGACATCACTGTGACTAATGGTTTCTTGTCGTTGTAATCAAAGCTCTATCACATTTTTGTTAAAATTTTATTTCCATATATGTGATTATATCACTAATAATAATTGTTAGGGATTTTGAGGGGTCCAGTAAATAACACTGCTCTTCTCATCTGGCTCTGAATCATCTGAGAAATAAGACAGAGTCTGCAGGTGGAGGTTAAAACATCACCTTTACTAATAACAAAGCAGACACTGCAGCAATTGGACTTCCTAATCCAGAAGCAGAGAGTTAGACAGAAAAACCTATTCCCCTGTAACTGGCAGGACCGTACTGCCACAAGGCCTCCCCAAACAGGGGTAGACCCTGCCCTGGAGAAGGCCACTCCCTCCCAAGGGGAAGGTGAGAGGAAAGGGATAGAAAACACGTGCTCGGTTTCTCCTTCTAAAATCACCAATCTGGTAAGCCACTCACTCCCCATGGGACGGTCTGAATGAGGAAGAGAAAGGTCAAGAGGGTTATGCTATCACAATCTATCCATGTGGAAGGAAACATCAGGAATGTGGAAGAACTTATTCCCTACCTACCCCGCCCCTAACAGTATCTAGCATTGTGTTCTCTAACCCCATTAAGTCTACAGTTAACCATAGGGTGTAAGATATTAAAACAGTCCTACTTCCACCTTCATGTTGGCTGCCCCTCCAACACAAATCACTGCTCTGGTGAGAGGCTCTTGGAACTTTGGAACAGTTCTATTTTCCTTGCAAGTGGTTCTAAAAGGAATCAGAACAGTAAGTCAACTCTGAAGCCAGTCTAGACCCACAGCTGAAAACTTATTCCCTATTCCTCTCTCCTTGCCAAACTGTGTTCAACTACATTGTCCAACATAACAGAGGTTCTTCAATGAGATTAAATTATATCCTTAAATTACAATAAAAAATAATGGCATGTGTGAACTACTTTATAAATTATTGTTAATTTAAATGAGATTACAGACCCTTGACTCTTTAAACAAGAAGTCCAAGGGATCGTAGGTGGTTATTTATATCTGTACCCTGGGCAGAAGAAAATCCCATGATCCTCTTCTGGTTTAACAGAGAAATCTCACAAGTATGTGTGTGTGTGTATATATATATATATATATATATATATATATATATATATATATATATATCTTTCTGAAAACAGAGATATCAATTTAAATATTACGATGGCCATGATTAAGGCCACCAATAAAAATGATACTTTAGAGGTTCACAATTAGGTTTAGAGCATAGCAACAATTTCTGATGTCCAGTCTCAGAAAATTCTTTGTCAGAAACAATTGCAAGGATATGTTTTATGTTATAGAATAATATGAGATTGTCTGCAGCTAAAGGAGTATGAATGTTTTCTTATTTTCTTGCTGGTGTTTTCTTCAAGTAACAATTAAGAGAGCATGTGATTTTCAAGTCAAGGGGCTAAAATTCAATTAGCACTGGGACAAAATTAAAAGTCCTGAGAAGGTCAAAACATACACTGAAAAAGTGGGAGCAAGTAAGCTTATTAACAAGTGGAATATGTGACAGTTAAAGTGCAGTACGTAAGTAACTTAGTATTATTATTTAAGTAAACATTCATCATCTATGGTATGGACGTTGAAGAACTAACGAGGCCATCATCACAACTCTCTTCCAGAGTGGCCCACCAGGTCAGACCATCCTCCCTGGACCAGTTCTTCAAACACCATGGGATTTTCTCTATTTTTTGCTGCGGTGATTCAGTGATAAACATCATCACCAGCCAAGCAACAGAATGAGGTAGGATGTGATTTTCAAGTCATTGTCCTATTTATTTATGCAAATGCTTGACTGATTAACCCCGGTGGTTAACAGGGCACTAGATGCCAGGTATCATGGAGTATTCTTTCTGGCACAGTGGACCACAATAAGCATTTATATACTCCTATAAATCCTACTGCTTTCTTAGGTTGAACTTTAGTTTCTTCTTGGACAAGCCCCAGACTTGTCTGGAGCATAGCTCACTGCCTTCCCTTGCCCAAAATCTGACCTTAACCCCAACATGTCCATTGGGCCCATGATTCCAGGCCACTTCTGGGGTTAAACATTGCTCTCTGATCTTCCCTGCACTTTATGGGCCTCGGAGAGGAGAAGTTCTAGGTACAAGTTCTAGGGGAGCGTTCCAAAGTCGGATGATGGGAATGGCCTATTGCCTTGACCTATCAGGAAATCACCTACAGGGAATCTAATGTGGAAAGGAGTGGCAGTCAATGGGTAGGTCTCTTCTAAAATTAAGATAGGCAACATGAGATGCTTAAAGACATAGAAAAGAGAGGGGAGTCAACCAGAGGTAGCTGAATGGCAGACAGCCACACCAAATATGAGAAAAGGAGAGGAAGAAGAAAAGAGTGAGAAGTGGAAGTGGGAGAAAGGAGGGGGAAAGACTCCCAGAGGGCGTAGAGTAAGAGTGTGTAGAAAAAGGAGTGAGAGAAAAGGAAACAAAGAAGAGTGGTTGGCAGAACTGAAGGTTAAGAAGGAATATACTAACCATCTATAAGCATCTGAAAGTGGAAGGGATCTGATATCTAACTCCAAGACAAGATGAAGAGTACAAGAGAGATTTAATATGAACATAATGACTTCCTAAAAGTTATAATAATGAGAAAAGAACATGAGAATTCTGAATGCTCATTCTCTGATTATGGGAAAAGAACAAGACTTATCCTGGAAGCAAAGGGACAGATCAAAGTTTTCTGAAGGTCCATTCCAGAAAGGCTGAATTTGTGCGCTGCTCATAGCTTCCTTTGTCTCACAGCAAGGGTTGCATCCTTTCCACCCAAAAGTGCTTAGCCCTAAGTTCCAGCCCCTATAGAAAAACTGTCTTCTATTGGGAAAGCATGCGAGAGCTCACAACGAGGCCCCATCTCCAGCATGCACTGCATGGATGGTGGATACAGCAGCATCAACCACTGGGAGAGGGAGTCTGGAAAGAGGGTGGATGACTGGTAAGCATGGCTGTTCCCAGAGGTATGCAAATCATTCTCACCTAAGGGGCAATGCTGAAGGCTAGAATATTACTGTTTCCTCTGAAACTTCAACCCATTATTTTATTTTATTTTATTTTATTTTATTTTATTTTAAGATTTTATTTATTTTTTTTTGTCAGAGAGAGAGAGCACAAGCAGGGGGAGCGGCAGGCAGAGCAGGTAGAGGGAGAAGCAGGCTCTCTGCCAAGCAAGGAGCCCGATGTGGGACTCGATCCCAGGACCTGGGATCATGACCTGAGCCGAAGGCAGATGCTTAACCGATGAGCCACCCAGGCGTCCCTCAACCCATTATTTTAAATACATATACTACACTGAGCATTTCTTTCTTCTAGAAAAATATGTCTTTAAACATCTCCCAAGTGCTTCCTAAATATGATCTTCTATACGCTAACAGCCACCATGCTCTTCCCTCAAATACTCCATTCCTCAATTTCTTAAACCTTTCTTTCCTCATTTGGCATGGGTTCCAGGCCCAACCATCTTAGTTTAACACCTTTGAACACATTTTGGTTAGTGGCTAATCCTTCAATATTGAGGGGCCTGGAGCAGTTGCAGTACTTCATTTGAGGCCTGACCAAACCAGAACAAAGTATAACCATTGCTTCCTCAATTTTTGATATTACAATTCCATGTATGCTGCCTATGGTGACCCTGGCATCTTCACTGCCCCACAACATTGCCAATTACATAGTTTACTAAAGTTCCAAGATGTTTACCACCACTCATTGTTCTTTTATAGCTGGATCTCTGGGCCCAAGTGAGTACCTTACATTCCCCTACAACTATCTCACCTGTGCTTTTCTGTCCTCCCTCCTCAAGCAGGTCCAAGACAGTGGACCTAAGGAATGGCAGCACAGTGACAGAGTTTATCCTCGTGGGCTTTGAGCAGAGCTCCTCTTTCACTCGGGCATTGATCTTTGCCCTCTTCCTAGTCCTCTACAGCCTTGCCATGGCCATGAATGGCCTCATCATCTTCATCACCTGGACAGACCCCAGGCTCAACAGCCCCATGTACTTCTTCCTTGGCCACCTGTCCTTCCTGGATGTCTGCTTCATCACCACCACCATGCCACAGATGCTGATCCACCTGGTGGTCAAGAACCACATTGTCTCCTTTGTCTCTTGCTCAACCCAGATGTACTTGGTTTTCTGTATGGGTGTGGCTGAGTGCATTCTCTTAGCTTTTATGGCCTATGACCGTTATGTTGCTATCTGCCACCCACTCAGCTATGCCCAGATCATGAGCGGGCAGGTTTGTGTGAAGCTGGTAAGTACTGCCTGGTTCTTTGGGCTGATCAATGGCATCTTTCTTGAGTATATGTCATTCCGGAATCCCTTCTGTAGAGACAACCACATAGAAAACTTCTTCTGTGAGGCCCCCATAGTGATCACTCTCTCTTGTGGAGACCCCCAGTTTAGTCTGAGGGTGATCTTTGCCGATGCCATCATGGTGCTGCTCAGCCCCATGGTGCTCATTGTCATCTCCTATGCACGCATCCTGGCCTCCATCCTTGGCAGAGCCTCCTCCTCAGGTCGTGGAAAGACCTTCTCCACTTGTGCTTCCCATCTGACTGTGGTCATCTTTTTGTACACCTCAGCCATATTCTCTTATATGAACCCTCGCAGCACACATGGCCCTGAAAAAGACAAGCCTTTCTCCCTCCTCTACACCATCATCACCCCCATGTGCAACCCCATCATCTATAGTTTTCAAAACAAGGAAATGAAGGGGGCCATGGTGAGGGCCCTTGGGAGGACCAGCCTGGCCAAGACAGAGTCTGTCTAGGGGGAAGCCTCCTGGAAGAGCAGCTTCCTCCCCCCAGCCCTGACAACTGGGTAACTCTCCAATGCTGAAAGGCTCTAGGAAAGAGCATTCATAGTTTTCTTCCTACTAGCATCAGACCTGGAAGATTATGTTGATGTCTAATGCTCATCTGTCTGATTTCACTTCAAGTGTTGTTTTCTCTTGATCCTTTCTCAGGATAATTTGAGACTTTCCTACTTTTTTCTTCTATGTTGTCAAAACAGGATCTTATAAAGACATATATGTACTTAATTCCATTTCATTTTATTTATACAGTACTTTTACACTCTATTCCCAGCCTGAGTTTTGCATATACATTTAGAAGTAAAGTTTTCTTCTCTTTCAACTTGTCATTTTAGTCTTCTATTCTTTCTCAAATTCCACTCTCATATCCTGAATCCACCTTCAACCACCCCACCTCTACATAAGAAAAAGCGGGAAAAGTTAAGAAAAAGGAAATTAGGGAACAGTGTTGATATTAAGAAAAGTCAGAGAAAAGAAGAAAATGAAAAAGATCGTCAGCCTGAACTCCGTATGTTAGCCTCCACTAGCCCATGGGGGAGAACTTGTAATGGTATTAAACTGCCACCATAATAATGCATTCAGCTTAAGTTTATGCTTGTGTGTTGTTGAGGAAAGGAAGGTGAGAGAGGCTAGTGTTTCAAACCCCTTCTCCTAAATCTTCTAGTTTCCTAGGTAGCATGATTGCTTGATATTTCCCTTCTGATCCAAGTAGTCAATGCCTCTGCTAAGCTGCTCAGTCTACTAGTTTCCTTCCCTGGTATAGACTCCCAATTAACTCCCCTCTCCCTACTGTCTGCCTTTTTTCCCAACTATCTTTCATTTCATTCCAACTCAATCCTATTGCACCTTACTTCCCATCTTATATGGATACATTTCATTCCCTGTACTTTAAGGAACACCTCTCCACACTACCTGTACCATTGCAGAAGCCTTTCCATTTGCAACCCTCACCTCTCTCACTTCCTCTAGCTTCTCTCCTCAACCACAGTTACTGTCCCTTGAGAGGGGATTATATTTTTAGCCATCCTTTCTTTGAAAATTGCATTTTTTTCTCATGCCCCTTTCATAATAATAGAAAAGGGGACAGGTCAAGAGCGCCTGGGTGGCTCAGTCAGTTAAGCATCTGCCTTCAGCTCAGGTCATGATCCTGGAGTCCTGGGGTACAGCCCCACATCAGGCTCCCTACTGAGGGAGCCTGCTTCTCCCTCTCCTTCCCATTTGTGCTTTCTCACTATCTCTGTCGCTGTCTTTCTCAAATAAATTTTTAAAAATCTTAAAAAAAAAACAAAAACAAAAAGGGGGACAGGTCTATTCTTTCTTTTCTGGTGCCACTTCCATAAGATAAATGCACCTCAGTTAGGATTCCCTCAAATAGATGTACTACCCTTTCCACATCATACACATCACACTACCTTCTGCAATGACTTTAAAGTGGTAGCTTCACTCCACAAAGTTCTAATCTTTTGAATCCAAATTGGTTAATCTGTAGATATCCGAGGACACGTGAGAAGGCCTTCTCAGTCAGCAGCAAAGAAGAAATGAAACGCCAGTGTAATTGAGAAGAAACAATAAGTGTAGAACATAAAATTTTCATTATCAAAGAGAAATTACACCAGGCAAATTAAATAGGCAAAGTTAAACAGGAAAGACTTTATTTAAGACTATTGCAATAGGAAATTGAACTCAGCTCTACTGAAACAAGCGGCTAGAGAGTTATTAAGAGCTGCCGTAGGGCCACCTGTGTGTGGTGACTGGTCTTACTCAAAGAAGTAAGCTTACAGGTTGTAGTTTTGCAACTGGAGCAAGGAGCCCATTGATGTTGGGCTCCTATCCTTCTATAGACACTAGGAAATAGGAACGCCATCTTCCTGAGGATTACATTTCAAAGGGATGGCTCCCAGGTCATTGAGAAGGACCTTCCCTGGGTCTTGAAACTGGCAAAAGGCTTTAAAGGAGATTCATATACATTTAAAAAGAGGCAAGAAAAAGATTGGCAATTACAAGTTTCTAAAATAAATTGTCTGACAAAAGGGAGGCCAGGGGCCTCTACTTAAGATGAAACCAGTCTCAAGTTGTCAAGCAGAAAAGGGAATAGTAGGGCCTTCTTGGTCCACACTTGGTTACCATGGAGAACAAAAGAAGTGCTTATTATTCCCCCTAGGATCTCAACTTCTTCTCCAAGTTTGAGAATTCCCGTCTCAAAGAGCCTTTAAGAAAAAAAGGAAACAAAAGAAAGAAAAAGGAAAGGGTGCTTTTAAAAAAGTTTTCCAAGCAATTTCTTCACTTTACATTTGCCCAACGCTGTTGTACGCTTACATTATAAACAAGACAGTCTGGGCTTTTAAGCTCAAAGTTTAATAGGGCAGGCAAGAACAAATAATGGTAATAGAAAGAGCAAACGTTATAAGGGGCCTATACAAAGTACACTGGGAGGACAGATAATAAAAGCTCACGTTTATCAAGCACTTATGTTCTAACAGTTCTACATTTAATCTTCACAAAACCCTTTAAGTACCAGATTACCTCCATTTTGAGATGCAAAACTGAGGCTCATAGAGGTTAAGCAATTTGCTCAAAATCACACATTTCAAAAAGGCATTTCTAACTCCCGCACCAATTCCAGAGCCCACACTCCTAAGGATGTAATTGAATAACTGTCCCAAAGCATGGAGCAGGCTTTCTACGGGAGAGATGGTATTAGAACTAAGCCTTGAAGAATAAGCAGTGAATTGTAAAGTGGAGCGGGGCGGCGAGGGGTGGGGTACGGCTAGCCAGGGACAAGGAATTCCAGGCCGTAAGGAGCTACCCGATTCGTCGTTGAAATGCTTTCAACGTTTATGGCGGATGGTGAGCATGGCCGGGAATGCTGTAAAATCAGGCTGAGCGACCTAAAATAAAACTGTCTTCTCAAGGGCGAGCACTTTCTCATCCAAGGCCCTGGGAGGACTGGGCGCCTGGCACGAACCGACCCTGGACGGGCGGGGACGCGGGCGGGGAGGGGAGGAGCTGTTCGGCGCGGGCGGCGCTCTCGCGCGAAAAGCCACCGCCCGGGCCGTCTTCCCTGCCGCAGCCTCGGCCCTGGTCCCTGGACCCCGGAGGCACATGAGAAGCCCCCAGGGACCGCGAAAACCAATGTGAATGCAACAGCCAGAATTCAACGATCACTCTGAAACGCGCGTCCCGTCCCAGCCCTCTCGCATATCCAGATGCAAATCCACTTGTCGTGGGAGGGCGCGCGCCCAGGGCCTGAAAATGTGGGTAGGGAACCCAGAAATTCTAGCTGTGGTCCCAGCTCAACCCGCCCTCAGGCTTTAACCTCGCCTTGGGCTCCCTCCCAGCTAAAGCCGACGCCTTGTCTCCCAGTACAGGTCGGAGCCACACGCCCAAACTACCCATGAGGCCTTGGGCCCTGAGCCGGTTACCCGGAGTAGAGGAGATGGGCGTGGTCGGCGCTAAAAAACAAAACAAAACCTGCCAATCAGCCTTCCCCAGCCTCTCGGATCGCCATTACGGCAACCAATGAGCGCCTTCTCCTTGACAGCTCCCCGGCCGGGCCGCGCTAACCCGAAGACCTCCGGGAAACAGGAGCTATTCTGGGAGACTCGGCAGCCGCCGTCCCAGCTGGAGACGCGGGTTTTAGGCTTGGGATACCCTCCCAGCTGAGTGGAATTGCTGAAATGTAGCGCCCCTTGGGTTGAGGATGGGATGGGATGGGATGGGGGCGGAGCAAGGCTGGAGGCAGGGCTGAGCGGAGATCTTTGCCAATCACAGCGAGTCCTCGTACCTCCTAGCCTTGTGCACTGGTCCTAGTTCTTTCCTGGTGGTAACCCCCCTTTTAGCGAATTGAATACTTGTTGGGCTCCTCTTCCCTCCTGGACAACGTCATTGTCTTCGGAACTTCCTTACCTGCCCTTTGCAGTTATTCCAGGAAGTCTTCCTTGACCTCTTCCCCTTTCTCGGTTCACTGGACTTAATATTGGTTCCCTGCATAACTTGTGCATTTTCCTAACCCTGTACTCTTACTTATTTACTTTTCTGTCTTCCCCACTAGTTTGTGATTCATTTTTGAGTCCTTAGCACGGTATCTGGAGGTGTTGTAGCGCTATTTTCTCAATGAAATCATAAGCAGAATGCTGATGTATTAACCAAATAATAAAGCTCTTCTAGTAGGTGTGGGGAGGGAGTGTCCAGAGCCGTGAACCCCCCAAAAAACCCTTGAGGCACTCATTATTAATGATTTAAGCTAAATATTCACTTTAATATATAGAAACATGGTTTACCCAGGACATGAAAATTAAACATGTCCAGATCCTCTAGGAGCACTCAAAATCTCATCTTTTTGGACTTCCGATCTGATTGCACGTTTGTTTTTATTTTTCAGTCTACAAGATACCTGTTTGCCTCTTCAGATCAGTTCCTCATCCTCTTTATCCACCCAGCTCCGGGCTTGGGAGGCTGACCTGCATGCAAGCATGTCAACAGAGCCCCTTACCGCCGGTTTCTGTTGGGTTCAGCCAATGAGTAGTATAGGCCGAAGATTAGAGGGAAGTAGAAATGTGAGGTTAGGCTGTTTAATCTTCTAGCTCTTTCCCCGTGGGGTTGTGACAAGCTCACCTGAGTCCATTTAGCTAAGATCACAGCTCCTGTCATGTAGCCTTCTCTACCTAGTTCTCTATTTCTAAGTTTTGGAACTGCCACCTCCCATTACCTCTTCAGGCTTAGCCCTTCTAAAACCAGATTTGGGGTACTGTAGCCCCTTTGCAATTTCCCTACACCCTGCTCACACTGTTGCAAATAATCCTTTATGAAACTTCCAAACTATCTTAATTTAAGTATGCCATCTGTTTCCTGGGGATACAGGACTGTAATACAAGACTGTTCTCTTACTGAGGCAATGAAAACAGTTATTTCAAATGGAAACATTTGGAAGGCTATATGATGTATAGAAAGAGCATGGGCTTTGAAGTTAGAGAAAACAGAGTTTCACGTCATTCAATTATTCATATTCATTTGGCAAATGTTCCGCAGTCCTATTAGTTGTGGTAGATATTTTAGAGTGCGCTATGGCACACAGACCATTCTCCAAGAACCCTCTTCTCCCACTGGGGTGAGTCCTGGCAACCAAGTTAGTATCATGGAACATCCCCACCCCATTATCACCACAATCAGTGCAGCGAAGCTGGATTGATTAAGTCCTCTTTCCTGGGAATTTGGAATTGGTATGCAGTGGGTTTAGTCATTTCTGGGCTGGAACAGGCAAACACTCAAGCTATGGAGCAGTTGTCTTCTTCCATGTATGGGAAGAAGCAAAGAAAGTTGGCAGGCAGGGAGAATAGATTGAAGTCAGAGGACAGAGAAGCAAAGACAGAAGACTATATCTGCAGAGAAAGAGCCTGAGATAATGGCTGCCCTGGTTTCAGTCAGCTTTGGAGGGCCAGCTGCATTCTTGCTCTTGGGTTTTGTGAGATAACCTTGCATCCTTATAATAAACTTTTCTTCCTCAAAGTTATTACAGATGGGTTTATATTTCTTGCAACCGAAAAAGTTATTACAAAATAAAGATATTACTAAGGTAATACCTACCTCAATGTGGTTATGGGGATTAAATGAGATGAAGTATTTCAAATATCTAAGTCAGTGTCTCCAAAAATGTTACTTTCTCTAAATGTAAATAGCATCCCATGTGTTCTGAGCATCAAAGGTATCTGTTCTTTGTTATTTCCTTTTTCAAATAATGAGCCCATTTTGCTGTCGGTATTTTTACAAGTTTTTCTTCATTTCAACTTTTCCTTTTCTAAGTGTTGTTCTGTTCATGGTCTAGGTGCTGATAAATTTGTGTTTGTGTTTTTCTATGTTTTGTTTGAAGTTTTTGTTCCTTGAAGGATTGAGTTAATTATACTCTTCAGTTCATGATACACCATCATTGTCCCTGCAAAGAAAAGCCCTCTTGTTTAAGTCTTTATTTCTTTAATCCATCGTTACACTCTATCTCCACTCCCATCCCCATCCCCAACAATAAGCAATTTTCTAATGTGTTTAAATGTGTTCTTAGAAAATAGTTATTATTCAATAGGCATATATTTTTAAATGTACTCCAAAGCTACTGATTTATATGTCTCATTCTGTGTCTTCTGTTTTTCACTAAGCACTGTTTTTCATCTCTATCCATCTTGCCAGATGCTAACATTTAATCTGTTACTTCATGCTGATGCCTAGTACTCCATGGTGTGCATTCCCCCCATTGTACTCATCCACTCCTCCAGTGATGAGCACCCAGGCTGCCCATGCCACTACAAATAACCCTGCAGTGAACATCCTCATATTAGTCCCCTTCTGAACTTGTAAAGAATTTGTTTTATATTGCTTAAGAAAGGGACTGCTGGGCTTTAGGGTATGAATCTATTTAATGTGTCCAAGTAATGCCAGCTTGCTTTCCAGACGTGGTAAAACCAGTCTTGCAGCAGATTTCCACATTGCTGACATCTGTAATTATCTAGATTTCTAGTTTTTGCTGGTTTGAAAGGTATAAACTAATATCTTATTGTTGGTTCAATTTGCATTTGATTACTAATGGTTTTGATCAGATTTCCATATGCATATTAGCTTTTATTTATTCTTTAAATCCTGTTGATATCTTTTGCACCTTTTTTTTTTCTCTTGGGTTGCTTTTTCCTGTTCATTTGCAGGAGGTCCATGTATATTCTAGGATATTACATCCTTGTCAGTTTTAGACAGAGCAAATATTTTCTTCATTCTGCCATCTCCCTATTAGCTTTGTCCAAGGTGCCCTTTGTAGAACATAAATCTTTGTTTTGTTATCAAATCCCCCAGTTTTTGCCTTGTTTATACTCTTGAAGGTACTGAAATATATGGACTACTCTCTTAGTTATGCTTGCTCTCTGCCTGACATCTCTAAATCTGAGTTCAGTGGCAAGGTCCCTGTGGTCATTCCATCCAGTCCTCTTCATTAGACTCCAAAGTAATTGCACTGACTAAATTTCATTCTTAAGAGAACCCCATCTTCCTTGAGCCCTTTCCCCCTATAGAGTTACAGGCTATGAAAATCATATCTTTCAATTATTTGAAGTCAGGCTTCCAGTAGCACTGGACTGCATCTCACCTGACCTCCTTGGCTATCAGGAAGAACCAAAATGGCATTGTTTCTTTCTTTCAAGATCTTCCTCACCCTCATTTTGCTAATCAATTCCCTCTTGGTGGGTCAGAGTTAGATCCAGAATCATCATCTTTGCTCTGCCATCTTCTTCCTTCTGAAGGATTATGTTACATTAAATCAACTTTCCCTCACTTCTGGAACTTCTTTGTGCCAGTTTCGTGATTTGTTCCTGGAATCTATAATCCAGTTATCTGTTTGGGCAGACTCTGGCACATTTTTACAATGATGTCATTTCTTTTCCTCTCCTTTATCTTCACCTAAATAATTCCTTTCCTGTTCCCATTCTCAAGGGTATAAAATCCCATATAAGAGTATCTTCATGATGTAAAGTGCTACTCTGACTTTCCTTTTATCATTTTCTTTTGTTTTTATTTTATTCCTCCTGCTTACTTTCTTTTGTCTCCTTCCTTCCTTCCTTCTGTCCCTACACTTTTTCTTTATCCTTTCCTTTCTAAATTTTATAAATGCTGAGAGTAGGGGCTTATAAATACCGACTTTCTGTAGATCACAGCATAGAAGCTTTTTCTGTCCCTACAGACATGCAGTGTGTATCACATGACTGCCAATTCCTTTCCAGTTGCACATCAGAACCCAGTTTTGTTTATTTGGAACAATGTTCTACACCTTTTCTCACTGCCATGTCCCAGTCATGAGTCCATTCTACCAAGTTTCTTTGTATCTGTGAGAAATTATTTTCCTTGTTGTATTTGTGTATTACCTGTACTTTGTGCACTGGTGTGGAGGCCATAAGTATTTTTTTCCCAACCCCTTTCTACTTACTTTTTCCAGGGAATTGAGATGCCAGCTGGGCTACTGCTTTTCTTCCAATGTCATACTTGATGTCCTCTGTAGTATGAAATCTTGTGGGTTTCCTCAGCATTTCTTTTTTTTTTTTTTTAAAGATTTTATTTATTTATTTGAGACAGAGAGAATGAGAGAGACAGAGAGCACATGAGAGGGGGGAGGGTCAGAGGCAGAAGCAGGCTCCCTGCCGAGCAGGGAGCCCGATGCGGGACTCAATCCTGGGACTCCAGGATCATGACCTGAGCCGAAGGCAGTCGCTTAACCAACTGAGCCACCCAGGCGCCCTCCTCAGCATTTCTTTTCTTTTACCTTGTCTTTCCCACCGCTTGGCCCTCAAGACGTGCGCGCCCACGCGCGCGCACACACACACACACACACCATTCCCATTTCAAAATTGAAGTACTCTTAATTCAGTTGACAATGCTTACAGAAAACAGATTTTCCTTTCAATCTTCTGAGAAGCACTCTGTCCCAATTCAAGAACACATCATTTCCTTATCATTAGACTGTGAGCAACTTAAGGGCAGAGACCGTGACTTCTTCGAGTCTGTTCCAGTGTCTACCACCTTCCATGATACACAGTAGGCAGTTGGTAAATACTTGCTGGCAGATTGACTCAGTCATGGTTCCCTTCTTGGATGTCTTTTTCCATCATGCTTATAAGAGTTATTCACCTGCTCTAAAAGGAATTTTAACTTGCCCTTTTTATTCTTGAAGCTGAGCCACCATAAGCTTCCCTTAGTATGTTATAACCACTTACAACAAAGTAAGGTGCAGTACCATTTAATGGGGGGGAAAAACAATACTGATTTAGACAAACAGGATTCTGGTCCTCATACTATTATTAACTATACAACGTTGGGCATGTCATCTCATCTGTTTCTTAATTATATGCAATGACATCATATATATTCATTCTAGGAGACTATGCCTTTTTATAAAGTACTTAGGGGAGATATAAGGTAAATTCCCCCCCCCCACTGAGGAGACTAAATGGGAGAGAAACTATTCTCAAAATAAGAGAAAGAATTTGCTTGTTACTCCAGAGCAGGCCGGAGGAGGAAGAGAGTAAAGGCCAGATAGGGTGGAGGAGCCTGTGAAAGACATAAATTCCTCAATGGGAACTTTCCTTGTGATCATTCCTCCCTCTATTTTTTTTATTCAAATCTACAGTAAACATTTTTAAATGCCTAGTAAGGTTGTATTTGTTATTGAAACCAGTAAAAGTGCTGTTTTATGTGTCCCAGGGCTGATAAGAAGTCAAACTGAGGCAGCTTGCATGGACTCAGGGGTGTGGATGCAGAAAGAAACAAAAGCACAATAAACTATAAGATATTATAGAAATTGTATGGAATGCTGTGGAATTCTCAGAATTTGGCATTGGAATTTGGGCCAAATTTAATCAGATACTTTAAGAGACAAAGTAGTCTCTTCAGACATCTGAGTTATATATAAAAAGCCTATATGATCATCACTAAGATTTCTTTCAGCAGTAACATTTTTGAAGATTCTAAGATATGGGAACATATTTTTTTATTCCCAGCTCTAAAATCCTATAATTTTTCATTTATATATGTAAGGCTCAAACATTTATTTCCTGCCTATTATGAGAAAGTTTCCATTTCTACTGATTTCATCAATTCCAAACATACTCCCTCCCCCGCCTCCCCATTTTAGCATTTCTGAAGTGGGATGTGTCTTATAATCAGTAATCAATGTCAGCTTACAATTACTGTTGGCCAAACAGCAGTCATGACAAAGTTGTCACTGCCTACACATGCCTGGGCCTAGTTGTTATTCTAGGTAGTGTGACTGGAAATCTACAATCCCTTGATGTTTTCCATTAATTAACCATTCAAGGCCCATTCGAAGGAATATTAGTCCTGGTTGTTGTCTGAACATATGCCTTGAACACTTCTGGCAAGATCAAAAAAGTCCCAGCTTTAAAACTTGCAGAATAGGTTTGTGGCCTGGAAGAAATTGCCAAAGACAATAGTGAAGCTCTTTTTTTTTTTAAGAAATGCTGCTTCACTAACACTCAAAATGACCTAGAGAATATAAATGTTTGGAAAAATACAGACATCAGCAACAGTGAGTCAAAAGTGATTGATAAGTGTCAGACTCAATATGAAGAAATTATAAGAATACCATAATGACTTTCAACTATATTTGTGTGCATTGTAGTGATACAAAAAAGTTCTATTTCTAAATAAGTCTAAATCAGCTCTTTAAACAGAATGAAAATTTAAAATAAAAGCGATGAAGTTAATTGGCATTGAAATTTGGGCCAATTCTTTCTTAATGGTATCTAAAATTAGGGCACCTGGGTGGCTCAGTTGGTTAGGTGACTGCCTTCGCCTCAGGTCATGATCCTGGAGTCCCAGGATCGAGTCCCACATCGGGCTCCCTACTCAGCGGGGAGTCTGCTTCTCCCTCTGACCCTCCCCCCTCTCATGCTCTCTCTATATATATCATTCTCTCTCTCAAATAAATAAATAAAAAATCTTAAAAAATAAAATAAAATTACATGTCACACAATTGGTGGTGCCTTAAAGTCAATAAAATACGGTAAATACTTAAGAGACTATAAAAATGAGAAAGAAGTTCCAGTCCTCAAGATACTCATAATCTGGAAGAGAGAATAACAAGCACATAAATAATAGAAGTAAGTAAAAATATAATAATTGTCCCCAAAAGAAGTACCAACGAAAAGATTTGGATATTTAAAGGAGGAAGAGATCACATTAGGAAAGGCTCCACGAAAGAAGTAGCATTTGAGAAGGGCCTCAAGGAACTGGTAGGATTCCAACTGGCAGAAACAGAATAGAGCAGGAAGAGTGAAGAGAATGAGCAAAGAATCAGATGTGGGAAGGTGGGCATTTCTGGGGAATGGTCAATAACTTATTTTGACTATAGGGTTTGTTAACCTTTGTGTTTTAACCTTTAAGAATTGGATGAAAGCAATGAACCCAATTCCTAGAAGTAAAAGCACAAATTCATAACCAAAAAGTTTTGCATACTATTTCTGGGGACTTCCAACATTTGCAGGTAGCATAAGAGAGAGAGAAGAGGGAAAAGCAGTCTTCCCAGACACCCCGTGAGAAGCTGGTGCAGGTGACCAAGGCTGCCGAAATCCCTTTTCTGGAGGAGAGATTTACATCTGACTGAACTGGGGAAGAATGACTAAGAGAAATGGAATCAAGGGCCAGGAGGGACTCATCCAGTCTACTGGTCCAGAGATTTAAAAGAACTGGGATACCCTTGGGAATCATTTCTAGCTGACTGGATGATATAGGCTTCCAAAGATGGAATGGTTGGCTAGAAAATGTACCTGGGAAATAAATGTATGGGTAAAAAAAAGTATGCCAGGGTCTTACCCAGGAGAACTTTGACTCCCTACAACCACTGGATTTTCTACTTAATTCAGGAAGTAATAGGGACATGATGCAGATTTCTGAGGAGAATGAGTGTTCAGAGCTGTGGTTTAGAGACTAATCTTAAGGATTACAAGTGTGTGAGAGGCCGGGGCAGTCAGGAGTTTATTGCAGTTGGTTTTTATATTGTTCAAATACATTCCATTTATTCTGTTTCCCCCGCCACCCACTATTTGGCAAAGAGCCAGGCCTTTAGTATGCAGTTGGTAGCACTTGCTGAACTGAGCCATAAATTCACCGAGGGTCCCCTTGTACTGTCCCTATTCCTCGCCAGGTGGCACCATGACAGCGCCATTTACAGAGCCGACTTCCTTCTAGACACACGGTGCTTCCAAGCAGAAAGGCTGTGTTTCTGTGAGGGAATCCACCTTCTGGGGACAATGTAGAAGTTGGGGGAAATGGTAGTTGGGATAAAAGATTCAAGATTACTCCTTTTATTCTTCTATGTCATTTCTTACCGTCACAGAATATCTTGGCTGAATTTCTATCCCTAGGCATGTTCACGTGGAAAGATGCCTAGGAAAACCTGCCTTTTCAAAGATGCAAGCAGTTTTCCATCTTGCCAGAAGTATAAAATTACATGTATTGGGGGAAGAACTGTTCCTTAGTTCTGGGAAAACTTCTAGGCGAGACATTTCATTACACATATCAAGCAGAGACCATAGTCTTTCATGACACTGAGGCCACATAAAAGTGCGTATTTATGTTAGAGGCCATTTTGCATCTCTTATAAAAATAATTATTTCTCTAGAACAGATTTTACTTGTACCAAGCTAAAATTGTAGCTTATTTCTATTAAGTTTTATGTCTTTTCATTTTGAGATTAAGAGCTAACCCTGAGAGCTTTCCCTTAGACTGATGAAAGACAGAAGTGCCAGAAATGGAAAGAATTATGATGAGTTACACACAGCATTGTGTTAGGCCCAGACAGAAAGTGCAGTGCAGTGCAAAACTTTTGGAGGGCGAGGTGCATCTCCTCACCTGTATTCATCAGCAGTGCTCTGGCAAATTCCCAAGTACGAGAAGACTTGGAAATAATGGGAGGCAGGATTCTTAGCACAGATGTTGATATAATTTGAATTTATTGAATAGGTGGTGAGTAATAAAATAGGTGGTGAATAAACCAGATTTATGTGAAGATTTCACTTCACTGTAGGAAATGCTCTGGAGGCCCCAGGAGGCAGGGGTGCCATATAGTGCTGGCTCAGCAGGGTCATCTCTTGCTTGGTATTCTTCAAGGTAAAAAGTCTCATTACTCTTTAGCTCAGTGATCCTTTTTTACTTAATTCTTACCTTTAAGAATTAAGTTGAAACAACAGATCTCTCTAGAGAATGTTCATACTTACACACTTCAGCATTTAATTTCAAGAGGCTTTGGCCCCCTGAAGTTCAATAATAACCCTGTCCATGAGTCCCAGGTTAGGTATCTCACCTGAAACTCACTCATCAGGAGCATCCCAAAGGAGAAATGCAAGGGAAGGACAGGGAAGAGGGAGAAATAAGGCAGTGGGAGACACCTGTGCTGGACCCCTAGGAGATGCTGGTGCAGGTAACTTTAAAGAGCTGAAGAATTGCTTTTTCTGGGGAGATTTTTATCTGGTCTTGGGAGGAGTAGCTAGAGAACTTCTGGGAGGTCCTGAGCTAAGGGACTTATGACACATTTAGGACAGTGGGCATAGGAAGGGGAACTGAAATGGAGCCAAAGGGTAAAGAGCTCAACCAGACCTTTCTATAGAAGCTAAAGGGCTTAGCTGCCTTGGGATTCATGTCAGACTCTGCAAAAACGGAGCTATAGGGAACAGGAAAGAGGCACAAGAATGGAGCTATGTCGGGGAATATCTGGGAGCTTTGGCTTCTTCCTCTCAAGAAGCAGGTCCAGAAGGCCATCTTCTCAGTGCCATTATTACATTATCATCCACTAGACTCTGTTGAGGGCCACAGACCAAAACTTGAACTACAATTTCTTGTTCTCATTGAGAAGATGAAAAGGGACTAAAACTAAAATGTCATTTCCTTTTCAGGACTCTTAGACTCCTGACTGGGGAAATAAGGGACCCGAGGATCTAAATAATAGAGCAATTAGCACAGCGGTTCCAATTTAGGATTCTTTAAGTCAGAAGACCTGGGTTTAAGTCCTGGTTCTGCCAAGTACTAGCTGTGTGACCTTGAGAAAGTCTTGGCCTCTGTTTCTGGAACTGTTAAGTGAAAATAAAAATAGTGTTTACTTCTCACTGGAGATGAAATTGGACAGTGTCTGGCACATGGTAAGTGCTCAGTAAATGATAGCTATCATTGTTATTGGTGCTGAATGCTGGAACTATAACAAGAAACTATCTCCCAGCCTTTGGGGATACTTCCCCACAACTATGGTTTAGCTGCCCTCTCTAGGGCCCCAGCACACATTCCCCAACCACTGCACAACCCAAAGCTTCCTTTGGTCATCCTATACAGGGCTGGCCCCCAAGACCTTTTTGGCCCATAGCTGCATGACATTTATGATGAAAAGCCCCATGTCACCTTGGGAATTTCATCATCCCCCTTTATTTGACTATCCTGAAAGTTAAGAGTTCTTTAGATGGGGAAGGGTTATATAAAAAGAGAGCTTCTAGAACCTTCTCTAGGTAGTTTTGTTTTCCCAGAGAAGCCAGTCACAACCATCACCACCCCCATCCCAAGAGAACTATAAAAAAACTAACCTTTGCACAAGAGTTCCTACAGGTCTTAGATATCTTTATCCCCAACAACTTCTTGTCCCCATTTTACACATGCAGAAATTAAGTCTCAAGCAGCAAGCCAAGTTTCAAACAGTCATTCAGTGTTGGAACCGAGATTCAAACCCAGATCTGTGGTTCCAGTGCTCTTTCCACCTCTCCACAGCAACCAGCAGCAAGAACACAGGCACACAGACATACACATATGCACACCACATGCACACACACACACACACAGCACTCCAGCTCATTCTTCTTCCCAAGGGCAGCCTTGGGAAATTCCATAGCCCAAGGGAGCAGACTAGAGCTGATGTCAGTCTAAGCTCCACAGGGAATACCTTACCGGCATTCTCCACTAGAGGCCGGAGGCAGTTATTGTGGTTTCTTTTGTGATGTGTCACTCTACTCCCAGAGATTCCGGGCAATCCTTCCAAACAATACCCACAATACCCCATCCCTAACCCTCCCATGGAACAGGTGTCATGCCTGCCATTCCAGGGCTCAGATCTGGAAGCCATCTCTCAGGGAGCAGGTGCTTCACTGAAAAGAAGTCACTTGCACATCTGGAGTTCTGCTACTAAAAACCCTAGTTAGTTTGGGAGACTCAACACATACGCTCTCTTTCTCCCCACCCCCACCCCCCCATCCAGCTTGAGTTCAAGGTCCAGGATGGAAGGGAAAGTAGGTAGAGTTGGCAATGCACGTCCGACCAGGGCAGGGTCAGTCAACTCCTTGGAACTGGAGGCAAGGAGAGAGGAAGGAAGGCATGGTCCCTGCAGTTCCCCCTAAGCCCTGGTCCGTGTAGTGGGCCCAGAAGCCCCACCCTGACATCCCCCTAGTACCAGTCAGCAAGGAGGGGAGATGACGCCTCTTTATTAAGGTTAACACCAAGGAAAGCATTGAGAAAGAATACACAGCGGAGGAGAAAGGGCACACAGAGTCACTACTTGAGGAGGTGGGAGGGAGGCACATCAGTTGGGAACCTCAGGACAGCCACATGCTCCATGCCCTGGTTGTGGGGGAAAGAGGAAAAGGGAGGGGAAAGCGCCATGATAGCCTGGGGCTCACAGAAGGGTCTGAAGCCCCCTGAACCTAACACCAGAGCCACAAGCCCTGCCCCTCAGGGCTCACACACTACTACACAAGTCGACACACATAACACACACAAGACATTATGGAGGCAACACCGAGAGGCAGCGGGCAGGGACAAATTGACAGGAAAAGGAACTAAAGTTAAGCGGGTGTAGCCAGGAGAGAGACAGTTTTTGGCTGCGGCCCCCAAGAGTCCCTCAAACGTCCCCTAAATCTGGGCTGCTGCTGAGCACCCCCAAGTCTCTGCCTGTGTACTGGGCTCTTTGTTCTCTAAGCCCCAGTGAGTGGATAAAGCAATCCCAGATGAAGTCAGTGACAAGGCAGGATCCGCTCTGCATGCAAAAATCCTAGAGGTTGAGCTATTATGTCTTCATGCACATTCATAGCCAGCTCCTCCCAGCCCAGGGGCCCTTGGAACCCCATTCACCCAGATTCCTAGGGCTGCATCCCTCCTCAAGCTTCCTTTACCAATCAGCAGCCGCAGAGATCTGTGAGAGGGAGAGGCTTCTGCAGAGCACTGAATATTTTGGATTTCAGCAGAAGGGTAAATTTTCTGTTGCCAGAACAGAATACCCCCAATTCCTTAATGTCTAGGTAAATCGTTAGAGATTATTTGCCATAGTCCTAGATAAGTCCTTTTTCAGAATAGAAAAAGCAGAATTTTATTTACACAATTCAGGGGTTCTCCTGTTGGCTGGGGAGGGGGAATGGGCAGGGTAGGGGATGGATGGGAGTCCAGAGATGGGCGCTTCCTCTCCCGGAACCTCACCTTTCCGCAGTTTGCTAGGTCTCCCTTGGTTAGGCAGAAAGAATTCTTGATGCTCCCAAAGTCCTTCACCCTATAAATCCTTTCTCGAGGGAGTCTCTCTGCCTGACCCACAAGAGCAGCGGTCGGAGTGAAGCATGCTGCACCGCACCGTTCAGTCCCCTCGCGTCATGCACTCGGAAACCCAAAGCCAGCCCAGGAAAGTAGTGCCCCCTCGGAGTCCCCTCACAGAGAGGCCTCGCCCTCCAGCTGCAGCAGGGTAATGTCGGGCAGATCGAGGGGCTCCACAAGTGGCCCGTCCCCCCCAAGGAGACCAGCACAGGGGCTCTCGGGGCGCTCACAGTGACTAGTGGGTGTGGTGGAACTGGGCATCTCCTTCTCTTCTTCATCGTCGTCCTCATCCTCGTCCTCAGGATCGCGACCCAGCAAACCGCTGTCCCCGATCCCAGGCGAAGAGGTCTCCGGCTCCTGGGGGGCACCGGGGCAGCTCACCTTGCCGCCGACCACGCCCAGACCGCCCTGGCGGGGCGCCGTGGTCATAATCTGGCACATGGAGACGATGGCCCGCTGGTTGGCGCACACGTCGTCCGAGAGCACCTGGATGTGCGAGGCCTGCTCGTCCAGGGCCCCCCGCATGGCCCTCACGTCCTCAAACAAGGCCTGCAGCTGGGCCTTCAGGTGCTCCATCAGTTCCTTCATGCCGCCGTTGTACTCCCCGGAGATCACGTCCCCCACGGCCGGCACGGTGGACACCTCCAGAGGTGCCGGCATGTCGCCGCCGTCCTTGGTCATGATCTCCAGCGGACCGTCTTCCATTGAATGGCAGAAGCGGGCGGTGGCGGCTCTGGGTCCGGTCCAGCCCGGCCTCCGGCGTGGGGGGAGGACGGGGATGGGGGAGAGGTCCCCGGAGGGGCGGGGAGGAGCCGAGGGAAGAGGAGGCTCCCGAGAGGGGCCGGGAGCCGCCGTGAGGAGACGAGTCCCGGGCGGAGGGCGCGGGCAGGATCGGGGGCGGCCGGGAAGAGCCGGCGGGACGAGGACCCGGCGAGAGTCCCAGGCCGGCGACTCTCCGGCTTGCCCCGGGGCGAAAGCGCCCAGACCTGCCTCGCCTCCTGAATTGCGCCCGTGTCAGCGCCGCCCTCCGGGCGCCACGAGCGGCAAGTGCCCGCGGGCTCTCTGGGTCACAGAAGCGCTCGCGAAGGGGCCCGGGTGGAGGCCGGCAGTGGGTACCGCTCGGGACTAACCCCGGCCATCAACGGGCAGCGCCCGCGAGTGTGGTTGGAGAGGCAGGGGCGGGTCTCCCAGCGGCGCCGCGGATGCTCCTCCGTTTCCAAGGCGACGCACGGCACGTAAGTGACGTGTGTCTCCATGGCAACCAGGAAGTGGCGAGGAAAAGGAAGGATGGTTGCGAAGCTGCAGTGGGGCTCTGGAGTCTGAACTAGCGGGTGGGGCAGGGCGGGAGGGGACGCTGCAGTGGCCTCCGCTGGGTGCAAAGAGCGTGTGGCTGCGATGCTTAATAGGGAAGCATGAGAGAGCAGTTTGCTGCATAAACCTCCAGGTCAGGGAGAGATCGTCCCTCCCCCCGTCTGGGTACTAGAGCCTGAGCGCAACTGCCTTGGAAGGATTTTTCATCCACCCGCAATCCCTTCTCAGAGGATGGCGCTAGAGCCGGGTCTTGCTACTCTGCCCTCCAGCCGTCCGCAGGAAAGCAGGGAGGGTGGAGAGGCCGACGCTAATAATCCCAGACCTGAGCTGGGGCGCGCCCGGCCTCCGCGGTGCAGAGGGTGGGGAGGGCACTAAAAGAGGTTTCCGCCTTTCCCTTCAGCTTCTGCAGTAAATCAGCCCTCTCGCTGTAGATAGCACAGAAGCTAAGAAAGGATGGGATTCCCTTCCATATGAGATGAGACCCAACCGTTCCTGCCCTGGGCACTGGGACTTTTTCCATGATGATGAAGCAAAGTACTTAAGTTTGAGAACGAAAGCTCCATAAGGGCAGAGGTTTGTCTCCACGCCCTCAATCACGGAATCCCCAGCACCTAAAATAGTGCCTGGCACGTAGTAAGTAAATGCTCTATGTATTTATTGAATGACTACTTTAACAGGAACCACTATGCCCGCATTCCCTCATCCAGAACTCTCCAGCCCACACACAGCTGATGTTAGGGGACCTGAATTCAATTTTGTTTCTGCCTTTTAATTCAGGGACCTTGGATGAATAATCTTCCTGATCTGTTAGGGAATTGAACTGGATAATCTATAATATTATTTCTTACCTGAATAACACTCTGCATCAGCTCACAGGGGAAAGGGTAAACTGTTAGCCATGTGTGGAAGGGATGGGTGGGGACAGTGTGGGGATTTCCCTGGTTGCCTACTCTAGTAAGGAAGTGTGGGGCTAGCCCAGAGAAACTTTTCTAGCACTAAAGAACAGTTTGGTTTATGCCTATTTTACTATTATTAAAATAGAAATAAGTGGGGAAATAACCTAAACAGCAGAAAGTTTAACCTAAGGCATTGCTGATATAATAAAGTTTTGTGCAGCCATTAGAAATTTGGTTTCCCGGGCGCCTGGGTGGCTCAGTTGGTTGGGCGACTGCCTTCGGCTCAGGTCATGATCCTGGAGTCCCAGGATTGAGTCCCACATCAGGCTCCCTGCTCGGCAGGGAGTCTGCTTCTCCCTCTGACCCTCCTCCCTCTCATGCTCTCTGTCTCTCATTCTCTCTCAAATAAATAAATAAAATCTTTAAAAAAAAAAGAAAGAAAGAAATTTGGTTTCCCAAAATAAATATACGAACAAATTAAAAACCCTACAGTATGATATTTTCTAAAACAAATGATTCAGTCCTATTTGCTTGTTCATTCCTTTTTTCATTCCACAAGCTTGTGGCGCTCTCACCTTGGTTATCACTCCTACCTCCACCCTGTTCCCCACAGGTTATTCTTAAAGCTTAGGAGAAGACAGAAATGCTTTTCTAAGCACAGCTGAAGTGGGCTGGTATTTACAAAAAGACTTTACTAGAAAAATATAGGAAAACTAGAAACAGAGACAATGCACGCTCTCAAACACACAGACACACAGCTGAGCTTACACAGCATAAATTTCTGATCATATTACAGCAAGCATGTTCTCAGGGCATATGGGTTCAACCCTGCTGTTCATAACAGGAGACCTCTTCTATAGCCAGAAAAGACATGATTTTTGGGTTTTTTGCCTGGGTCTGTTACTTTACATTCTTGACCAGCACTTCACATGGACGATTTCATCTTGCCAGGTTTCTCAGCCTTCAGGTGGGTCCCTGCCTTCTACCTATAAAGATGACCCTGTCCCTCATATAGGGCCTTCCATCTTAGTCTTACTCTTACATTAACCATAGTCCCCATACAGTAGGAGCTGGGTTATGTCATCATACAGGGCTTTTTGCCACTATTGTTGAGGATCCCATGTATGTCAAGGCTTTCAGCATAAGATTACCTCATGCTGCCCAGAGGCACTGGCATGAAGTCTGCTGAGAATACAGGGGGTCTGAGCCTAGCGGGAAGGGAAATTATTGGAGAAGTACGAAAGAACATGGGAAACAGGTGCAGAGATCAAGGGGTGTGGCTGATCCAGTCCAGTTCCAGGTCAGACGTTTGAGAACTAAGGGAGGTGGGAACTGGGGGGATAGACTAGTAGCAGGACTTGAAAATGTGAGGAGGAGACAATTGGTGCGTCAGATTCAGAACCAGATCATTTTAGGAACTCTGTGTGAAAATGGAACTAGGAAAAATAGAAGGGTCTAGCTGCTGAAAAATAAGGGGGACAGATACAGAGAGGAAAGAAGCTTTAGTTGGCTGGCTGGGTTTCAGGGCTGGGACCTCTGGACACCAGTGCCCTAGGGTTTGTTTAAGGGATCCATTCCCAAGCAAAAGGGGGCTGAATGGGCACTCCGGCCATGTCATTAGAGTATTCACACATAGCATGGATGCCATATAGCAAGAAAAAAATAACCTGCTTCCTGCCTTTCTCTCATCCTCAGGGAACCACCCTAGCTGTTCTATTTCTTCATCCCAGTCTCATGAGCCAATGGGGGGAAGAGACTCCATGGTACATAGATACAAGTCTCCATCAGGTACACCTAGTTCCAAACATCACATTCTCACTAGGATTGTGATTACGCCAGTTTATCTCCAGTCTGTCTTTTATAGAGCTAGTGTACTTTTTGAACCATAATTACAACAGTCATGATGAAGATGCTCTCTTGACCCAAATCAAGAGTGATGATCAAAATCAAGGCAGAGTTGACTGCTATACTTAAGGTTCACGATCCCAGACAGTCCTCTTCAGATGTAAATTTTATGGCATAGAGTTGCCTTGGGGCCCATCTCAGCATGATATCACATTCAAAAGAAACACATCCAACAGCCAAAAAGAATTGAAAAGCACTTTAAATTTTTATTATAGTCTCTGGGGAAACTCTAAAGGAATTTGCATTCTCAGCACAGAGCAAAATATCTTAAACTTTTCTTCCCTCCTTCTCTACTCATCTCACACGTCCTGACATAGCTGTAGCTCCCATTCCCTCTCCTTTCTCTGCAGACACCCCCAGACTTTCTCTCAAGCCTGCTTACTTTACCTCTTGGATGTATTCTTTTTCTCTTCTGTGAGAAGGAACTTCTTGTCCTTGTTTCAGCTCCTTTGATTTTGCCCTCTATTCTGCACAGGTACCCGGAGCATCAGCTGTCAATGACAGAGTCTCTTCCTAGAGGGCAAGAAAGACTGAGAATACTCATTCTTGTAGGTTTGGTCTGTCACACAGACTAAATATTCTCATCATGTGAGGGTGGTTTGTCTGGTATTCCAGACAAACTGTTTTTCTCATTTTCTCTACTCTTTTTTTAAAGGTTTTATTTATTGATTTGAGAGAGAGAGAATGAGCAAGAGAGAGTGCACATGAGCAGGGGCAGAGGGAAAGGGAGAAGCAGATTCCCCTGCTGAGCAGGGAGCCCCATGCGGGGCTGGATCCCAGGACCCTGGGATCACGACCTGAGGTGAAGGTAGAAGCTCAACGACTGAGCCACCCAGGCGCCCCTCATTTCCTCTACTCTTACACAGAGAAATGGACTTGGTAGTTTGCAAGGACCCCGAACTATTATGAGACTTTGGCTGGAGAGGGTGTCCAAATGTCCCCAGTCTCAAGAGCTCTATTGTCATAGACATGGCCATGAGGTGAGACACACACACACACACACACACACACACACACACACCATCACCTAAGCCTGAGCAAGACTTTCAGTTGCTTGCTCTCTGCCCTCAAACTATTTTTAGGAGTTTTAAAAAGCCCCCCACACACACACACACATTTCTTTCTCTTCCATATTAACTTTATTCAAAGCAAGAATTCCTGGGGCTCCTGGGTGGCTCAGATGGTTAAGCATCTGCCTTCGGCTCAGGTCATGATCCCAGGTCCTGGGATCGAGCCCCACATCGGGCTCCCTGCTCAGCAGGGAGCCTGCTTCTCCCCCTCCCTCTGCTTCTCCCCCTGCTCATGTTCTCTCTCTCTCTGTATCTCTGTGTCTCGAATGAATAAATAAAAAAATCTAAAAAAAAAAGCAAGAATTCCTTCTTATGCAGTCTGAATTTCCACTGAAAATCACCTGTCATTCCAGTTAAACCTGTTGTGCTGGTGTTCACCCTATCTCCCCTTTCTGCATTACAGCTGCTTTTGTGTCAACACTTGGAGAGACCTTTTCCCCCCTCACTGTACATTCAGTCATTTATCCTGTGCCACTCTGACAGGACTAGTTCCAGTCCAAGGGTTGCTGGGTAGGTGGCCACAGACTGCCATTTGGAGCTCTGGAGCCAAACATGATGCCTGATACAGGGCTTCATGTACCTCCCATCCTTTCTATATATTTTCTGCCCCCAGAAAGCTGCCAGTAGCTCAGGGACTGCCCACAATTTCACATGATTAGAACACTGACGTTCCTGGTGTTTAATTGTAATGACTATGTGGAGACCTACATCCCCTCTGCTTCACACTTGTGGACTTTTTTAGTGTTTGGGGGGAAATTCTCTTCATTGGAAACAGTGATTATGGAGAAAGATTCTTTAGAGATGGAGCATGGAGGTGATGCTGGGGTATAATTTGAATCAAAGGTCTAATGGAAGAAAGGAAATAATCAACAGAGATGTGAGAGAGAAAGAAAGGCTAGAAAGAAGATAGTACAGAGGATAGACAGCAACATCATTCCCTGATCCACTGTGAGGGCAAGAGGTGGATGATGGATTTAAGTCAGATTTTTAAAGGGCTTCTTTTTTTTTTTTTTCATGTTTCAAGTTTTTACTTAAATTCTAGTTAGTTAACATATAGGGTATTATTGGTTTTAGGAGTAGAATTTAGTGATTCATCACTTATGTGTAACACCCAGTGCTCATTACAAGTGTCTTCCTTAATCTCCATCACCCATTTAGCCTACCCCTCCACCCCTCCAGCAACGCTCAGTTTGTTCTCTACAGATAAGTGTCTCTTATGGTTTGCCTCCCTCTCTTTTTTTTCCTTCCCCTATGTTCATCTTGTTTTGTTTCTTAAATTCCACATATGAGTGAAATCATATGGTATTTGTCTTTCTCTGACTTATTTTGCTTAGCATAATACGCTCTAGCTCCATCCATGTTGTTGCAAATGGCGAGATTACATTCTTTTTGATTTCTAGTATTCCATTGTATATATAGACCACATCATCTTTATCCTTTCTTCAGTCAGTGGACATTTGGACTCTTTCCATGAATTGGCTATTGTTGATAATGCTGCTATAAACATCAGGGTGCATGTACCCCTTCAAATCAGTATTTTTGTGTCCTTTGAGTAAATACCTAATAGTGCAATTGCTGGGTCCTAGGGTAATTCTGTTTTTTATGTTTTAAGGAGCCTCCATACTGTTTTCCAGAGTGGCTGCACCATTTTGCATTCCCCCCAACAGTGTAAGAGGATACCCCTTTCTCCAGATCCTCACCAACATCTGTTGTTTCCTGTGATAGGTGTGAGGTTGTATCTCATTGTGGTTTTGATTTGTATTTCTCTTCTCATGTATCTGGTAGTCATCTGTATGTCTTCTTTGGAAAAATGTCTATTCATGTCTTCTGCCCATTTCTTAACTGGATTATTTATTTTGGGTGTGTTGAGTTTGAGAAGTTCTTTATAGATTTTGGATACTGACCCTTTATCAGATGTGTCATTTGCAAATATCTTCTCCCATTCTGTAGGTTGCCTTTTAGTTTTTTTGATTGTTTCCTTTGCTGTGCAGAAGCTTTTATCTTGAAGAGGAGTCCCAGTAGTTCATTTTTGCTTTTGTTTCCTTTGCCTCCTGTCTAGTAAGAAGTTGCTACAGCCAAGATCAAAGAGGTTGCTACCTGTGTTCTCCTCTAGGATTTTGATGGTTTCCTTTCTCACATTTAGATCTTTCATCCATTTTGAATTTATTTTTGTGTATGGTGTAAGAAAGTGGTCCAGTTTCATTCTTCTGCATGTTGCTTTCCAGTTTTCTCAACACCATTTGTTGAAGAGACTGTCTTTTTCCCAGGATATTCTTTCCTGCTTTGTTGAAGATTATTTGACCATATAGCTGTGGGCCCATTTCTGGGTTTTCTATTCTGTTCCATTATCTATGTGTCTGTTTTTGTGCCAGTACCATACTGTCTTGATGACTACAGCTTTGTAATATACCTTGAAGTCCAGAATTGTGATGTCTCCAGCTTTGCTTTTTCAAGATTGCTTTGGCTATTTGGGATCTTTTGTGGTTCCATACAAATTTTAGGATTGTTTGTTCTAGCTCTGTGAAAAAATGCTGGTGGTATTTTGATAGGGATTGCATTACATATGTAGATTCTATGAGGCTAGCATTACCTTGATTCCAAAACCAGACAAAGATACCACTAAAGGAGGGAATTATAGGCCAATATCCCTGATGAACATGGGTACAAAAATTCTCAACAAGATTCTAGCAAATCGAATCCAATTGTACATTAAAAGAATTATTCACCACGATCAAGTGTGATTTATTCCTGGGCTACAAGGGTGGTTCAATATTTGCAAATCAATCAACATGATACTGTACATTAATAAAAGGATAAGAACCATATGATCCTCTCAACAGATGCGAGAAAAAGCATTTGACAAAGTACAGCATCCATGTTTTATAAAAACCCTAAACAAATTAAGGATAGAGGGAACATACCTCAACATCATAAAGGCCATGTATGAAAGACCCACAGCTAATATCATCCTCATTGGAGAAAAACTGAGAGCAGAAAAATTATTTGACAAAATACAACATCCTTTCCTGATTAAAACTCTCCAGAGTATAGGGATAGAGGGAACATTCCTCAAGCTCATAAAATCCATCTATGAAAAGCCCACAGTGAATATCATCCTCAATGGGGGAAAGCTGAGAGCCTTTCCCTTAAGATCAGGAACACATCAAGGATGCCCACTCTCACCACTATTGTTCAACATAGTACTAGAAGTCCTGGCAACAGCACTCAGACAACAAAAAGAAATAAAAGGTATTCAAATTGGCAAAGAAAAAGTCAAACTCTCTCTTTTCGCAGACGGCATGATACTTTATGTGGAAAACCCAAAAGACTCCACCCCCAAATTACTAGAACTCATACAGCAATTCAGTAATGTGGCAGGATACAAAATCAATGCACAGAAATCAGTTCCTTTCTTATACACTCACAACGCAACTGTAGAAAGAGAAATTAAAGAAATGATCCCATTTACAATTGCACCAAAAACCATAAGATACCTGGGAATAAACCTAACCAAATAGGTGAAAGATCTGTACTCTGAAAACTATAAAACACTGATGAAAAGAATTGAAGATGACACAAAGAAATGGAAAAACATTCCATGCTCATAGATTGGAAGAACACTGTTGTTAAAATATCTATACTACCTAAAGGGCTTCTTGAGAGTGATAGATATCTGAGATGAAGGAGCCTCAATTGCTTGGCGGACTTGAAAACTGGGAGAGTCTTACCTGTCTGATTTTAGCTTGGAAAGAAATAGATATTGGAAGGAAACATATACTCGAGACTAGCTCTGTGATATTTTGGCACCATACTATCCACGTTTTAACCACAAACCCAGAGTTAAAAGAGCCCTGAAGTGACTGTTTTTCAAAATAGGAAGATTGCCGAAATGCACACAGATATTTCTCTAATCCATTTCCTCCTCCCCATTTCTATAAGCAACACCATACTGCAGACCCTTGCTATCTCATGCCCAGAGGATTGTAACAGCTCTTTTCTCTCAGCCTTGCCTCTGCCCCTTCCCTTCTCTCTACTCCCTGTGCATCCTTCTCCCTGGCAGTAGTTAGAGGAATCTACCTAAAATTCAGATTTGGGCCTTTTCACAGCCCAGCTTAAATGTTCCAAAGGCTTCCACAGCTTCCAGCCTCATTTTTCCCCACCACTTTCTGCTCCACTGTTTACCTCCCAGATGCACAAATCTGCTTATAGTTCCCATGCACCCAGCACACTTTCATGCCACACCCTACCTTTATTCACACTGTCCTCTATGTTTAACACCTTTCTCGTCTTTTTTTCCCTTTATTTTTGGACCCTTATCGGTTATGAAATATAACACAAATGCATACAAGTAAATAAACATACATTTACAATTGAGAAAGGCAATAGAGCACTATCTAGGAAACAGAAACAGATACTGCAGTCGTCTTCACTCCCCTCCCCAAAGTCCCCCACTGCCACGCTGGAGTCAAACTCTCTCCTTCCTATGGGTACCCACTATCTTGATTGTCATGATAATAATTTTTCACTTTTCTATATAGTTTATCACACATTTACACATCCCTACACAATATAGTGTGATTTTGCCTGTTTTTGAATATTATATGGATGGAATCACAAGGACTTTATTCTCTTGAACTTTACATGAATGGAATCACAAGTTATCTTTAGTGTTTTATGTCCTGCTTATTTTTCACAACATGAAATTTGTAAATGTCATCAATGTTTTTGGAGTACCTGTGCTTCATTCATTTTCATTGTTATACTGTATTCCATTATATGAACATACTACAATGCATAAATATCTGTATTTATAGTTGCACTCTACTGTTGATGGACAGTTCATTTGTTTTCAAATGTAGGCTATTACTAGCAATACTACTATGAATATTCTAGTACATGTCTCATGGTACACATAAGAAGCTTTTCCAAAGTAGAATTTTTCTAAAGTTTATACATATGGATGGACTTGCTGATCATAGGGTATGCTTATCTTCAGCTCTACTAGAAAATATCAAATTGCTTTCAAAAGTGGTTGTAATAATTTATACTCCACCAACATGCCAAAAGTTCTCATTACTCCATATTCTCTCCCAACACTTGGTATGTCAGACTTCTAATTATTACCTTCTCTCTGATATAATCCCAAGTGCCTAGAACAGTGCCTGGCTCATAGTAAGCATGCATTAAATATTTGTTGAATAAATTCATATTTCTTAATTTCCAAATATGAGAATTTTTGGATTGTCATTTTGTTATTAATAGCTTAAATTCATTGTAGTTGAAGAATACCTCCTGTTCAATATCAACTTTTCAAAATTTGTTGAAATTTGCCTAATAGACAAGTTTTTATTTATAATCATTATATATATATATATAATGAAAGAATATGTTTTGCATTTGTTGGATGCAAGGTTTAGATATATCCATTAGCACAAATTTTTAAATTTATAAGCTGTTTATAAAAATTTTCTATATCAGTGATTTTTCTGCTTATATTACAAGTTACTAACAAGGGGTTATTATAATCTTCTACTATATTTGTGAATTTGTCCTTCTCATAAATTTTTCTTTATATATTCTGATGCTATAAGTGTAATCTAAATTTTTTAATTGTCATAACTTTTAGTGAATTGAATCATCTTTATTATTAGGTGGTTTTCTTCTTCACTACTTATGCTTTGTCTTAAATTTTGACCGACATTAATATAGCTGCACCTGCTTTCTTTTGAATAGGGTGCATGATGTATCCCTCCATTCATCTACTTTCAGCCTGTTTCCTTAAGTTTTAATTATTTCTGGTAGATAGGATATAAGTAGATTTTTGTTTTGTTTTGCTTTTTATCCATTTTGGCAGCCTTTGTCTTTTATCTGGAGCATTTAGTCTAATTACATTTAATATCAATAAAATTAATATTTGGATTTAAACTATATATAGGGCCAGATAATAAATCTTCTAGGCTTTGCAAACCATAAAAGCCTTTTAGGCTGTTGCAACTACTCAACTCTACCAATGGAGCACAAAGCAGCCCTAGCAAATATGTAAATGAGTGTGTAGGGCTGTGTTCCAACTAAACTTTATTTACAGAAACAAGCGGTGGGCCAGATTTGTCCAGTGGGCCATAGTTTACCAATCCTTGCTCTATGTGTAATATGCCTTTTTTACCCGGCTACTTTTAGAAATGTTTTCTTTACCCTTGGTTTGTAGCAGTTTGATTAGGATGTGCCTTGGCATGTTTTCTTTAAGTTTATTCTGCCTAGATTTCATGACTTTCAAATTTGGAAATTTTTTAGCCATCACTTTTTATTTGAATATATTTTTAGTCCCCAACTCCTGAAACTTCAGTTGCATGTGTGTTAAGCTGCTTGATATATTTTGCAGATCACTTTTGTCCTGATCCTTTCTTTTTCAGTCTTTTTTCTCTCTGTACTTCATTTTAAATAGTTCCTATTTCTAGGTTTCCAAGTTCTCTAACCTTTTCTTCTATAGTCTATAATTTGCTATATCTCCTCCTGTGAAAATTAAAAAATTTTTTAAATTTGAAAATCATGATTTTGTTCAATTTTAAACCTTAAAATTTGTGCCACATAATCAAGATATTACTTGACTCACAATAATATTTTACATATTTAAATTCAATAAGTCACAGAATAAAACTATCTACTTAAACAGTATCATTCTCTTTTAATAGAAGTGACTTTATATAAGAGGTTTGACTTCAAACTGTCTTACTATTCCACTCTTTGGCCTCTATTGTCCAGAGACAGGCACATTTAAACTCATTTTTTTTTTTTTAAGATTTTATTTGAAAAAAAAAAGATTTTATTTGAGAGAGAGAGAGAGAGACAAAGCAGGAGTGGGGGGAGGGGCAGAGGGAGGAGAGGGAGAAGCAGACTCCCCACTGAGCAGGGAGCCCAGGGCTGAATCCCAGGACCCTGAGATCATGACCTGAGCCAAAGTCAGACGTTTAACGGACTGAGCCACCCAGGCGCCCCTCAACTCATTTCTTTAATGAATATTTTGCAACAAGTTCCTGAAGTTTTCCATTTTTTTCACACTTGTAGAAATTCTTCCAACTGTAATAAACAATGATACTATTTCTTGTCTGGTTAGATGGAATTCATAAGTGGGCCCACTTTCTGCTATGTTTGCTATCAATTTCTCTGAAGAAAAGGCCTTCGAAGCAGGGCCCAAACCCTGACTCTGAATATTTTCCCACAGTTGACATTTAAACCAACAAATACAATCCATAATTTTTGAAACATTTCTATAATGCAACCTAAAGTCTGCCTTTAGTTAGCTTGCTCCTTTTTCTATTCCAAACAAAAATAATAATTCTTATAAAAATGCAAGAGAAATTATGTAACTTTATGAAGTATTTCCAAGAGTAACTTTGTCTTCTGAATCTTAAACTTCATTTCCACTAAATAGTTGAAAATTTGGGTGCTCAGAGAATGGTAGCACTTTAGATAAAGGCCTTAATTCTTTTAAGTAGAGAAAGTACAAGTTCTTGAAAATCCCATCAAACACACTGGTCAAATTCTATAATGGGCATCCTCATTTCTTTTCCAAACAGGTATACTGTGAGGGCTATCTTGCACTGAGAGGCACATTAATGCTTGCAGGCAATCTGGAGAGTAGTTTTGTACATGGAGACCATCTGTGAAAAATGTTCTCTTCACATTTCCCTCGAACAGAAGCTAAAATATTTAAAGGTTTTTAATTGTGACTTGAAACAGTTGTCTTCATAGATGATGATATCCCCTATCTTCCAAGCATCTGGTCTCTTATAACTGTGTAATGTTCAGAATTAAGGACAATTTACATATTCAGTATCAGGATATTAAATGTCATCAGCTTCACAGAAGTGTTCTGGGGAATCATCAGCCTCAGGCACCGAAGAACGGTCTTCTATGATTCCTCATTTAAAGATTCATCCATAGCTCTACGTCATTCAGCTTGTTCATATTCTTCAGTGAGATTAGTACCTTCTTCAAAATACCTATAGCTTGCAGATTTAATTTAAACACTTGATTTTTAACTTATTTGATTTTACATTTTTATCATTTCTTACACTGAACTTATTTGCTTTATCCTATAAGATACATAAAATGTTTCATGATACCGGTGTTGGTATTAACAATAAAACTACAGAATGAAGTTTAAGATTCTTCGCAGTTTGTTTTGTTATTAGGATAAATCCCACTAGGAAAGGTCAAAGCCCTGCATTCAAAAGTCATGTGAACTGAATCTTTTTTTTTTTTTTTTGGTTGTGTTACCAATCACACGCTTAGGTTTACTTAATTTGTTTTCAATTTAGGGGTTGCTCTTTTTTTCTCTTTTTGATTTAATTTACTTTTTGACTATTTAAAATAATTACATGATTCTAAAGTCAAAACTACAAAAAAAGGTATACTCAGAGGAATCTCTTCCAATCCTACCTGCTGATCCTCGTTTCCCATCCCCACCTCCTATAAATAGCCATTTTTAATTAGTTTCTGGATGATTCTTTAATGTCTAATTTTGTACAAGAAGAAGCTACCACATACACCTTGCCTCACATTATTATGACAATCATTCTATAGCAATGCAAAGAAGTATTCCTATGTCTGTATGACTAGTCCACTATATACTATAATTTATTTAACTATTCAGTTCCTCTCTCTTAATGGCATTCGTGATATTTTGCCACTAAAAATAATGCCACAGTGAATAACCTTGTGCATATATCATTCAAAATTTGTGCAGATGTACTTTTAGGATAGATTCCTAGAAAACACTTATCCCCTACACTTTTAATTGTGAAGGCTTTATAGAATTTTAAATGTCTGGTAAATGTGCTTGCTGGGTTAAAGTGTGACTGCATCCATTTGTAATTTTGCTAGATAGTACTAAATTCCCCTCCTTGAGGGCTATATCATTCTACATATCAGTATGTCTCTTTCACCAGACCTTTGGCAACAGCATGCTCTCAGACTTTTGGATTTTTGCCAACACAGTGAGAAATGCTATCTCAATGTAATATAATTTGCTTCTTCTTTTGTTTTTAATGAGTTGAGTATGTCTTACTACTTTAAGGGCCACTTCCATGAATTTTTAACTATGTTTATGTCTTCTGCTTGTTTTTCCACTGGATTTATCTTTTTATTTCTAGGCTTTCTTTTTATATTAAGGAGACTTTTTTCTATGGTTTAAGTTGCAAATATTTTGTCCAGTGAATCATTTGCCTTTAGCCTTATTTGTGGTATCTGGGTCATGCAGTTTTTAAAAATGTTTATGTAATAGAATTTGTCTTTTATTGATTCTAGATTTCAAGTCACAGAAATGCTTTCCTAACTACTCCCATGGGTGATGTTTATATAGAAATCTACCCATGTTATCTTCTATTATTTTTAGGGTTTCCATTTTTGTCATGTTTAGTTAACTAATCCATGCAGAGTTTATCTTGGTGTGCAGTATAACCTATGAATCCAATTTTACCTATGTCCAAATGGTACCCAGTTGTCTCAGCAACATTTATTACAAAGTCCGTTTCTTCATTGTTTTGCAATATCTTTATCATATATTAAATTACTTTATGTACTGGATTTCTATTATGTTTCATTAGTGTAACTCTCTATTCATGTACCAATTCTACACTTTTAATTGTGAAGGCTTTATAGAATTTTAAATGTCTGGTAAGACTGGCCCCTCCCCATTGCTCTTCTTTTCAGGGTTTTTCCTGGAAAGTCTTACTTAGTTTTTTCCATATGAATTTAAGAATCAATTTATCTAGGGGCACCTGGGTTGTTCAGTTGGTTAAGTATCTGCCTTCCACTCAGGTAATGATCCTGGGGTCCTGGGTCCTGGGATTGAGCCCCGTGTGGAGTCTGCTTTGGGCTCCCTGCTCATTGGGGAGTCTGCCTCTGCCCCTCCCCGCAGCTGGTGCACACTCTCTCTCTCAAATAAAAAAACAAAATTATAAAAAAAAAAGAATCAATTTATCTAACTAAAAAACAAAAAACTTGTTAGAACTTTTACTGAAATTATATTAAATTTACAAATTAAGGTATGTCTTTCATTTGTTCAAGTTTACTTTTGTGTTTTGGGGGAGTATTATAAAGTTTTCCTGTATGTATGAAGCCTACTGACTTCTGTCAATTGCTTTTATATCCTGCTATCTTACTGAATTATCTTTTTATTTTCAGTAGTTTTCCCATTGCTTTGCTTTCATTTTCTAGACACATGATTTTATTTTCTACAATTCTCATACATCTAATTGCTTTCTCTGTATCAGTGCTGTGGCAAATACCTCCAACACCATGTTAGATGTTATAGTAATAGTGTGGACATCCTTGTTTTGTTTCAAACATTAGCAAGAATGCCTCCAGTGTTTTCCCATAAAAATAGTAAGATACTGGCAAGCAAGATGCTTTATGTGTTAGGAAAATACTCTTCTGTTCCTCTTTTGAAAATTATTTTTATTAGGAATACATCTTGAATCTTCTTAGATATTTTTCCAGAATCTATGGAGATAATCACAAGACTTTTCTTCTTATATATAATATTAATAAATATATCAATGTATTTTTAACATTGAACTATCTTTGCATTCCTAAAGCAATTTCTACTTGGTCATGACATATCATGTTGTTTGATTCTATTTGCTAATACTGTATTTGGGATTTTTGCATTGATATTCATGAATGAGATTCATCTATAGCTTTCTCTTTTGTACGATCTTTATCAGATTTTGGTTTCAATGTTATATTTATTTCATTAAAGCTTTTTGAAGTTCTTTTTAAAAAAACCTATTTGAAACCTGTTGGATAATTTTTAGGGAGATTTTTAAGAAATATTCTATCCAGTATTTTAATTGTTTTCAGCAGATGGTTGGTCTAAATAATCTATTCCTTCTTTTTCCTGAAGAAAAAAACTTCCAGCTTTCTTTACCTTATTTACTTCTTCTAATCCTTCAAGACTTTGTTCAGTTATAATCTTTAAAAAGTTTTCTCTGAGACCCCGGGTTACGCTACGTTGTCTCTTTTCTGGGCTTCTACTGGATGGCATTTATTATATAGCTGCATAATACTGAAATAATTCATTAATGTTATCATTATCTTCCATTAGTCAAAAGTTTCTAATGGACAGGAACCCTGTACTGCCTCCACTTTTTAACTTCCAGTGTCTATTGCCAACCACACAGTGCCTGACATTTAGTAGTAGCCTTAATAAATATTTAACAAACTGATCTTTGATCAGATCCCCCAACACACACACACACACACACACACACACACACACACACCCCTGTTTCCTCTCAAGTTCTTATCTTTGTAATTCATCTAGGAGCATACAGTAAAAATCTAAGAGTCGTTGGCAAACAATGAGGGTATACCCCCTCATCTTCAGTTTGTAGTCAGTCACCAAGCCCTATCAATTCTGACCTAAAATATTTCAAATTCACTCACTTCTCTCCCTTTATATGGCCACCACCCTAGTCCAAGTCCCTAACACTTCTTGCCTAGATCACTTAATTGCTATTTTTCCTATCTTAATCTTCACTCTGCTCCTTCCATAATCCACTCATCAGAAAGTCAAAGTGATCCTTTGAAAACACAGATGTGATTATGTCACTTGTATAAAACCTATCAATAGCTTCTTCTTTGGGGATAAAGTTTAGAATCCTTAGTATGTCTACCAAGACTCTGGATGATCTGGAGCATCTGTACCTTTCCAGCCTTAACTTGTGCCCTTTGCTTCCTTATCATTCTGGCCTCATACTCTTCTTTCAACTTCCTAAGCTTTTTCCCTCTCAGAGTCTTTGGATACTCTTGACCATTTGCTGGAGGGCCCACTCCCTACACCTCTGATAGACAGCTTTGATCTGATTATATCCATTCATTTTTCAAATTCATGCTCAGGGCAGTTTTCCTTTACCTCCCAGTCTTGCTGAGGCTCTCCATTGAGTGGTCATATTATCCTCCATACTTTTCCTTTATAGAACTTATCACTACTGTGATTATTTTTGTGATTCTTTACCTAATGTTTATTTCTGACACTTACTATAATTTTCCTGGAGGCAGGGACCATGTTGATCTTATTTTCAGCTGTATCTTCAGCATCTATCATAAGGAACAGCACAGTGATAGTATTTACTGAATGAATGGACGAATGATGAGTGAATGAACAAAGAACTTGTTACTGAATTCTGAGCAAGAAGCTTGAGGAAAATTTCTCTATTTCCCCTCTAGGGGGAGGCCTACTCCTACTAGAAATAGCATGGGCCTCAAGAGAGCACAAAATTCTCAAATTAAGTTAGTAAGCTTCTTAAGTCCCTGAAATTGATTCAGAGAATCCAATCATTCCTTGCTAATAGAACTCTCCAGATCAGTCTAGACCACCCAGTGGTACCAGACAAGTGAGCATTTGCTCTGTTAATTTCCCTTCCTTGAACAATCTTGAAATCCCTCCTGCTAGAGTTTGTCTATTCCAGTTTGCTAGGTGATTTAGCTGTAACTGCCCACATTCTTGGAAAAATAGTATCTATGTATATGTAATTTAAATATTATCATTAACATTGTTATTTCTCTTTTTACTGCATCCCCCCCAAATCCTTCAGGCATTCTTTCTCTACAAAGTCTCAAAATGTTTTAAAATGATTCTAATTGTGGAAAATATTGGTAACCTATGAGGCAAAAAAATAATAAAATATTGATTAAAAGCTAATTTTCAAAAAGTAGCAATTCATAGATTTCCCTGAGCCTTGGGGAAAGTTAAAAGGAAAAATAAAAAGAATACAGTTTAAATATTGGGAGCATGTCTGCTTCTGAGCAGTTTCTGAAAGAAGTCCTTGCTTAATCCTGTTGACACATCTTGGGAGACTACCCCTGCTGCACACTAATACTGTTCTTTTCTCTGCTGAACTACTTTTTCTAGGACAAAGTTTAAGTGTAAAAAAAGTTTCACAAGGCTTGTATTTCTTTGAACTTTTTTTCTTTTCCTTTGCTCTATTTCCAAAGCTCCTTTTCAAATTTTCTTTTAAATGTAACTTCTGACTTCTTTTTCAAGGTCAAGGACCAGTACATAGAGGCATTCCACTATTCCTGTCTTTGGAATTTCAGTTCACTTTAGTTCTCTCTCTCGATAAGAGAATATGTTTCTCCATCACTGTCTGCCCTGCAATGTGAGCACAGAGCCTGGAACAAAGTAGGTGCCAGTAAATGTTTGATAAATGTAAGAATGAATAGATCTGAAACCTCCTTTGATTGTGAAGTAGATTTTTCAGACACTATGAAATAATCCGTATAGATGGCCTATGCGAGTCTCTTTGGGACACTAATCATTCTATATTTATAAGATATTGGGAGTCTCCCAGAATTTATCCACCCTAACATTTACCAATCAAGAACTTTTGAGGAAATAGACAACCCAGGGAAAAATTCATAGTTTTTCAAGGAAGAAATGGATAGACATGAGATAGCTCAAGTTTTTAGAAAATGTGTAGGATGTCAAATCAAAACTTCTCAGAAAAAAATTCCGCCCAAACTGTGGGAACTGTGGATATTATCTGAATAGTCTATTCAGAAACCCTAACGCTGTACAAAACAACAAAGAAAAAAATAGATTTAAAACATTTGGCAAACTGTTAATATGTTAACATATGGATGATGGATAGAAGGAGTTCATCGTACTATTCTCTCTAGTTTTTTCAGTATGCTTGAACATTTATGTAACACAAATAACATTTAAAAATTGAAGCTTGGAATCGGCACTGTCTTTACCCTGCTTTAGAAAGGGAGCACCAGAAGAAGCAAAAATGAAATGGGAACTATGTAGACTTTGGCATCTCATAATTAAGCCTTCACAGGTCCCATTAATATAGTAGTATTATGATAGCCATAAAGCTATTCTTATCTGATGAGAGAGTAAAAATTTTGGAAGCAGGAATTTTTGCTTAGGAATTAAATAGATTCAGAATTATAGAAATGTAGAAATATCATAAAAATAGAAAGATATTCAGAGATCATTTCAGCCAATGCTCTCACTTGACAAATGAGAAAACTGATGCCCAAAGAAATGGGATGAAGTAACTATCAATCTCAGAGCCAGGACTTCTATACTTCTGTACTCTGGTTTCTCTTTCCACCTGGGTGCCATCTGACATTGAACAAAAGCTGCCAAGGCAGGGAAACTCAGGTGCACTATTTTCATTTGCTGCATCCTTTGACCCTATCATTTCTGCTGTGTACACGTGGGGACCTCCTTCTTTTGTGCAGTGGATATTCCAAGACCGAGTGGTAGACTCAGAGCTAGACTTAATAAAATGAAGGCCAGAGAGGCAGTCACCAACCCCTCAATAGGTCAGTTGTCTGAAGCTTGTGCTCTACTTAGAGGAAGCTATGGGTGGTGCCAAGTAGAGCATCATCTTACTGGGTCTAGAGAGAGGGAGACCTAGCACACCTTGGCCCAGTGCATCATGCAGTGGACTTTATTACACATCTGCCTCTCACCTCATTAATTCCCCAGCCAAGTAGGATTCCAGGGAATTCCAGGGAGAATATACCATTGGGGTATTAACGTGAGTCACACAGTTCTAGACACAGGGGTGGGAGTTTGAGAGGTACTGACTGAAACAAGGTTAGGTCTGACAAGACACGTAGTGGCTTGATTTATCTATGATCTTCCCTTCTGGTGGCCAGGAAGGACTTGGGTTCACAGGATGAACTTCCCCATTTTGGATCAGCACACAGCTATCTCTTGCCCTTGTGTTTGAAGGTTTAACATTCTCTAGAGCCCTAGAGAATAATATAGATTTCTGGTTTAGAAGCAATGGGCACAGAATCAAACTGTTTCCATTCACTGAATTTGATCAAATGCCTTAGGGTAGCTTGGGGGGAGGGGAGGAAGGGTCTAGCCTCCACATGTCATTCGGATTCCTTCAACCTTTCCTAAGTAAATCTATGAATTAAAAGCAATGTAGTTAATACGTAGCTACAGCCTCAAGTCAACTCCCCGGACTCCATCCCAATCAGAGGGCTGTCCCTAAGCCCTTCTTCCATAGAGCTGCCAATGACCAAAGCAGCCTTTAATTCAGAGTGTGGAATTGGTGGCTTATAGACTGAATGTTGCCTGCTTTCAAAATGATTCTTTTTCTTTTTTTTAATGTTGCCAATATTTGCAACTGGGGAGGATTCACTTTTCTGAAAATCTGGATTTCAGCTTCTTTTGAAAAACTGGACAGTCTCACCATAGCAGAGTGGCGGAGGTGGGGGACACATTCCTGCATGGCAAAAATCTTTTGAGTTTGGAACTCAGAGGCTCACTCTTCAGACAAGGCATGAGCTTTTCCAGTTCATCATCCCCTTGGGGATGTTCATGAACTGTCTGGGCCCTGCTTTCCTCTAAAACTCATTCGATTGTGTCGCTTAGAACGCGCTTTGGGGAGCTTGTGCCGGGGCGTTTTTTGTTAAACAGGCTGCCGGGTAGATCTCGGCACTGAAAGTCGTCCCGGGTGGGCTGCTTCACCCTTCACCTGCCCACTACGTGCTGCGGGCTTCGAATGTTTACGCTTTGCATGGAAAGTACATCACTGACAGGTGTCAGCCTCTCCCGGGTGGGAAGGGTTCTGTAAGCATGTACGTCTTTTTCAGTCTTCAACATTTGGGCTCCTACACCTCTTGGGTGGTTATCTTCGGTATAGTTCCCTTTGAGGGAGGGTGGACAGTATCCAGGAGGGTTCAGAAAAGCATATATGCGTTCCAATATTACGAATAATGATGGAAGTCTCTTTTATTTTCCCCAAACACTTCTTACTAACAGTTTCGTCTCCTACGCAACTGATCAAGTGTAGCGAGTTTAGAAATCTCGAAATGAGGTGCTCGGGCCCTACCTCAGTTAGAGACAGTGGGAGGCAGCGGAGGGCACGGAAGGACCCACTACAGGTCTGGTCCGTACTGGCGCGGCCCCACAGGGTCGGCCCAAGAGCCGGGGCCGGTGAGCTTTCTGCCTACCGCGGCGGCCCCCAGTTGCCGGGCTGCGGCCCAGAGCGCTACATTGCGCCTGCGCGCAAAGCCTCTGGCGGGCAAACGAAGTAATCTGTTAACTATACCTGGGTAGGACGGAGGCTGCCTCACGAGTCTGCGCAGGCGCACCCCGCCTGCAGCCATTGGCCGGTGCGCCGGCACCCATGCCAGTCACCCTTCACATCCTGTAAACAGAGGGGCCCGCTGGAGACAACAACTTCTGCTTCCGGGTCACACCTTGACAGCGGCTTTCACCACCCAGCTCAGCCCCGCGGTTTGGTGAGTGCGTACCTCGCTGCGGGAGTGCCTGCGGCCAGGTTCCTTAACCCGTGGCACTACGCCCAGTAGCTCTTTCTACATTCCCAGCTCGGGTTTCGTTAGTCCTCGAGGCAGAGACAGGGTTCCCGGCCTTGGGGGAATCAGGGCGGGGGTTGGTTAGCCTCCGGGGCTCCGCCGGCGTAGATTGCGCGACCTGCTTTCACCCCCCGCTCTGGGAGACCTGCCGGCATTGCTGCGATCTTTGCGGATCCCTTGCGGAAAGTGACACCACACGTCCTCGCATTTCGTGCCCTTGCCCTTCGGCTCTTTGGCTCGGCAAGACGCAGCTGCCGCGAGCCGCCCCCACCCCTCGCCCCAGCAGGTGTGGTGGGGTTGGGGGCGCCTCTGGCTGGGCTGACGGTCTGCCCTGCCTGGGCGGAAGCCAAGGCCTCACTAGCACCAAAGGTGTTGAATGTCGCCTCTCTCCCACTTTGCTTCTAGCATCGCAATAGAAAACCCTTTGGTGTTTTCTCTGGATCCGAAGTTAAAGAAAACCGGGGGAGAGAGGGCTTTCAGTTCCAGCAGAGGAAAGAGGCCACGTGGGGTCAAACGGCGCACGGGCTGCTGTCTGGAGATAGGTCAAGCTTATGTTTCCTTGACCCATCCCCACAGTGCATGTTGTCAGTATGCCCCCGAAGTTTCACTCTTCACCAGGAGCTTCGATGCAACAGCAGAGAACCATTGGTCATGTCCTGAGTTAGGAGTTCTTAGCCTGGAGTCCCAAGAGTGCCCTGAAAATGATTGCAGGGTTTAGTTTCTGCAGATTATCGTAGCCCAGAAACGGTTAACAGAACCAGAACCAGTTCAGTCTAAGCCTTCCACTTTAGATGTTCTGTCTTCTGCCCCCATTCTTGCAATCTCTGATTCAAATGCACCTCTGCTTTTTTCTCCTTTTCCCTTACAACAAAGAAGTATAAGATACAGACCCTTGTCCCTTCATTTAGTGGCTGTTGGATTAAAACATATGCCAAGTCTAAACTATCTGGAAATTTTCAGAGAGACATATAAACAAGTGTGTAAGCTTATTCATTCATAATAACGTAGGGGAGAAGAATGCCCAATATGCATCATTGATACCTATGAATTGAACATTGTTAACCTGCATTCTATTAATTAATACTGTATATAGTTTAAACAGATTAATGGCTACTGATTAGCAAAATAGAAACTATTCAAATTTATAGTATATTACATAATGCATAAGGGGATACTCCATTACGAAAAGCAAAAATTATGTAGTGTGAAATGACCGAAATAATTTTAGGTTTTTTACCCTAGTAGTCCTCATATGCATAACATATTTAATTATGCAAGTTGTGAACTTTTTAGGATTTAAAGTAATAATCTTTACATTAATTCAACAAATATTTATTGAGAACCTGCCATGTGCCAGGAACTATTGAAAATAACACTGTATTTACTGCCAAGGAACTTACAGTTCAATAAGAACACATATTCCTAGAGAGCTGATACTGCATACTATATATTCTCTACAGTTTTTGATATATGCTTTTTCATGGAAATGCTCCACCTTGTTTGCTATAATTTTAAATGTTCCCCAACTAGTATATGGCTCTTATACAGCCAAAACTTTTATCAGTTAAATTTAAGTATATTGCATTATTTTCTTCCATGCTAGAACTCTCGGTCCAATGAACATCTATTTGCCCAAGTCCATTTCTCAGTTGTCATGAACGGCCAGTTATTAAAATCTTTAATTCATTTTGCACTCTTAAATCTCATTTTCCTACAACCACAAGCATATGTCATTGGTATGAACTTTGCAGTTTTTTCTAATTTTATATACATGACTAATGATACTTTTGAGATTTTTATTTTAAAATATGACCTCAGATATTTCCCATTTTTTTCTTTACTGAAGACATTTTAATCTGATGCCTCGTCATTGTTAACATAGATGTATTTCCTCCATAGCCTTTTCCCTCTCTTCACACAGGTATCGATCACTTGTATAGCCTTTAGTCAATCAACCAGTATTTATTAAATACCTACTTTTTGTGAGATTCTGTGGCTGGTCTTACATGAACAAAAACATAGAAGACAGGGACCTTGCCTTCTAATTGATTATAATTTAGAGGAGAAACTATGAATATAAATATACTGCAGGGCCAAATACAACAAGTAAGCTAAAGGTGATGGTGATAGTGAAGACCACAGAATCCAGAGGTGGGAAAGAATATTTCGTGGCATCTTCAGACTTCTAAAAAAATCCCCTTGCTTGCCTAGTCTTGTTTGTAAACTACACAGAGCTCCATGAGGGTCTTGGGCCTCTTGGGGAAATCTTGTTCCAGACTAGTTCAGAATGTAGAATTGAGGTGCCGAGGGTCAGAGCATTTTCATCTGGGTTTACCCAGCTCCCTAAGCAGCTATTACAATCTATGTATGATTCAGAAAAAATATTAATCATTGATCTCTTTGAAATCCACTTTTACTATTGGGAAGGCCTCAGAGAACTCCTAATCCTAGGGACAGGTGTGCTCAGTGATATTGTGTATGCCTAAAACTTCTTTGTTTCAGGCAGTTTGGAGCATGTGAACATACTCTGAGCCTTGATGAGTTCCAGTATGTGGTATATTATGCAGAGCATTCAGAGCAAATACTCCCTCTCAGAGCGCTTAATCCGAACAATCGCTGCCATTCGTTCCTTCCCACATGATAATGTAGAGGACCTCATCAGAGGGGTGAGTGTGCTGGATTGACGGAGAGTCCTGTGGGAGGTGAAGCGGGAAAGTTCCTGGGGAATCGTAATAGATGACAGATTTGTATCATTGACTCGGCACAAGATCACAAGGAGTTTTTACAGTCCTCTTACATGCATTAGCTTGACTATGAAAATACATTTTCCTTGTGTTTTGCTTCTCTTTCCTTCTCCCTTTCACTTTGTGCATCCGATATTTTCTTCAGGAAATGTGTTCTACCTAACCCTAGTCTCACATTCTTTGTAAAATCTCTGTCTGGATATGGTACATATGGGATCCAGCAAGCTCAAAGTCTTCTACACATGTTTTACTAAGGGAGGAAGGAGATGAGCAAAGCAGAAGTGGTTTTCAAATCCTTGTGGTTTATAATAATTACATGGAGAGATATCACTTGCCGTCTATCTTGACAACAGCCCCTAAAGTGCATGGTAATTTTTGACTTAAGAAAACATCTTAACACGTCTAACCACTGCTATTCAGCAATTGTTATATGACTAGTGTCCTAGATGGTCTTTGGTCTTTGCTATCTTTTTCTAAATGTTACTCCTGTTGAAGAGAAGTTACAGGGTAATTTTTTGATCCCTAGAAAATGCATCCAGATGCTTACTTTTGTACGTTCTTTTCAACAACTGTGGAATCCTTATTTACTGCCTGGAGCTCTATAGCTGCTTCGAAGTTGGGTGCAGCTTTGAGAAGAAATAGTCCTACAGCGTTAGCTTGTTCTCAGCAAAAGCGGTACCAGAGGATTCAGCAGTAGGAAGTTTGTCACGTTCTAATTCTAGCTCTGCTGCTGAGTCATTCAGCAACTTTGGTCGGCCTGTAGGATCCCCATCTCCTTTCATCAGATTTGAAACAGAAGTACCAGCAGGGTCTAGGTAGCAGAGAATGCCGATGCTAAGAGGCTACTTTGAAGATGTTTATAAACAAAAAGATAACATTAAGATGACCTTACTATTAATGATGGTCATCTGTTGAATGCCAGAAAGAGCATGCCAGTTCTCCTGGTTTCAGTCTGACAGACTCACTTTCCTGACTTTTTCAGAGCCTGGTGGCCGTAGAAGGTGGATTGCTTTTCCAGCTTTCCTGCCTGATGCTAAGTTTCCCACTGCTTTTACACATGAGGTCATGTCCTCAGTGATGTCCAGATGACCATCTGGCAAGTTACCTTGTGGAAAAACATAATAATTCAGTCTAAGGAATCGATAGTTCCTTTCCTTCATCTTCAGTGTATTCTCTTGGTTTGGATATTATTTAACAAACAGGACTGGAAACCGGGACCAGTCGTATGTTTAGAGTGCGGTCAGAGCTAGAGCCCTCCTCCCCGCCGGACTCCATTCTGACTCTCATCCTGCGCAGTGAGCCAGAGCCGAGCACGCTGACCGGAGTTTCCTTCCGCCCGCAGGGAGCAGATGTGAACTGTACCCATGGCACCCTGAAGCCCCTGCACTGTGCGTGCATGGTGTCAGATGCTGACTGTGTAGAGTTACTCCTGGAAAAGGGAGCGCAGGTAAAACTTTTTAACACTGTCACGTGACGGACCCACTGAAGCTTGAGCTTCGCATTTCCTTAACATTTCTGTCTTTTCTCCCATCTCTTCCCACCTTCTAGCCCGTGGTAACATTGGCATGGCCAATATTAAAGCAAAATGTAATGGTAAATACATACAGTGATCCAAAGGATTTCATTCCTTTGCCTTTCTTTCTTAAGTTGTCCGTGGCTCCAGGAAGAGGGAGTTTTATTTCCCCTTTCTCTCCCAGCCTTCCTCCTGGGCTTGTTTACCTTTCCATTCAGCCCTCTCATTGCCCATTGACTGTGCAGGTGCTCTAAGTACAGAGGCCCCTGGAGTGATGAAATGGAAACCATTGACAACCCGCTACCGGACATGCACTTCTAATACCACCGTTACTGGGAGATAGATCTCATTAGGTAATCCATTCCTCAGAAGTAGCTACTGGGGCTATTTCTGCCCACTCATTATTATCCATTTATCGTGTCTTGTTCCTATCTTCTTTTTAATGTATCTTAAGAAACATAGATTAATTTATATTGGCATTAGCAGGAAGCAGCATAGTGTAGTGAATGATTAAAAGAGTGGACTCTGGAGCCCGACTTCATGGATTTGAATCCCAGCTCTGTCACTTCCAGCTCTTGTGACTTTGAACAAGTTACTTAATTTTTCTTTGCCTCAGTTTCCCTACCTATAGAATGGAGATGATAATGGTATCTTCTTCATAAGGTTGTCAAGTATTTAGTTTTACACTGGCATGTAGTAATTGCTAAGTCATTGCTTGTTAAATAAATAAATAAGCAGTTTTGACTCTTTGTAAGCAATCTGGAAGTTGCAGATGCTGAGGCGCTAAGTGGAATCAGACATGCCGTGAAGCTGGTGTGCAGGCCCCAAACACATTGGTCAGTAAGCCCAAGGTGCCAGCCCCCAGCACCATCGTCTCCACACGGCCATGCTGTTCACGGCCATGCTGTCCTCTACTTGTCATTATCTTTTCCATCACTCTTGGGAGGGACCCTGAAATGAAAGCCAGTGATTAATATCAATGACGAAAATACCCTGGGGGAAAAAAGTCTTTAGCTAAATAGAAAGTTGAACTCAGTTAAATATTCCAGGGTATTTTTATGGCATTTTGAGGGGAAGATAATATGCTAGATATAATTTGGGTTTTGAAGTCTTTGCAGCCTTCAGAAATGATAAGTAATGTTGATTTTCAGTAAGTCAGCTGCTTTTCCAGCATTGGAAGATCTGTGATCTTCCCTTTACATGGCTTTTATCAAGGTCCTCTTGTGACTGCACGGCGTCTATTTGCAAGGGCGCTGATTGGAGTCAGAATTTGAGCCTCTCTGTACGGCTAAAGAACACAGCAAAACTACATGGGCAGAGTTTGGCCTCATTTTTCAGTCTGGTTGCCATTAGCCACAGGACAGAGTGAGTTGGGATAAGTAAAATAATCCAGAACCTTTACTCTGGCTAATATATTCAAGCTAACTTTCCAATAAATATCTTCCAGAGTAGTTACGAGGATTTAGACTTCATCTTCTCTTTTTTTACCCCTTCCCCCATGGTAGAGATCCTAGTGAATCATAAACAAGAACATAGCAAAAACCCAAATAAAGCAGGCCAACTAATCAATGCACAGAATAGAGTGCCGATCGTATTGAGGCCGTTCTCTTCCTATTTGCCCCTAAGCTCCTGTCATACCTCCTCTTGATCACCAAGACTCGCTGGGAATTGTTTGTTGACTCTTATATTCAGAACATGACATAGCAAAGGTCTTGGATAAACACACGCAAGCTGCTTTTGCCCACCCATCTTCCTCTCGGTAGTCTAGCTACGGTAATATAGTTCCTCCGTCTTTACAGGTGAATGCCCTGGATGGTTACAACCGAACAGCCCTCCACTATGCAGCTGAGAAAGATGAGGCTTGTGTGGAGGTCCTCTTGGAGTATGGTGCAAACCCCAATGCACTGGATGGCAACCGAGACACCCCACTTCACTGGGCAGCCTTTAAGAACAATGCCGAGTGTGTGCGGGCCCTCCTAGAGAGTGGGGCCTCTGTCAACGCCCTGGATTATAACAATGATACCCCGCTCAGCTGGGCCGCCATGAAGGGAAACCTTGAGAGCGTCAGCATCCTTCTTGATTATGGTGCAGAGGTCAGAGTCATCAACCTAAAAGGCCAGACGCCCATCTCCCGCCTGGTAGCTCTGCTAGTCAGGGGACTTGGAACAGAGAAAGAAGACTCTTGCTTTGAGCTCCTGCACAGAGCTGTTGGACACTTTGAATTAAGGAAGAATGGCACCATGCCACGAGAAGTGGCCAGAGACCAGCAGCTATGTGAAAAACTGACTGTCCTGTGCTCAGCCCCAGGAACTCTAAAAACACTCTCTCGCTATGCTGTGCGTCGGAGTTTGGGACTCCAGTACCTCCCAGATGCGGTGAAGGGCCTTCCACTGCCAGCTTCCCTGAAGGAATACCTGTTACTTGTGGAATAGGCTGCAGGAGCCGTTTGCACCCTCACACAGGCAACTCCGGGGGGAGGTTTTTCCCTGCAGTCCTCTCTTTGTCTTGGAAAACAGGAAAAGCAGTTGTTCCTGTTGCGTGGTTTGTATTTAGAGACAACGTGTCCCAACGGTAACCTCCACACCATCTCCCCTCCCCAAACCAAGCAACCAAACAAAAAAAAAATCCCTCACTTTTGTTTTCTGTTTCTTGCTTACTTGGCTTTTTATATTGCACCCTGCAAAAGAAGAGGTCTCCCCCTACCCTCCCCTTTAGGGAAAAAGTCAACAATGCAACAAAATTCTCTAGGAAAATGAAGAGTATTTAAAGAGTGTGTGTTTAGTTTTCCTTTGGGAACGTGATTAACATTTCAGAAGAATCCCTCTAGAAGCATTGTAACTGGTCAGTGAAGAAGTTTAAGAAAATTCCAGCTAACAGATGTGGCCCAAAGATGAAGATACTACAACCTCCAATGGTGTGCAGATGCACAGTTGGGCTGGAAGATACGGATGATGCCCTAGCGTGCCCCATCACGGAGTGTGCAGAAGGGACTGGCCCCCTCTCACCATCAGAGCAAACAGCAGCCTTTGCCTCTTTTCCATGGGTGTGCCTGAGGGTTACAGTAGTTCAGCAATGCTGTTTCAGAAATAACATTGTCTTGCTGCTTTCCACGTAGTAGAAGAGAGAGCAGGTTCTGAGCAGTCCTAAGAACTCAGATGTCCTAAGAACTTTTCTCCTAATGCAGGTCTTTCTCCTTGTGAAAGCCAGTTTGCTCCAACGGGCTTAGCAGGTGTTTGTACACCTTAGGTGAAGGTGTTTACTCCAGCAGGGGACGAGATGGGCTGGGCTCCCTTTTCCCACGGGTCTTCATTTCCCCATAGGCAGCTCACTCTGCTGAGAGTTGGGAGTTATTTTCCTTTCAGTTGTTTTGGAAACTTTGCTTTTTACTGATCTATACAAGACACTGGGGAGTGCAGGGTGCGGGGGAAGAGCATTATAAGAGCTTCTTTTGAGATGGCCCACCTACTCAAAAAAGAACTGCTTTAGTGAACCATACTTAGTCAACAATACTCTTTCTTTTCATGTTCCTAAACTAGAGCAAGTTGTTATTGATCTTGGATGACCCAGATGCAAATTTGAAAACTTTTTTTTTTTTTAACCGATTGGGAACCACAAATAAAAATGACTGGACTCTGCTGACACAGCTGATTTCAAAAACAGTGTCTGCTTTTGCCCTTTTGCTGTTGGTGGTTTTTTTTTGCTCACTTGAAAAAAAAGAAATAAACACTTCTAAAAGCGAGTTTGGCAATTTCTACTGTTCCTACTTTTCTCCACATCATCATTAAATCCCTGGGAGCCCTATTGGCCATAACTCTGAAATGGGGCTGTCACTACCCTCCTACTAAGCTGGTTTGAGGATGCAGTGCTAACAGTGCTTGCTATTTACTGTTAAGTTCTCTTCCCCGTAAAGAACTGCACAGAGAGCATTTGGCTGCTTTAATTCTGGACTCCGACAAGCCTTCTCAGTTACTGTTTAGAACTGTCTTCAGGGTGTAGAGGTAATACTTTGGATAGCAAGCAAAAGTGATGTATTACAGCTGATCCGTCCTCCACCACTGGTAAAACCTTGAACCTCTTCCTGCTTCATCAAGCAAGTGAGGAGACTGGGTCGGGAGGAATATGTGTGCTTGTGCCGAGAGCCACAAGCGGGCACCGTCCTGTCAATTTGGAGGCTCCCGAAGACCAACTGCATGACATGGTCACTTGGCTGATGCGGAGGAAGCAGCTATTGTTACGGCACAGAACACAAACGGAGCTGAATGAGAACTGACAACTTTCTAAAGCCCTATTTCAGCCAACCCACCAAACCAGGTCCCGGGCTGGGGGGGTCTCTTTCCCAGGCTTTCAAAATGTGCATGTCTCCCCACAAACGGAGTCTGCCTTTCATCTAGGAAGGAATACAGGGGAAGAGTTGAGAAGGAAGAACCCTGAGTTGTCAGAAGAGGAGTACAGATCGTGGGATGGCTGGAAAAAAGCACCCCTGGGAAATAGGTAGATGATCAAAAGGTGAAACACAACTTCCTGCTTAAGAGAGGCTGACGCATCCTGTGGCTGCAGAGGATGCAGGAGGGACCGGTGTGGTATGAGGGTAAGGACCAGCGTACGATGTCCTAGGACCTTACGTACAGAGCCAAGAGATGCTACGGGAAATAAGCCAGGAGGTGGAGAGAAGTACGTGGGGTGATCATATGGGCTGCATCTTCCCAAGTGTCTGAGCAGAGTCTGGTCCTTAGGGCTGACAGTATGACAGCTACTTGTACAAGTGACAACAGGAGAACCAAAAGCAGTGACCAGTTGGCATTTATTAGTGTAGCTATTGTTTGTCACTGCAGTAAAAGTAGTAGAGGAACCAAGACTTTGTTATCACAAAGAAATAAATACAGCTTATTTTTAGGAAAATTCTAACCGAGTAGCTGAAATCTAGCAGTAGCCCTAGAGGAGCCCAGTCTTCTTGTGTGACAGATGAAGCTGGGGTAGAAGTCATGATAAATTCTACCTAAAGGTGGCTTCTACTATTGCCCCAGCTCCCTGGCAGAGCTGGTCATGGCTACAGCTGCAGAATAAAAGGAAACCTAAAGAAAAATGCACTAAAACACTTGGGAATACATGGACTTGGATCTATCAGGGGGTGAGCTGACCATGATCAGACAATCCATGACCCTCACTCCAAAGAGGGTTAGATAGAAGTTTCTCCAGATCGCTTCCGACTGATGTGCTCCAGGTGGGCGTGCTCTGAGGTGTCCAAGTCAATCTCGTACTTGGCTAAGATTTTGAGGATGGGCCTCAGCTTCAGCCACCACTGTTCCTTGGGGATGCGGTGCCTACAGAGAAATGAGAGAGATGATGATTTCCCCTTTTAGCACCCCAGCTGACTTCTATCAAAAGCTGATGGAAAGAAGTTGAGTAGAAGAGGCTGGATTTTAGGGCAAGGGCTAAGATCTGAAATAGTTTCGACTACAGGCATTAGTCCTAAGATAAAAGGATTGAAGACAGCGAACAGGTTGGGAAGAGATCCTGAAACTACCAGGGAAGTAGATGTACTCACTCAAAATCCGTCTGGTCCTTCAGCTCAGTCACTGGTTGAAAGACCAGAGCCCTCTTACGCATCCCCAGAACACAGCCCGAGTCTGGCGTATTGGCAAAGATCCTCCCTGCAATAAAGGTCAGTAAGCTTCAATAATGGGGATCCAACCTCTATGGAGGGGGCTTGCCCTCTTACCCCACCTACCATTACGGTAACTCTCTTTGATTTTCCCGAACATCCAGTTCATAGCCTTGGCGCCCATCTTAGTGGCAAAATTCCTGTCAAATGGAGTTGGGCTCCCCCCCTGAAAAAAGAGTCTTAAAGTTACAGAGGGAAAGACTCTAATGAAGTGGCAGAGATATCCGAACATACAGAGAAAAAGGAAAGAAAAGGCCCAGGTTTACAGCCAGAAACAGAAATCCTAACTCTGAAAGGAAATCCTGACAGTGCTGCGAACCAGGGTGAGTTGGCGCGGCAGATTTGGCCACTTACTAGGTGTAAGAGTAACTAATCAGATAAGGGGGTAACTGGTCTCACAACTGCCTCTTCTAGCTCCACAGCTGCCAGACCCTGTCGTTTACTTCTAGTCTGGCTGGCCACTCAGTCACTTCCTGCCCCTCTTCAGCCTAGCAGCTTTTGTCAGGCGCCACCGTCAGGGACACCGAAGGGTTCCTTGCGAACCAATATGGATGGCCTTGGCAGCACCTCAGAATAATATGAATCATGTAGATTTTCTCTGAACTAAGAGAAAGTAGGTGGGAAGTGGGGAAGAGATCGTCATACTTTAACCAATTGTACCCCATTCCTGCAGGGACTAATAAGCTCCTTCAAGCTTGAGATATTGGGAATTCATACGTGGGTAGACAAAGGTCAAAGGTCCATACTTAAGCAGGATCAGCTGGAGACACTGGGAACAGGGAGGCCTAAGACCACTAGGCCTAAGATCATCTGTGAGCGAGGCCCACAGATGGTGGGGTGGGGATTGAGTGTGGGTGGTAGAAAGGAATTCGTTTCGCCCAGAGACCCCAGTTCACGGGGCTGGAGCCCAATACCCGCAAGGTGCCTGTACTCATTGCCTAGGTTCCTTAGGGAAGGCGGTATGGTGCGGTGGGAAGAGCCCTGGCTCTCGCCCGGGCTTGATGAGTGGCCCTGAAAAAATCATGTCTCCTCTCTGGGCCTCGTTTCCTTCATCTGGACTAGTGGTTCTCAGCTGGAGATGATTTTGCCTCCCCGGGGACGTTTGGCAATGTCTAAAGACATTTTTTTAGTTGTTACAACTCAGGAGGGAGGTGCTACTGGCCTCTCGTGGGTAGAGTCCGGGGATGTTGCTAAAGCATCCCAGCGTGCACAGGACAGCCACCTGCAACAGACTTATCCAGCCCCAAAGAGCAACGGTGCCAAGGCTGAGAAGCCCTGCCCTACATGAAGAGCATGGACCACATAATCTCTAAGGCCATTTCCAGAGTAAAGGTGTTTAGACCCTATGACAGTACAAGATTGCAGGCTCATGCTCTAGCAGACTGGAGGCCAGCAGAAGAGCCAGTGGCTACTGGGGGTATGGCCATCTGGTGACCGGTGCGGCGGGGGCGTCTTCCCTACCTGCTGCATGTGGCCAAGCACATTCTTCCTGCTGTCAAAGATGCCCTTCCCCTCCTCAGAGTACAGGTTGAAAATGAAGTCAGTGGTATAGTTCTCATTGCACTTCTCATTCCTGCCACGTAGAGACCAAAAGCCTGTGACTTTGGTTGTGCCCCCCACCCTTCCCTCCCAACCCTTTTCTGCTTTTGTAAGCTTTGTTCTTCCCTTTTCTATCTCCTCCCTCCCATGGCTCAGGTTCTCTCCCTTTGTATCCAGATTCCTTAGGGTGTCCCAAACAGATCCATTCTGTGGGCTACAGCCAGAGCCTAATTTTTCTCTTCACTTAGGAACAAGCCGTGGATGAGGTACCTTAACACCAAGCCCCTCTTCACAGTCGTTTTCATCTTTTGCACCAGATGTTCCACATTTGCCTGAAAACATGAGAGCAAATCCTAAGCCCAGCTGGGGGTGGATAAGGCTGGGCAGGTGCACAGCTCTCTTGTTCCCCACCAGGCCTCTCCTGGGGAGAGGGACATGGAAGAGAGTCGTTTACAATCCTGTGTCTCATCCCTGTAAGAAGTTCAGGGCAGACTGAAATTTAAACAAAGACTGCCAACGAGACAGGCAGAACTGGAAGAGGGCACGTCAGAGACAGCTGTGGCAACTGCCAGGTTTCGCCTTTCCCCCGCTCCCAATGTCCCTTTCCAGGGGTTTCTGGTTCCCTTCCCTCAGAGGGCTGACTCTTGCTCTCAGCGTCGGTCTTTAAATGGTTTGCTTGTGTGCGCAGCAGTGATTCACCTGGGAGGAACCGGTTCCTTCCTCTGGGCTTGGAGTTGGGGTAAAGGAGGAAGACTCCCACCTCCATTCCTGGCAGGGGCTGGCTGGGTTCTTGGATTGGGGAGGTCCCTCCGCCTGCTGCCCCTCCACTTTGTGGCCTTTCTTTCCTCCAGTGAACTGAGATCTTGGAAAGTTAGGATCATACGGTCCCTCTGGAACAGGAGTCCGAGCCTCTCCCCCCCCGTGACAGGGAATGGAACGAGAAGAGTCTGGTAACAAGGGAAGTCCGGAGGGGTGGCGTGATGCCACAGAAAGACGGACTTTCTCTGTTAGTTAAACCACCTACTCACTCACAAGTCTAGAAAAGGCTTTTAACCTCTCTAAATCTTTCTCGTCTGTAACATGGAGATAATCTCTCCCTTGCACGTCAGTTTTGAAGACAAAATGCAGAAACACTCGGGCAAGGGCTTAGCACTACGCCATCCTTCGAAGCGGATGCCCCCGAGAGCCAGTGCTGGGGGCGCGTGCGTGAGGTTACCCGGAGGTGCTCCTCGGGGCCCCCACACCCAGCAGCTGTCCTCGTCTTGAGCTCTCCCAGCTCAGGTTGCCGGGGGGGGGGGGCGGGGGCAGGGGGGACAGACGGGGGCAGGGCAGAGCTACGGCACAGGCCCGGGGTGGCCGTCTACCTGCAGGTCCCGAATGGTGAAGGGCTCCTCAAAAATGTAGGCGGCGTCAGCCCCGGCTGCCAGGCCCGCCATGGTGGCCAGGTAGCCGCAGTAGCCGCCCATGGTCTCGATGATGAACACCCGCCGCTTGGTGCCCGCGGCCGACTGCTTGATGCGGTCACAGGTCTGCAGGGACAGTGGGTCACAGCTAGAGACACGGGGCCCGGGGCTGCTTCTTGTCACTTCTCTGGCCCTCGCCACAACCCAACTCTGGAACGCTCTCGTCCCCAGGCCGGCCGGCCTTCAGGGACGGCAGGCACGATGGCCACCCAGGCTGTGGGACTCCTCTCCCCGGAAGGAAGCTGTCCGCATCCTTTCCGTTGCTCAGGGTGGGGAAATTAGACCACAGGCCCTCAGGAAGGAGAAGCCGTCTGGTATGCAGAGTACAGACGCCTTTCTGGTTGGACGCTCGCAGGTGAGAATGAGGCCCACACGTGGGGACCAATAAGGCCCACGCCTGCACTTCAATAAGCACTTCTCAGGCACTTCGCTTGGTTGGTACCAAGAAAGTAGCTCACTTTCTAGGAGCACATGCAGTCCAGGGACTATAGTCCCGGCAGAGGCCTGGGGGGGGGGGGGGGGCGCTCTCACCGTGCAGATGGTGTTGAGGGCTGTGTCAGCCCCCACACTGAAGTCCGAGCCGGGGACGTTGTTGGAGACGGTAGCGGGGATGACCACAAATGGGATGCACAGCTCATCAAACTGCTTCCTGCCCTCCATCAGTTCCAGGCCCCCAGTGTAAGCCTGAGAGGAGCCGCGAAGGCAGCAATGAGGGGAGAGGGAAAGGTGGGGGCCGGAGGGGAGGGGAGGGAAGGGCACTCACCTCAAAGCCCCCGATGATGACAAGGCCCTGAATGTTAAACTTAGTGATGTTGGCACTGATCTGCTCAAAGCTCTTCTTGGGGAGAGTCCTAGTTGAACGCGGTGGGGCAGGGGTGGGCGATGGGGCAGGGGTGGGCGATGGGGCAATGGAATTTGGAGAAGGGACAGCAAAATTGAGGGAGAGAAAAGCCAGAATTAGAAGGTGCTTATGTATAATTTTTTGGCTTGTGGCCCCTTCCCTAGGCCACCTCTCACCACTGTCCAAGTCCACCCTGGGGCTTTAAATTGCCAGAGCTGCTAAAAGATGTCTGGATGGGCATGCCTGCCCCCACTGAGGCAACTGTGAGCTTGGGGACCAAAGTTCCAGACCACAGCAGTGTAGATGCTGACCGAATGAACTGACGCCCATACTCAAGGGACATCTTTAGGGGTGACGAGGAGGAGGTGCTCCTATGATGCCCCTTACCTTTTCGTCCCAAGTTTGGAACCGCCTTGTCCAGTCCAGCCCCCCACATAGCTCCAGCCAGCTTCCTCGATCTGCAGGAAAAGGTCACATGCGTGTGCACTGTGGACTGACACCATTTCCTGAGTTCTGAGCCCACCCCAACACCCCCTGGTTGGCGGAGGAATGCCAGGCATCGGCTTTTCCCCATCTCAAAGAACTTCCTCCACCCTTATTGCTCATTCACAAATATTAAGCGCCCACTTATGCCAGGCGCCGCAGTGAGCTTTGGGAGAGAGAGAATTAAATAAGGTCTGTTGCCTACAAAGGGTTCGTCTCAGTGGCTCCTGCCTGTTCATACTGCCCTAAAACTAAGTATTTACTTCTGCTCACACCCTGGGAGGAAAGCAGGGTGGAGGACAACAGAAAGAAAGAGAACGGACAGGTCACCCCTGCTACACTTAGCCTCCCCATGCCTGCTCCTTGGCCCCAGATTATGTGCCCTCCGTCCTTTTAGTCCCCGTACCTGACCCTTGGCCAGGCCCTCAAAGCCGTCGTGTACAACCAGCACCCGGTTGCCTTGAATGAGGCCAATTCTCACGGTGGAGCGCACAGCAGCATTCATGCCTGCAGCCGGGGCCCCCACGTTCATCACGGCCACAGTGTGCGTGCTACCCTGGGGGGAAGGAAGCGGACAGGGAGCGGGGCAGACGTGGGCACCGAAACCCCCGCAGAGGGAAGGGGATAGGTCAGTCAGGGAAGCCCAACTCCAGGTCCCTGGTGGTCCTAGGAGCAGGACATGGGCCTCTGGACGACAGAGGAATGCCGGCGCAGCCTGCTCCTTCTACTATGGAAGCAAAACTCCACCACAGATCAATAAGCAAGGCCGCTGTCCCTGCTCCCAGACGTCATTCATTACGTAACGAATGAGACCTTCCAGAGCAGCATTTCCAAAGCATGATCCTTGGACCACCTGATCTTTATGCCATTAAACCTGCATATTCCTGGCCCCTGCCCGGATCTAAATCCTCTCTGTGGGAAGGATCCAGCAATCTGCATGTTTAGTAAGCAGCCCACGTAATGCTGATATACCCTGAATACTGAGACTCACCACTGAGACGGAGGGAGTGCCTTAAGTACACTCAGACGTGGTTATTCCCGGATTCACCCAGGGGAAATGATACATAAACCTACCTGGTCAGTCCTACACTGGATGTGGGTCTTGGGTTCGAGACACCCAGGGCACACTAAGAACAAGGGGCTGGTATCTGGGGTGGCTGAGAGAGTTCTTGGTAGGGCCAGGGACTCGGTAGCGAAGATGACAGGGGGGCAAGGAAGGTGGCCAGGCTGTAAGTTGTGTGGAGCGGAGGCAGCGCTTCATACGGGGAGACTGAGAGGAGAGGGTCAAGGGCAGGGAACTCACCGGTGCCTTCGAGACTGGGGGTCTGACATGAGCCAGAAGCTTGTATACCTCCCAGTTGTTCATGAAGCTCCTGTAAAAAGCAGAGAGCAGGGTGTCTCCAGACCACTCCCCACGCCAGCAGCCAAGGGGGCCTGGAGTTTTGCTCGCGGTGTGAAGTTCCACAGGGCAAACCTCGAAGGGTAACTGGGACATAGCAGGGGCTGACAGGGGGCCGCCGATCAGTCCAACTCTCCCTGAGTGCTCTTCTCCCAGGCCCTGCGCTCAGCAGGAGACGCTGCCCTTGGCCTAGAGAAATGGAAGCCCTAGCTGGAATCCACACACAGAAACACCAGGTGATGGAAGGCCAGTCCCAGGGACAGCGTCCCTGCGATGTACTGTTCCTCCTGGTCATCTCACAGCCCATTCTCCTGGGGAAGACACTGTCACAGACAATAAAAAGAGGAAGAGGCAGAAACTCCTATTTGGGGTCTGAAGCTATGTCCTTTTTTTTTTTTTCCTTTGCTTCATTCCGGTATCTGATTTCTGTAGCTAGTGAGCTTCTGATCATTCCCTCACCGGCCTCGCAGCTTCATGGCTTCGTCGAATTTCCTGTCGTTCATGGCCGTGGTCACATCCTTGGTCTGAGGGAGGAGCACAGCGAGAGTCAGGACGACGGGGCAGGGCTCTACGCAGCTGGATTTCTACCCCATGGGAAGATTCCGCCTGTCTCTGCGCTTACGACTGGATCCTGCCCACCAGGAGCCGCGCCTGTTCTAAGCTCCCCAAACTTTCACAGAAAGAAGTATCTTTGTGTTTCCTTAATTTGGGGAGTAATGAGCAGCAAAAGGAAGGAGCTGATTCAATGCTCTACTTACTAGAACACGGGCAGAGTGGAGGAGTGCTCACAGACAGAAGAGCATCCGCCTCCATCCCATACCCACGGCCGCAACCTCAAGGTAGCCTCTAAACTGAGGAAATGAAGAGGATCCCCCAGACAGCCCGGTCAGGAAGAAAGGCTAATCCTTGCCGGGTGTTTCCCAGCTACTGATTTCTTCTCCGTGAGCCAGTACTTTCGCTTTTGGGCTTTTGGAGACACAGTTCCAAGCAAGGCTGGAGCTTGTCTGTGCTGCGGGTTGCTGGGACTCCCCGAGTCTGAGAGAGAAGCAGGCCCACGCATGCGGCCCAGCCCCAAGAATTGGCCAGACCCCTTAGCTCCCAGCCGCAATGTCTGCTCCGTGGTAGCAGAGGAGTTATTCCTTCATGTAAGAGCCACCTTCCCCTGAGTACTCAACATTTTCCAGGTCCTGCATCAGGCCCTTTACAAAGCTTCCCGCCACTCCTTCTAACAGCCCTCAGGGTGAGCGTTAGAAACCTCATGTTGGTTCAGAGAAACACATTCAAGGTAGAAACCACAGAAACATATAACCTAGCCAGCCAGACCTTAATAATATCCCTGCTTTTAATAATGTTCAGAGAGATACTGCATTTCTCTTCCAACAAAGACGTGGTGAAATCAGTTGAGGTTGGATGTTGTGCGATACTGGGTCTCATCACTCGGTAGGATGTAGCATCTCTCACGTTCCTTGCGAACACTTACAGATGGGGACGCTGAGGCTCAGAGAGGAGACAGCTCCCATGCAAACCCTACTATGCTCCTTCCCCAGCTGACTCACTATACCATGCTGCCTTCCCATCTGCTCCTATTCCAGTGGCCCTGGAAGTGGGTCTCTTTCCCTCTAAGCTCCAGCTCCAAGACAGGCTTGGGACTGTTAGGAAGCGGAGCAGAGGTCAGTACTTACCACCTGGACACACTCCATGAGGGGCAGGCGCACAGCCTGGTTCCCAGAGAGGCTCACCACACAGGCTGGGGTGTCCGGGGTCCCCTCCAAAAGCGCCATCACAGCTTCCACACCCATCCTGCTGCCCTGCAGAAGCCCAGGGAGCAAAGAGTCTGGTTCAGGCCTCCCCATCTGGACTCAGCCTGGAGAGCTAGGGCACTCGAGGCCCCTCCAGATCACAGGGTTGAGCCACATATTTGAGGACTATAGCCAAGAACTTACTGGACTTTACCTCCCTACTCAGATTTCATCTAAGCTTGATGATTCCTCATCCTCTGGCCATTCTATTTGGTTCCAGAGAAATATGTCCACTGTAGTAATCAAGGACGTTACGGAGGCTTAATAATATTCCCTTCTTATTGATAAAATAAGGAAGAGTATGGCCTCTGTCTTCCAATGTAAGTAGGATAAGAGGGTTCAATCTGAGTGTCTGAAGTTAGATCTTAATAATGTTATTAATGCTCAAAGTGGAGATCTGAGAGCTCACCATTTGGGGAGCATAGAGTTCCCCATCAGTTTTTGCAACAGAAGAGAAGTGGTAAGTGTACGGGAATGGGTCAAGGGCCAGTGCCGTCCAGAGGCTGGAGGCGGGCGACATGGTCAGTGGGGTGCGCCCCTGTCATGGTGAAGCGCAGCTCTGTGGACTATGGGTTCTAAGACGCTAGGGCCCCGGGACCCCACGACTCACCAGGATTCGGTCAAAGGCTGACGGTGTCCCACCCCGCTGCACATGCCCCAAGACAGTGACCCGAGTGTCATATCCCAGACGCTTTACCACCAGCTGAAGAGACCAAAAGAGGGACAGAGAGAGGGATACAGAGTCAAAGACTGAAAACAAGCAGAGACTGAGATAAACCCCGATGGCTTAGCCTCTTATCTTGTCACGATGCCTTGGACACCTGGGGGCAGGAAACTTGGGGAGAGATGTGCAGAAGGGCTAAGGGGAGACTCAGAAATGACTAGGGAAGGGGGATGGTGTCCAAGGCCTCTCTGGCTTCATTCCTACTAACGTTCTTGATGTCCTCGGAGGTGATTGGTTTCCCATTCCTGTCGATCGCACCCTCGGCCACAATGATGATGTTGAGACGAGAACCACGGGTCCTTGTCTGGTCGAGAGCAAAGAGAAGAGCGGTCAGTGGAGGGAAACTGGTGGACGGGAAGGGCAGCATCAGTGGAACAGGCGAGGGTTTTTTTAAGGGCAAAATAAAGTGCCAGTACCTCGCTGAGCCGGCGACAAAGATGTTCCTCCCAGTCATCATCTGGTGGACATTCAGGAATAAAAACCCAGTCAGCCCCACAGGAGAGGGAAGTGACAAGGGCCAGGTATCTGAGATGAGAGGCAGAAGCACCGCGCTAGGAGCCACACTCCACCAACAGCCTCACCCGTACCCAGCGGGACTGCCTGTCCCCATAGTCGGTGGGAGGTCTGAGGATCGGTGGTTTCCTTCTTAGGGGAGGGTAAGAGCACTGCTGAGACAGCTTCTCAGTGGGATCCTGTCCCTGAAGAGCACCTTCTAGTCACGCTCCCCTACCACCGTGGCTTCTAATCTCAGAGCACTGTGTGTCCCTTCCCACTGGAGTGTGACACACCTGCACGTGTCGGTAGGTGGGGGGGGAGGGGCGCTGGAAGCAGGGGAAGGGGCCACAGCCAGAGGAGCACGTACACCTCCAGATCTGCTACCCCTGGGGGACCTCTTTGGACTCTCCGGGGAAGAGAAGGCTACTGCTGGCACCAGAGAATCAATGAGTCAAGCTGGGGATCTTACCCACAGTGCCGGCCCATCACTTCTAACACAAACGTCCTCTGGTGGCTGCGAGAGAGAGACAGAGGGCTTACAGTCCTAGTGTCCCTCTGGCCAGGATCAAGCCGCCACCCACATCCAGGCCATGAAACCTCCCTGGGAGATGCATTTATGCTGTTAGGCCTTCCAGCAGGCTTCCTGCGAGACCAGGAAGACCCCAGGGAAACAGGTCAGCCACAGGGCGGCTAAAACACAGCAGTAAAATGTGTCAGTCCTGCGGCTCTGTTCCAGGGAGCGAGGGGGCCCAGGAAGGGAAGGAGAGAGAGGGAAGGGAAGTGAAGAAGTAAGGACTCGACTGGCCTGGAATCCCCCAGGATTACCCTGACCAACTGCCACCTGCTGTCCTCCCATTCTCACACACTGAGCAGGGGCGGCGGCGGCCTCCATGATCGCGCTGACTCGGCTGAAAGGGGAGCTGAGGTATGGGGCTCCCTGGATTTGTCTCAGGTTGGACACTAATCACTTGGGAGACCCCAGGGGTACTCAAGCCCTCAGAGCTACAGCGTGGACAGTGGGCGAGACAATGACAGAGGCAAACCTACAGCATCTAGACAGCAGTGCAATTTCAGGGCTCTAGGGATAACTCTTCGTTAAAAACAGTGTTCCATGTCTTCCTCAGTTTCTTTCATGAGTATTTTATAGTTTTCTGAGTACAGATTCTTTGCCTCTTTGGTTAGGTTTATTCCTAGGTATCTTATGGTTTTGGGTGCAACTGTAAATGGGATCGACTCCTTAATTTCTCTTTCTTCTGTCTTGTTGTTGGTGTATAGGAATGCCACTGACTTCTGTGCATTGATTTTATATCCTGCCACTGGACTGAATTCCTGTATGAATTCTAGCAGTTTTGGGGTGGAGTCTTTTGGGTTTTCCACATAAAGTATCATGTCATCTGCAAAGAGTGAGAGTTTGACATCTTCTTTGCCGATTCGGATGCCTTTTCTTTCTTTTTGTTGTCTGATTGCTGTGGCTAGGACTTCTAGTACTATCTTGAATAGCAGTGGTGATAGTGGACATCCCTGCTGTGTTCCTGACCTTAGGGGGAAAGCTCTCAGTTTTTCCCCATTGAGAATGATATTTGCTGTGGGTTTTTCATAGATGGCTTTTATGATATTGAGGAATGTTCCCTCTACCCCTACACTCTGAAGAGTTTTAATCAAGAAAGGATGCTGTACTTTGTCAAATGCTTTTTCTGCACCTATTGAGAGGATCATATGGTTCTTGTTCCTTCTTTTATTAATGTATCACATTGATTGATTTGCGGATGTTGAACCAACCTTGCAGCCCAGGAATAAATCCCACTTGGTCGTGGTGAATAATCCTTTTAATGTACTATTGCATCCTATTGGCTAGTATTTTGGTGAGAATTTTTGCATCCATGTTCATCAGGGATATTGGTCTATAATTCTCCTTTTTGATGGGGTCTGAGCCAAGATGTCCATCAACAGATGAATGGATAAAGAAGATGTGGTATATATATATATATATATATATATATATATATATATATTCCATTATATATATATATTCCATTGTATGGAATATTATGGAATATTATGGAATGGAATATTATGCAGCCATCAAAAAAAAAAAAAGAAATCTTCTTTAAAAAAGGGGGGGGGGGCACCTGAGTGGCTCAGTCGGTTAAGCAGCTGCCTTCAGCACGGGTCATGGTCCCAGGGTCCTGGGATCAAGCCCCATGTCGGGCTCCCTGCATGGCGGGAAGCCTGCTTCTCCCTCTCCCACTCCCCCTGCTTGTGTTCCCTCTCTCGCTGTCTCTCTCTATCAAATAAATAAATAAAATCTTAAAAAAAAACAAAAAATGAAATCTTGCCATTTGCAATGACATGGATGCAACTAGAGGGTATTATGCTGAGCAAAATAAGTCAATCAGAGAAAGACATGTATCATATGACCTCACTGATACAAGGAATTCTTAATCTCAGGAAACAAACTGAGGGTTGCTGGAGTGGTGGGGGGTGGGAGGGATGGGGTGGCTGGGTGATAGACATTGGGGAGGGTATGTGCTATGGTGAGGACTGTGAATTGTGTAAGACTGATGAATCACAGACCTGTACCTCTGAAACAAATAATACATTATATGTTAAAAAAAAAAAAGATAGCAGGAGGGGAAGAATGAACGGGGGGAAATAGGAGGGGGAGATGAACCATGAGAGACTATGGACTCTGAGAAACAAACTGAGGGCTCTGGAGGGGAGGGGAGTGGGGGGATGGGTTGCCCTGGTGATGGGTATTAAAGAGGGCAGGTACTGCATGGAGCACTGGGTGTTATGCACAAACAATGAATCATGGAACACTACATCAAAAACTAATGATGTAATGTATGGTGATTAACCTAACATAAAAAAAAAAACAAAAAAAAACAACAGTGTTCCGGTCCCCAGCAAACTGGTCGTTCGAGTCTACAGCTCCCACGTGTCCCTCTTCTCTAGACGCCAGCCCTCTAGCCACTCCCGGCAGCCCCCCTCCTACGCCGGCCCCTTACCTCTGAGCAGTAGTGGTGATGGCGTCCACGATCTCTATGATCCGGTGCAGGGCAGAATCGGTGCCGATGGTCATATCGGTGCCACAGAAGTCATTGTCAATGGAGCCCACCAAGCCCACGATGTTCAGGTAGCTGGACTTGGTAGCCTCCTCCGCTGTGATCTTACCTGACGAAGAGAAGCAAACCAGGAGCCACCGGGTGAGGTGCCCGGCACGCCGCAAGAGCAGGTAACTGGGGAGAGAGGGGCCTGCAGCCAAGGGGAACCATAAAGCGATGGCAGAACAAGGAGGGCAGAGGCTGCCCGTTTGTGTCTGGGTAACGATTCCCTCCGACGGGAGGAGAGGGCTGTGTGTGCACGCGCACAAACCATACTCGTGACAACAACGTCTCACCCGCTTTCTGGAGGTCATTCAGTAAGTCACTCCACTCGGAACGGAAGGTGTCAGCCCCAGTGAGGCTGCCATCACCCCCAATGACACACAGATTGGTAATCCCATGCTTCACCAGGTTGTGGGCAGCGCGCAGTCGCCCCTCTCGGTCCCGGAAGTCCTTGCACCGGGCACTTCCAATGACTGTGCCTCCCTGTGGGGAAGAGGTACAAGTCAGCTCCCCAGAGGACACAGCCAAATTTGGGCACAACATGCTAAGATTCCCCCCATTCCAGCACTGATGGGCTGTCATAACCACGTGCCTTTCCAGGAAGTGCCCCGACATCCTTAAGAGTCATTTGTCCTTTCTAAAGCAGAGAGAAATGATGCTGGCTGAGCTATCACAGGGTCATTCCTTATATTCTGCTACACCTCTTGGAAGTCTAAGATCAACCCATTCCATTGAAGGCTTTGTCATCAAAGTGATTATCCTCAAGGAGAGCAAAGGAATACACCCATGCTGCTGGCTTTCGGACTCATCTCTTTCACACGTTCTTAGACGTGTAGGAAATAGCACTGGCTTCGGTCCTGGAAATTCTCCCTAGCGACCTGACTTTATCAGACTGCGTCCAAACTATTCCTAGGAGTTCATCCCAGTGTGCTTGGTAGTACTTTTTCCCTCTTGAACTCACTGATTTCTAACTGTAACCAGGCACTGCCGATTTCCTCTTTGCTCTTCAGGCTAGGGTGCTAGTAGAAGGAGACACAATACCCACCCACATATTCACAAGGGAAAATAGCTCTGAGTATCCCCAGGGGCTCATAGATACCCCGAGAGAGTAAGTATACTTAGGGCTTTCACAAATCATATAAACTCCTGGCATCCATGCCTTTGGGAGTATTGAGGGAGAATTCTGGCTCATTCTCAGACCACTGAACAGCAGGCACCATCGCCTATAAAGAACCTGCACGAAGCTGCACACTAAATTTCTGCCCATGGATTTTTAGAGGCTCGAGGTAAAGAATGGGAATACAAATGTAATTTGTAGATTTTTCAGTAAATCAGAAAATAGGTATTTGACTTAGAGAAAGTATAGTATAAAGGGTTGTGGATACAGTCAGCATAATTTTAGGGTGTTTTTGGAAACTCGGAAACACTGTATTGGTTCCTTCCTCCCTTAAACACTCTGGTTTCAGGTGACCTGATCACCATCACATGAGGACTGGCGGATTTCGGCTCTACTTCCTGGCCCTGGCTCCAGTCCTCTGGTAAGGTCATTTTCATGGCCAGACCTTCCCCGTGACCCCAGAGCAGATCCTGCCAATGCACCGGCTCCTCAAGTCTTGCCTGCGACCTTTCTATAAAGAGCAAACTGTCCTGTGACCGCGTTCCCATCCCCAAGCCACCCTAGGAAAACAGGGTGATGTTTTCGAACTCAAAGAGTAAAGGGCAATCGTGGCATCTCTCTTGTCATAGAACCCTTCACATCCAGCCACATGGGGGGGACTTGGACAACCGTGAGGCCAAACCACAGTGGGGTGCAAAAAGGACAGGACAAACATGGGACAGGAGTCCTCGGGAACATACCAACTGCAGCATCATCGAAACGCTCTCCCAGGTGGCCTCCCTGATTTGATCTCCGCCATCCACCAGGCCTTGGTAACCCTGCGGGGCACATTACACCCATTCAGCCTCTGCTTGGCCAGTTCTCCCTAAACCCCCACGATTAAGACAGGATCCCTGGGAAGAAGTTCTCTGAGAATCAAGTCACCTTCTCCCATTACTGATTCCTGGATGCCCATGACACAGTCATAATTAACACAGTCCAAGGAAGAAGATGTCAACTTTTCAATACCCTCTTCTAGTTTCTCACAATCTCAAAAGGGCAGGATGTCCTTCCTGATATTTCATCCTAATTCCTCTTCCTTCTGGCTCATCCCAAGTCCTCCAATCTGCTTCCCAGGGAACTAGATAACAGATGGCTTTGATAACAGTAGAGGGAAAAGAGAAAGGTGTTGGAGGGAAGGCGGGAGAGAAGTGGGACTTGAAAAGATAGAACTGGGGAGAAGGCAGATAAACCTTACAGAGAGAAGAGTGGACAAAGAATGAGAGGGAAGGGAGAGAAGGGAAGAGGAGTTAGAGCCTCAGGAGGTTCAGGAAACTACAGAAATCTGATGAGACTCTTTCCTCCAAAGGCTCTATCTCTGGATATACTACATTTTCTGCAAAATTCTCATTTCAGCTTTTCTCTTTATCTTGGTGGAGGTAAGGGGGAGAGAAAGTTACTTCTTCCTTTAAATTGGGCACCGTGAGGACCGAGTCTGCAGACCCCTAGATCCTGCCATCATTATCGGAGACAGAAGTGGCGGGGACACTCATGGAGACTGGGAGCCCAGACAAAGCATGTAACTGGGAGGTGAGGAAAGAAGAAGTGGGGAGGGAGGAGCAGAAAACAGAGAAAGAACGACAGAGAACGAAGTAGAGAACCAACCTCATGGACAAAGAAGACACGGGCACCAGTAAAGATACCAACTCGAACCACAGCCCTGACAGCAGCATTCATACCTGCAAGGAGGGAGGAAAGATGACAGGGAGAGGTTAGTCCTCAGAAAAGCAGCCTGGATGACAAGACACGACTCAGTCCTTTTCTTAGGCTTTTCTCTGAATCTGGAATACTCCTCTCCTCCAAGTCTTCTGGCCTCCCACTAACACTGAATTACCACGTTCAGTGTTTATGTAGCTCCAGATACCCCCGATTCCTCTGCTTCCCCCCCAAAATCCCATCTTTCCTAAGACCTTTCCTTGCCAGGGCAATCTGGGGAATCATAATCTTGAATGCTTACTGTAGTGTTAGACACTGCTAAATGCTTGTCTAACCTCATCTCATTTAATCCTAGCCACAAGCCTGAAGCTGCCTCCATTTTACAGATTTGGAAACTGAGGTTCAAAGAGGTCACGGTCACAGAGCCAGTCTCCCCACTGGGAGAAATAATTAGGACTAAAACTAATTAGGACTAAAACAGAGAGGAGAGCCTTTCCCCTTTCTCCCACTGAAGTATCATTCCTTTCCTGTAGCTACTCAGTGACGAGAACCATCTCTCCCACGAGTACTGTGGAGGAACCACCCTGAACAACACACAACACATGGTGGAAGCTATAAAGGCCCCCATATTAGAACCAATGTTACTGATAACTGCAAAGTAAGCAGAGCTTCCCTGGTGAGAGATGGAAGACATTCCTGGGTCTTGATCCCGGTAACCCCCTCCTGCCTTGTAATGGGAGGAGGGGCTCACAGTGATGCTCAAGGACACTCAGAGCCAAGATAGATCAATTTCTTGTGAACCATTTTAACTATCTTCCCTCAGATATGCCAGTCCATTTTTTTTGTTTGTTTCAATCTAAAATGTATTCCTATGGTCCTCAATCCTGCCTAGAGAAATATCATATATCAGTGAGCACTAGAGAAACCAGTAATTAGAAAAATCTGCAGCAGCAGACTAAAATCCATCATGAACTACTACCTGGAATGGAACAGAATCAAAAAGACCAGAATGTCTGTTTTTTGGGGGGAGGTGGGAGTGGGGTTGGTAATAGACGGCTATGCACGCCAAGTCAAATCAAAGGTCCATTCACTCATTAAGCAAATATTTACTGAATACCTACCATGCTCCAGGCACTATATAGGCACTGGGGAAACAGCAGTGAATGATATAGTCTAGGGATACGAAGATAAAGGACTTGGTAATGGTTCTCAAGACTTGCGAAGAATATAATATGGTTACAACATGGATCCATATGAAGGAGGTACATACAAAGCACAGTGGGAACAAGGAGAAGGAGCATCTCAGCTTCCAGGAGGAAGTCAGGACAGGTTATACAGAAATGATAGCATTTGACCTGAAACCTAAAGGACAATATCCTTATAAATCTTTTTTGTAAGGTGGACACTTTAGGTGAGAGTGTTCTAGGCAGGAGAGGAGCACAAATGAAGGCAAGAGTCAAGAAACAACCTTAGATGGGCACCTGGGTGGCTCAGTCGGTTAAGCGTCTGCCTTCGGCTCAAGTCATGATCCTGGGGTACTGGGATCAAGTCCCATATCGGGCTCCCTGCTCCATGGGGAGCCTGCTTCTCTGTCTCCCTCTGCCCCTCCCCTGGCTCGTGCTCTCTTGCTCACTCTCTCTCTCAAATAAATAAAATCTTTAAAAAATCCAGTACTATGAAGAATAAACTGTAAGACAGGAAGACAGAAGCAGTGAAAGATGAAGCCACACAGGTAGGCAGGCAGCCGCATGCCATGTGAGGAACCGTGGCTCTTATTCTGTAGGCCAAGGTTTGACTGGGATCCATGGGTGGTGGTTTCAGGAAATCCATGAACCCCATGAAACTGCATGAAGAGTTTTCTGGGCATGGGAATTTCCTTTGGGAGAAGGTCCACAGCTTTCATTTGATACTTAAAGGGGTCTGTGACCTAGGAAAAAAAGTTGCAAATGATGGAGAATCTTCGAAGAATTTTGAGAGTGGAGAGACACGATGCTCTGTGCAGATCAGAAAGATCACCATGGCAGCAACACAGAGGAAGCTGGGATAAGATGGCTATCTGGCAGCCTAGGCAAAAATGATGAGGGCCTGGACTGGGAGAGTGGCATTTGGGACAAAACAGAGACACTGGACAAGGAGACACCTAGGAAGCAGAAGCACAGCTATGTGGTTAGATTTCAACGTGTTGGAGAGGACGATGGAAAAGCCCCAGGAATGACTCAGGTGCAGGGTACAACAGTGGTGCGATTAACTGAGCGGAGGAGGCGGGTTTTGAGTCAGGCAGGTGGGGGTGCCGATGACACATTCCTATTGGGAGACGTTGAGCTTGAAGTTCTTGCAGGACATCCATGTGGGCTTGGAAGAGGCTGTCTCAAGAGAATACGCAGAATCTGAATGGGAAAGGCAAGGAATGGAATGCAGAGGAAAACTAATACTGAAGGAACGGGTAGGGGAAAACGGGATCCAGGAGGGAGACTAAGGAGGAGCAGCAAGAAAGACAGAAGGAAAACCAGGTCCTAGTGATGTCTTGGAAGGCAAAGGGGGCAGTTTCAAGAAGCGGAAACAGTGCTGAATGCTTCCGATAATTGATCTCCGATAAGAACTGAAAGGCTGGGCTTGCCTACAAGGGTCCCTGGTGAGCTAATGTCAAAGCTCACTTCCACCACCACTGAGGCAAAGCCACATAAGTCCAGAAGTCTAGACTACTGAAGGGATCAAAACAGAAAAATCTGCGATGGGAAGGGGCTTCTCAGAAGCTTTAGGAAAAGCCTTTGTGTATGAAAAGAACAAAGAGTCAACGCAAAGTCATCAGTGATTTAGGAAAGAGGTATAAAGTCAGTAAGATCAGAACAGAAATGAAACTACTGTTTATTTATTTTCTAGACTTTGAAAAGGCCTGTGGGATTCTCTATGGGATACCTGGAGTTCTGGAGTATGAATTTGTAATCTTAAGAAATAACGAAAAAACATTCTTCTGAAATTTATAGGTTGGAATGCTGTTTCCCACTCCCAAACTGAGTAAGTGTAGGGGAGAAAAGATTTAAGAAAAACAAATGACTTAAAAGGTTTTAAGTGTATAGTAAACAATAGATGGCGGGTAGGAAATATCCAAATCCATGGGGCAGAAAAAAAAATCCCACAAGAAAAGAAGATTCTTTCTCTTCTCTCCTCCCTTTACCTTCTTACCTCAATCCTATCAACCTCCAGAGGCCATCCTTCCTGCCTCTAAGTTGGACAGCTGTTTCCCTAGGAACCAAGTTTCAGGGTTCCCTTCATCGTCCCCTATACCTGCGTCTCAAACCCCCAGTTCCCTAGAAATCACAGACTGGGATGTATACGTAACTTTTATTAGGGAGTCCCAGTAATTCTTTGGGCTCTCCTACTTAACATTACTGGCCTATTCTGGCCCCAGACCAGTCCTGGCCAGGATCTCCTTGGCTGTTCCACGTTGCCCTAAATAACCCTGTGTTTGCAGCTGTCTGACCTATTAGAAGCAAGACGAAGGATAAGATTACAGGCACTACCCAGGGGGTATTCTGGGTACAGCCAGGAGAGGGGCTCTGGAGAACATCAGAGGCACGTACTTTGGAGTTTCTAATTACAGCCTGCAGGGAAGAGGCTTTGGGGAGAACTATGGGTGATGGGTCTCTTAGACATGAGACAAAAAAGACTAATAAATGAGTTGGTCACTACCTTTTTGAAAGCAGATGTTAAAAAGTTTCTTTCTACCTTAACTGAACTTTGAATAGGAAAAAAATATCCTTTAATTCCAACATAAGAAATAAATGTTAGATCTGAATTACACTTCTGAATATGTAATTAAAATTATGAGTCCTAGAACAGCAATCCAGAGAGGTCATCGAATCCCTGTTCGTGTAAACCTTTAAAACCTTTACAAACAGGATAAACAGGCATTTGGAGTGGACCGCCCATCTGAACACAGAGGGCTAGAGCAGACGGCTGAGATCCTTTCCAGCAAACAAGCCAATGTCATAAGGCCAAATATGGTATGACTGAGCAGAGCTGGGGCCATTCCTGGGCTGAAGTGGGAATTAGGATTCGTATCTACTCAGCCCAGCTTCTGAGCTCAGGCTGTCTGCTTTCTGGCCTCTTTCTATTTTAAGAAGTTATGAGCTTTGCTGAACTCAGGGGATGACAGAACTGTGGCCTCTCTGGATTTTACACAGCCCGACCTCACTCTCCCACATGGCCCACAGCCTCTGGGGAAAAATCATTTCTGTGTCCTCCTCTCCCTGGGAAAACTAAAGATCATTAAACCTATCTCTGGGCGGGCCACTGTTGTATTTGAGCTGCTCCCTCAGCTGGGACCTCTCGGCTCTACTTTGAGTTTTCTGCTCTGCTTCTCTGCCTCTCTTACTTTCATCCTGTACCAACTACTCCCATGCACCTGTGATGTTACGTGCCCTTGCAGTGGGATATTTCCCTCGGGACACTGCCTGTCACAGGATCCCACAGGCCTCGGTCTAGCTGGCCCTCCAGAAATCAGCTTATGCTAGCCCCTGCCTCCATGAAGGATGATCTTCCCTTAAAGCAGGTGACAGTCCCTCTAAAATGAGGGTTTCTCGGGGCGCCTGGGTGGCTCAGTCATTAAGCGTCTGCCTTCGGCTCAGGTCATGACCTCGGGGTCCTGCGATCGAGCCCCACATCGGGATCCCTGCTCTGCGGGAAGCCTGCTTCTCCCTCTTCCACTCCCCCTGCTTGTGTTCCTTCTCTCACTGTGTCTCTCTCTGTCAAATAAATAAATAAAATCTTAAAAAAAAAGAGGGTTTCTCTGCTCAGGATCAGAAGCTGGAAGGGCTCTGCTGCTCTCAGACCCAAGTTAAATCCTAGGTCTCTCTCTCTATCTCTTTTTTTACCTCTTTGCCTCTCCAGAGAGCCTTTCTTTTTCATAATTTCCTAACTTCATATACCTCCCTTGGATTTTTAGCAGGCTCTTGCTTCACTTAATCCAATTTCACAAGCCACCCTACCAAGGTTTTAGGGTCAACACTCAGAGTTTACGTAGTAAGGGATTCTTTCAAGGAGAGAACAGAGAAGCAAGAGAAGCTGCGCATTCCTAATCTGGCCACTCCTGAACTCAGACTTCTCTGCCCTCCTCCCTAAGCATCCTTGTCCTAGCATTCTCGTGTTCATGGTATATACCACAGGTGTAACTCAATAAACATTAGTCTAGATTTACTAATGAGAAGGATCATAAGAGCAAAGACGACATGTGACCTTTTCATCGATGTATCCTTAGTGCCCACCATCCTGCTCGCTACACAGATGCTCAATAATTCCCTTTGCATTTAATTAGGAATACGTTTATTTAGCACTTACTACATACCAGGCACTGTTGAAGCAAGAATCCATTCAATGAAGAGTTCGGTTTCTTGAAATCTACCTTGTCTGGGAACCCTTCCCTGGTTAATCCTACCAAGTCCTAGCATTTCATTATATATGTGGGTTCTACTGGGCTAAGGACACTTGATTATTGTTATTTATGAGCCTTACATAAGAACTCTAGGAATGTATGTTATCTCTCCTCCTAAAACTACATATTCCCCAAGGAAATCAACTTCTTCACAACATACAGGACAGGGCTCTAAACAAAGTGGGTGCTTAACACGAAGTCTAGGAAGCCTAGGGAGAGCAGAGTAGAGCGAAGGGGACACTGGCTGACATGTCTTTCCTTCTCTCTTTTTCCCAGCACAGTGTCCATGTCCTGGTGTCCCTCTGCCTCTCTTCAAGGTATTATAAACTAGAATATACAAGACCATCAAAGGAGAAAAAAAAAAAAATCACACGTTCCCTATCTCCCACTTCATATTTCCACACACCTGATTTTCCTGACTTCCAGGTTTCTGGGACTCAACCCAGAAAGGGGTTCCCTCTGCCCTTGCTCTCGGCCCACACCCTGCCGACCCCGCCCTATGGGTCTGTACCGATTAACTGTTCCTGTTTGTTGGAGGGCTGGAGGACTGCAAGAGAAGGAAGAGGCCGGAGAAGAGAGAGAACGAAGCAGAACTGTGCCTAGTAAAAGGAAATGCCTGTCAGAGTGAGGTGCCGGACCCGGGTCAGTGCAGGAACTCTACAGACATCAGAGGCAAAACCTGAGGCTCTGGCTACAGCCCACCAAATCCCAATTCTGGTCCCTCCCTTTCCCCACTGCTTCCAATGTGCTGGAAGTGAATCCACCCACTGCTTTCTCAACAACTGCATCTCTTTAGTCTCTTTCTAATGTAGCTTGAGGAAACACCTGTCTTTTAGGTACCAAAGGACCAAATGGTCCCAAATCTTCAGAAAAACCTGGAAAGAAGTTTTATGAAGATTTGAGTAAATCAGAGCAAACAATATCCAGAAGCACTTGGGGACTTGGACCTGACAGAGATTTGGGGGAAGGCCCAGGATTCCAACGTGAATCTACAGCAGGAAGACATTAAGGAGGATAGTCTTGTTCTACAGGTGAGGGGAGTCAAGAAACTCAAGGGGGCGCACCAGCCATGTTTTTTGTCCCTCCCCAAGCAGGGCCTTCCTCCTTACCTTGGGCATCTCCACCGGAGGTTAACACGGCGATGGCTTTGCCGATCCCCAGAGTTTTGGCTGCATGGTGCTCTTCATGGGTCATGATCCACTCTAGAATTCAAGGGAACGACCCGTTAAGACACAGGTAGATCGAGGTGCTCGGGAAATGGCTGTTAGACTGGTGAGAGCCACCTCAGTCAGGCTCTCTGAGTATACTAAGTCTGGGCTTTACAGCCTCGGTGCTCTGGACTTCTTCCAGAAGAGGGCCACAACCCTGCAGAATGACAAGCTGAAATGTCACAGTAATCAAACCCAACACCGCAAAGGTCTTGGCTAATCCCTCCCACCTCAATTGGAGCCTATTTGGAGAACAAGCTAAGGTCAAGGGGAAGGGCAGCTGACTGACCAGAAATGAGAAAGGAGGGAGGAAAGTTAAGTTAGCCTCAAGGATTCCTCCCTTTTATGAAGGGAAGGGTTGCTGCAGATGGTAGGAGTCGGATGAGGTCTGGGGCACTGACCGGACACCAGCAAAGTGGAAGCAGAAAAGCGAGGGTAGGCTGGGTTACGGGGAAGATTAGGGTTCAGTTGTATGGAATTGGGCTAAGCTGGAACTGGAGTTTGAGGTTTTACATGCACATCTGAGCTTGTGCAAATCAATGGTTCAGGCTCAGGAACGGTTAAAAGACATTCTACGGCTTCTCCCATCCTCTCAGGCTCCTGCCTCCTGAGCATCTCTTGACTCATCTTCAGGCCCTGTGCCTCACACGCCATGCTATCAGGTGGGAAGAGCAACAGAATCATGGCCACATATACATAGACATGGACACATGACATGTGACCACGTTCCTATTTTTGTCTGCAAGGCTTATCTATCTCTCTCACAGGAACACACAAGACACACTTTTATATCCTTAAAATGTCAATGGAATCATCACTCTCCCAGTTACCCAGGCGAAAACCTAAATTTTTAAATTTATCTCCTCCTTACTCTCAGAGTCAAAATGGTTACCAAATCCTATTCTTCCTTCTATTGTCCCTTACCCTTCTCTTCTTGGGATCCTCACAACCTCTCTCTACCCGAATTGCCTACAATAGCTGCTCCCCCTCTGTTTGTTTCCCTCTCCACTCTATCAGAGACACAAAACAAGCCCCACAGGAAGGTCCCCGGACCCTGGGGCCTCAGTGGAGAGAGGATGCATTCACTTGAACAGGGGCTGATGACCTTTAAGCACAGCTCCTGTTTCTGCTGTCAATCTGGGGAAATTGGGGAAGCTGGTGACAAAGACATAGGTCACATAAACACACAAATCTGTATATGTGGCAATAAAATACATGCAATGGGACACTCATGAATACATACACAAACACACATAGTATTATTAGGGGACACAGGTTCTCAGACATACTACACATAATCCGTGCTGACTGACTTCTTGGGTTGGCAGTCAAAGCTTCCATGATCTAGCCCTTGCCTAGCGCTTCAACTTTTGCTCCCGTGAGTTTTCTACTCCATCATCACCTGAACATTACTTTGCTCCTCCCCATGTGTGTACTTGGGCACACTGCATCCCGCATCCAGAAGGCCACCCTGGCCCTTCCACAGATCGATAGCCCACTCCGTCATTTAAGACCAGTCCTAGTCACAACCCTATTAACATTAAGTCTATTAAGCCTTCACTGACGACCACAGGTCAAGGAGAGTTTCTTTTTGGACCTCCTCTCATCACATATTGTCTGGTACTGGATCATTCATTTAGCATTTAATCACCACTTTATGTGGTATTTATTTTAACTTATTATTTATTTGAAAGAGAAAGAGAGCACAATGGGGAGGGACAGAAGGAGAGAGAGAATCCTGAAGCCGACTCCCTGCTGAGTGCAGAGCCCATCTCGGGGCTCAATCCCAGGACCCTGAGATCATGACCTGAGCCAAAATCGAGAGTCAGCTGCTTAACCAGCTGAGCCACCCAGGTGCCCCTATGTAGTATTTAAAATTGCTTCTTATATATTGAAAAGAAGGTCAGGCTAGATCAGGGGTCAGCAAACGATAGATATAGCACACAGACCAAATCCAGCCCTTTTTATGGTTTTGTAGGGTGGCAAACTAAGAAAGGTTTTTACATTTTTAAATGTTGAAAAAACAATTTCACGACATGTGAAAATTACGTGAAATTCAAATTTCAGCATCCATACCACTCTCATTCTTTCACACATCATCCTATGGCTGCTTAGATTATGGTGACAGAAACCAGATAGCCAGCAAAGACTGAAATATTTACTATCTGACCTTTTACAGAAAGCATTTGCAGACCCCAGGATAGATTATTGCTGTAAGCCATCTTCCCTAACTAGACTGAACAATCCTCCAGGGAGAGATCATGTTCATTTTTTAAAAAACTCTCCACAGCTTACCAAAGCCTGGTGAAGTCTATGCACATAACAGTTCAATAAATCCTTGTTGAAAGCATTAGGGAACTAACAAACAATATGAAATGCACACAGACATATGAAAACTTTTATTTAATATGCTTGGATACAAACATAGCTCCATATTCTAACACATAGAGATACAAATAGGACTTAAGAAAGCATATAATGACAAACAGCAAAAGGAATACAATAAACACACATTGACAGACACTCTCCTACTAACTAGCATGCTCAGGTCCAAATTTCTACTGTTCTCAAAAAAAAAAAGACAGACAGACTAACTGGTGCAAATAGGAAGGCGAAAATCTGGGAACGGAAGAACAAAACGTGAGTATGCTGATCCCATTTCCCTTGATTTTTTCCTCTCATTCAGTCTGGGAACTCATCACTTACAAACCCACACAAGGATCTTTCACCCCTGGGGGCTTCAGTGAGGGAGAAAATTCACCATAACAAGGGGGAAGGTTAGGAGTGCTGACCTGCAAAAAACGGCTCAGATTCTTCTCCTGCATCTCTAAACCAGTTATAGAGGCACAGGATACAAAAATGCACGCAGATTCATCTATAAACATCCTTATAGATTCACAGTGACACACACATAGACATACAGACATAAAATCTAAATATAAAATCACATGTGTGTAGATACGCACGCGGGAGGGAGAATTACATGGAGGCAACATCATAGGTGCACGGATTTGAATTGGGTGAGTGCCAGGATAGGAGTCGGGCAGCCAAGGGCAACGAGGTCCGAGCACCACTCACCCATCCCTGATTGTCAGGGATGGGGGCTGTGCGTGCAAGCAGAGGGAGATGAGCCAAAGGTCTAGGATTCTTCACGACGGCCCTACCCATCCCCCCTCTTCCCTCCAGCTTCTTGTGCCATACCACCTCTGCTTTTCCCGTCCGCTCCTTCCAGTTCTCCCCACCGCCTCCTCCCAGCACGGTCATCCCCACCTCGCTCTCGGCTTTCCCCCTGGGCCTTTATCCAAGGGCCCCTCTTGCCTTTTAGTCTTAGCGCTCCTCTGCCACGGCTTCCTCGCAGACTGTCCTTGGGGAAGGGGGAGGGGAGCTTGGCGAACGCGGGGAGGAGCCAGGTGGAGGCAACGAGGGAGGGGAAAGAGATGCTTCCCAACCTCCACTGGCTGGTGCTGGCCCGGAGGCTCCGCCTCCTCCCTCCCCTCTTTCTCCTCCTCTCGCTCCTTCGCCCAAGGACAGCTCAGCTATGGTATCCGCTTGTTCTCTTCACTCCCCAGAAGGTTCTCGGGTCCCCATCTCTGTCTTGGGAGCAATCAGCTCCTACACACAGTGGAAATCAGAAATTATTTAGTTGCCTCCCAGGTTGTCCGCCGAGACAACTTTTTCCTAGCTGGGACTGACTGAGGATCCTTGCATTCAAACACCCTCCACAACTAATAAACCTCCCCCTCTGGCCTGATGCATTGTCTCCCACCTCTTTCACTCTTTAAACAAACATTTATGGAAAGTTTTGGTGCCAGGTTTTGTATTAGGTGCTGAGGGATGAAAAGATAAAGGAAATAGAGTCCCTGCCCTGGGGGAACGTTGAACACTGGTATTTTCTTTAGAGGGACCTCAAAACTCCTTTTACATGTATGTACCTTTCTCAGAGAAAATACAGGGCTACAAAGCAAACAGCATGCACCGCAGGAACCTGGGCCAAGTACTCCCAGGGCTAAAGGTGCCTCTTTTCCTTGATCCTCTTCATTCCTTCCTCTCTCCACCCAGGGCTTTGTGGCAATGTCTCTCCAGAGGCACCTCTCCTCTCCTGGCTCTTTCTACTGCCCTTCCTCTTACTTTTGTTTCTGCCTCTGCCTATTCTGGCTGCAAACAATAAGAATACAGATGAAGCCATTCGAATACACAAAAGTAACTTTTGTGATGCAAATGTCACCAACAAAAGACAACCTGTAGACCAGGAGAGAATATTTGCAAATCATATATGTGATAAGGGACTGGTATCCAGAATATATAAATAATCCTTGCCATTTAATAATAAAAGGATAATAACCCAATTTAAAAATGGGCAAAAAGTCTGAACAGATACCTCACCAATGAAACTATACAGATGGCAAATAATCATATAAAATGATGCTGAGCATCAGACGTCATTTGGGAACTGTAAATTAAAGCAGTGAGATACCACTACATATTATTAGAATGGCTAGCATCCAAAAAACAAACAAACAAACAAAAAACCTGACAGTACCAAATGCTGACAAGAACGTAGAGCAACAGGAACCCTCATCTTTCGTTGGGAATGCAAAATAGTACAGTCACTTTAAGAGACAGTTTCTTACAAAGCTAAATATAGTCTTATTATATGACCCAGCAACCACACTCCTCTAAGTATTTACCCAAATGAGCCAAAAACTAGATGCACACAAAAACCTGCACACAAATGTTCATAACAGCTTATTCATAATTGCCAAAAACTGGAAGCAACCAAAATATCCCTCAAAAGGTGAACGGATAAATTGTGGTATATCAATTCAATGGAATATTATTTAGCAATAAAATGAAAGGACCTATCAAGCCAAGAAAAGACATAGAGGAAACTTAAATATATTTTGCTTAGTCAAAGAAGCCAGTCTGAAAAGGCTACATACTGTATGATTCCAACTAAATGACATTCTGGAAAAGATAAAACTAGAGATAGTAAAAAGATCAATGGTTGTCAAGGGCTTGGAGTAGAGAGGGAATGATAAATAGGTGGAACACAAGGGATTTTTAGGGCAGTGAAACTACTCTCCATGAGGGCGCCTGGGTGGCTCAGTTGGTTAAGCGACTGCTTTTGGCTCAGGTCATGATCCTGGAGTCCCTGGATCGAGTCCCGCATCGGGCTCCCTGCTCAGCAGGGAGCCTGCTTCTGCCTCTGACCCTTCCCCCTCTCATGTGCTCTCTCTCTCTCATTCTCTCTGTCTCAAATAAATAAATAAAATCTTTAAAAATAAATAAATAAATAAAACTACTCTCCATGATGCTATAATGCTGGATATATGACATTGTGTATTTGTCAAAATTCATAGAACTTACAACACAAAGAGTGAACCCTAATGTAAACTATGGACTTTAGCTAATAATAACGTATCAATATTGGCTCATCAATTGTAACAAATGTACCCCACTGATGCAAATAGTAATAAATGGAAACTGACCACAGGAGAGGAAACTGTGCAGACAGTCTGCTCAATTTTCTGTAAGCCTAAAACTTCTCTAACCAACAAAGTCTACTAATTTTAAAAAACATACTCTGTTCAATGAAATATCTAATAAAATTGTAATATTAAAAAACAAAAAAAATGGGCAAGTATTTAAATAGACCTTTTTTCTAAATAAAATATACAAACAACCAATATGCACATGAAGAGATGTTCAGCATCACTAATCAGTACGGAAATGCAAATCAAAACCACAATGAGATTCCACTTCACACCTATTAGGATGACCATCACAAAACAAACAAACAAAAACAAAAATGGAAAAAACAAGTATTGGAGAGGACCCGGAGAAACTGGAACCCTGTGTATTGCTGGTATAAATGTAAAGTTATCTAGTCACTACGGAAAACAGTCTGGCAGTCCCTCATGTTAAACAGAGTTACCATATGACATAGCAATTCCACTCCTACATATACAGCCAAGGAAAATGAAAACATATGTATACACACACACGTACACCAATGGTCACAGCAGCTTTATTCATAATAGGCAAAAAGTGGAAAGAGGCCAAATGTCTATCAACTGATGAAGGGATAAATACAATGTGGCATGTCCATACAATAGAATATTACTTGGCAATAAAAAGAACAAAGTACTGATACATGCAACATGGATGAACCTTAAAAACATGATGCTAGGTGAAAGAAGCTATTCACAAAAGACCACCTACCATATGATACCATTTATATGAAATGTCCAGAATAGGCAAATCTATAGAGACAGAGAACAGATTAGCAGTTGCTTGGGGCCATGGGGAAATGAGGGGTGACTGCTAAGGAGGACAGGATTTCTTCTGTGGGTGATGGAAGTGTTCTAAACTTAAAGTGACTGCAAAACCCTATGAACATACTATATTCCATTGAATTGTAGGCTTTCATTGTAGTGAAGTTGAGCTTATCAATTGTAGTTGGCCCTTGAATAACGTGGGTGTTAGGATCATTGACCCCCACGCAGTCAAAAATCTGTGTGTAAATTTTGACTCCCCCAAAACTTAATTACAGTTCACGCTCGAATGACATGGGTTTGAACTGCATGGGTCCCCTTGTGCATAGTTAATTGTTACTACTATTAGTAGTTAAGTTTTAGGGGAGTCAAAAATTAATATGCTGATTATCAACTGCACAAGAGGTTGGTGCCCTGAAGCCCCATGTTGTCCAAGGGCCAACTGTATTCCCAGCCTATTGTTGACTGGCAGCTTTACCAATAACATAAACAGTTGATTGACATGTATTTTGTATGTTGCATGTATTGTATACTGTATTCTTACAATAAATTAAGCTAAAGAAAATGTTTTTAAGAAAGTCATAAGGAATACAAAGTATGTTATAGTACTGTAGAAAATCTGTGTATATGTGGACTTCCATAGTTCAAACCTGTGTTGTTCAAGGGTCCACTATATTTCTTTCATGAATAATATCTTTGGTATTGTATCTAAAAGGGCATCACCAGGGTGCCTGGGTGGCTCAGTTGGTTAAACGACTGCCTTCGGCTTAGGTCATGATCCTGGAGTCCCTGGATTGAGTCCCGCATCGGGCTCCCTGCTCGGCAGGGAGCCTGCTTCTGCCTCTGACCCTCCCCCCTCTCATGTGCTCTCTCTCATTCTCTCTCTCTCAAATAAATAAATAAAATCTTTAAAAAAAATAAAAATAAAAAATAAAAGGGCATCACCATACCCCAAGGTCACCTAGGTTTTGTCCTATGTTATCTTCTAGGAATTGTATAGTTTTGCATTTTACATTTAAGAGCTATAAAAATAAATTTACATTTACATCATATGAGATATTGATTTACAATATTCTTTTATTTTAATGTCTTTGTCTGGTTTTGGTATTATGGTAATGCTGGCCACATAGAATGATTTAGAAGTATTTTCTCTGCTTCTATCTTCTGAAAGAGATTGTAGAAGACCGGCAAAATCTCTTCCTTAAATGTTTGACAGAATTCACCAGGAATCTATCTGGGACTGGTGCTTTCTTTTTTGAAAGGTTATTAATTATTAATTCAATTTCTTTAACAGATTTAGGCCTACTCAGATCACCTATTTCTTCTTGTATGAGTTTTGACACACTGTGTCTTTCAAGGAATTGGTCCATTTCATTTAGGTTATTAAATTTGTGGGCACAGATTTGTTCATAGTATTTTTTAATTATCCTTTTAATTTCCCTGGAATCTGTAGTGATGTCCCCTCTTTTATTTCTGATAGTAACAGTTTGTGTCCTCTCTCTTTTTTCCTCAGTTAACCTCATTAAAGGCTTATAGGCTTTATTGATCTTTTTGAAGAACCAGCTTGTGGTTTCCTTGATTTTTTTTTTCCTTTCCAGTTTTATTGATTTCTGTTCTCATTCTTTTCTCCACCCCCCCTTGGGGGAGGGAAGGTCAGAGGAAGAGGGAGAGAGAGAATCTTATGCAGGCTCCACACCCAGTGGAAAGGCGGACACAGAGCTTGACCCCATGACCCTGAGATCATGACCTAGGCCAAAATCAAGAGTCGGGTGCTCAACCGACTGAGACACCCAGGCACCCCAATTTCTGGTCTAATTCTTTTTTTTTTTTTTTTCTGGTCTAATTCTTATTATCTCTTTTTTTCTACTTTGGATTTAATTCGCTCTTCTCTTATAGTTTCCCAAGTTGGAAACTATATTATTGATTTTAGACCTGCTTCTCTTATACATGCATTTCAGTGCTATAAATTTCCCTTTAAGCACTGCTCCCATGGCATCCAACAAATTTTGCTAAGTTGGGTTTTCATTTTCATTTAGTTCAAAATATTTTTAAATTTCTCTTGAGATTTCTTCTTTGACCTATGTGTTATTTATGTGTTGTTTAATCCTCACATATTTGGGGATTTTCCAGTTTTCTTTCTGTTACTGATTTCTAGTTTAATTCCATTGTGTTCTGAGAGCAGACATTGTAGGATTTCTGTTCTTTTAGTTAAGGTGTGTTTTATGGCCCAGAATGTGGTCTATCTTGGTGAATGTTCCACGTGAGCTTAAGAAAAATGTGTGTTCTGCTGTTGTTGGATGAACTGTTGATGTCATTTATATCATTTGATTGATGATGTCGTTGAGTTCAACTATGTCTTTACTTATTCTCTGCCTCCTGAATCTGTCCCTTTTGGAAAGAAGAGTGTTGTTATCTCCAATTCCGATAGTGGATCTCTTTCTCCTTTCACTTCTATCAGTTTTTGCCTCAGGTAGTTTGATGCTGTGTTGTTAGACACGGACACCTTAAGGACAGTTATATCTTCTTGGAGCTGACTCCTTTATCATTATGCAATACCTTTCTTTATCTTTGATAACTTTCCTTACTTTGAAGTCTGCTCTGTCTGAACTTAATAGAGCTACTACTGCTTTTTAAAAATTAGCTTTAGCATGATATATTTTTCTCCCTCTACTTTCAATCTATATGTATCTTTATATTTATAGTGGGTTTCTTATGGACAAACATATAGTTGGGTCATGTTTTTGATTCACTCTGACAATCTATTAATTGATGCATTTAGACCACTGACATTCAAAAGTGATTATTGATACAACTGGATTAATATCTACCATATTCATTACTGTTTTCTATTTGTTGCCCTTGTTCTTTGTTCTTATTTTTGTCTTCCACTCTTTTTCTGCCTTTTGTGGTTTTAATTGAACATTTTGTATGATTGCATTCTCCTTTCCTAGCATATCAGTAATACTCTTTTACTTTTTTAGTGGTTGCCCTAGAGTTTGCAGTAGTTCATTTACAACTAATCCAAGTCCACTTTCAAATAGTACTATGCCACTTCACGGGTGGTGTGAATACCTATATTAACAAAATAACCCTAATTCCTTCTTCCCATCCCTTGTATCATTGCTGTCATTCATTTTACTCATGTATAAACATAAGCATATACAGCCCACCCTTGAACAACACTGGTTTGAATTGTGCAGATCCACTTATATGCAGATTTTTTTACAGTCCTGTAAATGTATTTTCTGTTACTTATGATTTTCTTAATAATATTTTTTCTGTACCTTACTTTAATGTGAGAATACAGTATATAATACATAAAAAATACAAAATATGTCAGTTGTTATTGATAAGGCTTCCGGTCAACATAGGCTATTAGTAGTTAAGTTTTGGGGAAAATCAAAAGTTATACATGGATTTTCACCTGAGCCCTTAACCCCCACATTGTTCAAGAGTAAACCATATAGATATATGTGAGCTTACATAATTGAATACATTGTTGCTATTATTATTTTGAACAAGTTATCATCTGTTAGATCAACTAGGAATAAGAAAAATAATTCTTTTTGCTTTATCTCCCTGTATTCATTTTTTGATGCTCTTCCTTTCTTTAAGTAGATCCAAGTTTCTGACCCATGTTATGTTCCTTCTCTCTAAACAACTTCTTTAACATTTCTTGCAAGCCAGGTCTACTAGCAACAAATTCCCTCAATTTGTCTGAGAAAGTCTATTTCTTCACTTTTAAAGGATAATTTTGCAGGGTACCAAATTTTAGGTTGGTGATTTTTTTCTCTCAACATTTCAAATGTTTCACTCCATGCTCTTCTTGGTTGCATGGTTTCTGAGGAGAGGTCAGATGTAATTCTTATCTTTGTTCTTCTATAGATAAGGTGTTTTTTCCTCTGGCTTCCTTTGGTACTTTATCTTTGATTTTCTGTAATTTATGCCTAGGTGTAGGGGTTTTTGTCTTTATTTTTGGCATATACCTCTGAGCTTCCTGGATCTGTGGTTTGATGTTTGATTTGGAGAAATTCTCAGTCATTATTGTTTCAAATATTTATTCTGTTCCTTTATCTTTCTTTCCTCCCTTTGGTATTCCCATTATGTGTATGTTCCATCTGTTGTAGTTGTCCCACAGTCCTTGGGTATTCTTTTCTGTTTTCCTCAGTATTTTTCTTTTCTTTTTGGTTTTTGAGAATTGTATTGATATATTCTCTAGTTCAGAGTCTCTCCTCAGCCATATCCAGTATACTAACACCAAACACATTCTTCATTTCTGTTACAGTGGTTTTATTTATCAATCTATCTATCTATCTATCTATCTATCTATCTCTGGCATTTCTTTTTGGCTCTTTCTTAGGATTTCCATCTGTCTGCTTACATTGCTCCTCTGTTTTTCATGCTATTTTATTCATTAGAGTCCTTAGCACATTATTCACAGGTGTTTAAAATCCCTAGTCCGCTAATGCCCTGCTATGTTGGGTTCTGATGTTTGCTCTGTCTCTTCAAATTGTGTTTTTTGCCCCTTTATATGCCTTGTAATTTTTTCTTGATAGCCAGACATAGTGGAATGGGTAAAAGGAAGTGCCGTAAATAGGCCTTTAGTAATATGGTGGTAAGATGCGGGGAGGAGAGGAAGCTTTCTATAGTCTTATGATTAGATTCCAGCCCCTAGGCTGTGAACTCCACAAGCATTTCTCAGGTTCTTCTCCCAAGGTCAGAATGGCGAGTGGGCTGGAACTGGGTATTTCTCTCCCTCAGGTAGGTTAGGCTCTGATAATAGCCCAGTAAATTAGGCCCTGGTTAATTAGTTTCCTCTGAAGGCGAGGCTTGTTAACCAGAAAAAGAATGCTCTGGTGTATTTCTTTCTTTCTTTCTTTTTTTTAATTTTATTTATTTATTTGACAGAGAGAGACACAGCGAGAGAGGGAACACAAGCAGGGAGAGTGGGAGACGGAGAAGCAGGCTTCCCACCAAGCAGGGAGCCTGATGCGGGGCTCGATCCCAGGACCCTGAGATCATGACCTGAGCCGAAGGCAGACGCTTAAGGACTGAGCCACCCAGGCACTCTTGTTCTGGTGTATTTCAAATGGTTCCTTTTCTTCTCTGGCTGTGGGAAGCCTCAGGGGTTTTTCTCTGATATTTACTATGAAAATCTGGTTGAGCTCCTGAAAGTAAATCTCACAATATTGTGGGGACTCCCTTTGACTGGGTCCCCCTACACTTTTTAACACTCAGAATTGTCTACACTGAGCCTCCAGAAATTTGTTAATTACAATTCAGGTTTTCCTACCCCATCACTCGTTCCACAAAGGTTTCCACTCATGGGTCTCTGCTCTAGTAAGCCGTGATGAATTGTACTTGCCTGTCTGTCTCTCCAACTTTGGGGCTAGCAGTCTGTCCTGTGTCCTCCCCCTTTCTTATGGATCCAAGAAGAACTGTTCATTTTTCAGTCTTTTTACTTTTACTTATTGCTAGGATGGAGCGGTGACTTGTAAGCTACTTATGAGGAATCAGTTTGGAATGCCAAAGTTCAAATTATACACTTTAAATGGGTGAATTTTATGATATGTGAATTATATCTCAATAAAGATGTTAAAAAGTTTTGGAAAAGGAAAAGTTAGAAAAGCTTTCCACAACATTCTAGAGTTTCTAACTCCAACATAAAGGTTGAAATCTGAGAGGCAACCCATTCCTTACCACTTCTACCCAATACCAACTCTTTTTTTTTTTTAAAGATTTTATTTTTGGGTGCCTGGGTGGTTCAGTTGGTTAAGCGACTGCCTTCGGCTCAGGTCATGATCCTGGAGTTCCAGGATCAAGTCCCGCATCGGGCTCCCTGCTCAGCAGGGAGTCGGTTTCTCCCTCTGACCCTTTCCCCTCTCATGCTCTCTCTGTCATTCTCTCTCTCAAATAAATAAATTAAAAAAATCTTTAAGATTTTATTTTTAAGTAATCTCTATACCCAATGTGGGGCTCAAACTTACAACCCCAAGATCAAGAGTCATATGCTCTACCAACTAAGCCAGCCAGGGGCCCCAACCCAAAACCAACTTTTAAGTCTTCATTGAAAGTGTTCTTAATGAATTATTGCATTCATTAGTCTACGTTAGGTGAAAGCAAGGAAATGTCACTGTTACTCATAGCCTTATCCAAAGACACTTGATCCTTTAGATTCCTTTTTCTGTCCAGGCATTAATCATTCCCAGGAGTTCCTGGAAAACTATACAAGCACAAATCAAGGAAATATCATCTCAAAAGGCACCTAGGGAACCTCCAGGTCAGTTGGTGGTGGGAGTCCTAGAAAAGAATTTTCTCAGAAGTACTTAGGCCTTGCTTGTGGTTATCTTAATGCAATCTCCAAACTTGAAGATGTTATTTTCTGAGAATTAAACTAGTAAAAACTAACACGAAGTAGAGATAGCTGATGGAAGAAACACATATTAAGAAAAGATGTAAACATCTTCCTAATAAGAATCTTGAGAAATCCCTATTCATTATTAATTCATACATTCAACAACTACTTATTGAAGACTCATTATGTGCCAGCCACTGTACCAGGTGCTGAGTTATAATAAACTCTCATGGAGTTTAAAATCTAGAGGGACTAATAAAGGTTCACAGGAAGTTTGTATTTCACTGGACCTGGGATAAAATTGAAGAAATCAATACCCCAACAATTATAATGTACCAATTTCTTATGACATGAATATGTTAGCTGAGGTAAATGGAGTAAAAAAAAAAAAAAAATGGAACCTGGATAATAAGAATTTAGTGGTGTTTATTTGGACCATTCCAGAATAAGACACCAATGGATACAAATATTTCAGTATTAGAGAGATGGATGATACGATGAAAACAGTGATTAGCTCTTTAAAAATGAATTTTCTTGGGGTGCCTGGGTGGCTCAGTTGTTAAGCATCTGCCTTCGGCTCAGGTCATGATCCCAGGGTCCTGGGATCCAGCCCCACATCAGGCTCCCTGCTCAGCGGGAAGTCTGCTTCTCCCTCTCCCACTCCCCCTGCTCTTGCTGTGTCTCTTTCTGTCAAATAAATAAAATCTTTTGGGCGCCTGGGTGGCTCAGTTGGTTAAGCGACTGCCTTCGGCTCAGGTCATGATCCTGGAGTCCCTGGATCGAGTCCCGCATCGGGCTCCCTGCTCGGCAGGGAGCCTGCTTCTGCCTCTGACCCTCCCCCCTCTCATGTGCTCTCTCTCTCTCATTCTCTCTGTCTCAAATAAATAAATAAAATCTTTAAAAATAAATAAATAAATAAAATCTTTTAAAAAAATTAAAAATGAATTTTCTTTCATTTTAATCCTAAACTCCAAGACCATACCTTTCACTTTTTCCTAATTTTCTGTTTATCAACCAACTTTTAAATTTCAAATACAGTTTCTAAGGAACCTCAACAACTTAGAAAAGTCATTTTAGCTAGCTATGGTTGATTTATCTTACATATCAAAATTTGGATGCATAATTTGATGATAAATTGATGATGGGAGAGAATGTTTGAGATCTGGGCAATTCTAGGAAATATGACATATGTTCAACCCTCATTCCTCTAATGGGGGAGGCTGAGAAGCATTCCTCAGGGCAGGCTGTTGGTGCATGAAGCCTACATGTAAACACAGTATGGCGACTATGCAAGAAAGGTTGAGGAAGGGGTCTAAACATTGCCATACAAGGTAGGGTGCCTAAGAAAAGTGTCAGGAGTAAATCACACAGCTTAGCAGAATTAAGGACCAGGACTCATAAGAGCAAAGCAGCAAGTTAGACAGTCAAACAAGAAATGATGCCAACACATTCTCCAGGTAACGAAACTAAGCCAGCAGCTGAATTTGAACTTATTCTAAGATCATTTTCATTGCTGGTATGGTTTAATGGGGCTGTAAAAGGATACCCTGGACCTTCCTCCAAAGGCGAAAGCTGAAATGTCCTGAGTTTGTACCGAAAAAGAACTTGGGGCCCTCTGATAGGCTTCTCAAGGGGGCTTATGCCCATTCTAATGATTTAAGTATGGGAATTAGCTAGGGTATTGCTGGAAATCTAAAACTTTGTCCAAAATATAATCAGCTTTATTCAGTTGTTGAGGTTGGTCACTAAAATTCAGGATTTAGGGGACTTGGCAGAGAGTGAGGGGAGAAAAAGGACTGAACCCAAAAGAAGAAGGTCATCTAGACTGAGAAGGCCATGTGGTTAAAATCCACTATTTCTTCTATCTTATACTCTTTGGTGGTGGTCTTCCTGTTTTCAGCATGTCAGGAAAAGCTAATATGCACAGAGAAAAAACAAATGATATCTCACCTTATATGTCATGCCCTGCTACCAAATGATGAAAGGCATATTCTTTATATTGATCTCAGAGTACAGGAAGGTATTTAGAAGGTTCTCTTGCACTTCCTAGAGCTCTCCAGATATCAGTTAGCTATTAAAGTGTTGGCATGCAGTCCAGGCAAAGAATAAATGCAAAAATTATAGTTATTATAAAAGAAGGTATTCTGGAGGAGAGAAGTGTCAGAAGATGTTTAAAGATAATTCTGTAGCAGCTAGATAGGAAGAGCACTTCAGCAAACCAGTTGAGGTTTTCGAAAGTACCTGGTTCATAATGCTCTGGCCATTAGCCCTTTTAAGTAGTGGATAGATAAATGAAGATACAGAAAGCTTTGAACAATACCTTCCAAACCAGGATAAAGCTAGACATTATTGCCAGGAAGCTGAATAGTTCATGAAGACAAAAGATCTCTTTAACAGTGATTACCTAAGCCTGTCACAAATGGGGGACAATAAAGAGGATGATGTATGCCATACTCATGAGCCCATTCATTACTACAAGGACAGTGTCATGACTATGGAATGGGTACAGATCTATATTTAGTCCACTGTGATGAGATGATGAAGATCATATTAATGATGCTAGTAATAGTGTCCCAGGACATTTAGGAATGAGAAATAGGCATGGCAGTCATCCAGGTGTGACTCTAACCCAAGAGAATAGGAAATAGCATACTATAGGTTTCACATATTCAGCCAACAAATACAGAGCACCTATTACATGTTAGGCACTGTTCTAGACTCAAGGGGATCAGGTTGGAAAAAAAAATGGAGCTTACATGGAGCTTACACTCTAGTGAGGAAAGCAGATATTAAACAAATTAGTCAAGGGGTGCTTGGGTGGCTCAGTCAGTAAGCGTCTGCCTTGGGCTCAGGTCATGATCCCAGGGATTGAGCGTGGCATTATCACAGCCTGCTTCTCTGTCCCTCCCCTGCTCGTGCTGCCCCACTCGTGCTCTCTCTTGCTCTCTCTCTCAAATAAATAAAATCTTAAAAAAAAAAACAAATTAGTCAAATAGTGATAAGTGTTTGAAGAAAAATAAAGCAGAGCAAAGAAGCAGAGTGATAAAGGTGCTATCTTAAATAGGATGGACTGGAAAAACCTTGCTGAGATGACATTCTAGGAGGAGGTTTGAATAAATGGGAGAGAAAACCAAGCTACCCTTTTGAAGGAGAGCTTTCAGATAGGGAGAATAGCAAATGCAAAGGTCCTGAGGCAGGAACAAGGTAGGAGTGTCACAAAGGAGGGTCACCAAGATTTCCTCTGGGCTAGAATCAGAGTTATAAATGGGCTACAATGACTTGGTGGGTTGGTGTGAAACACATACAGCAATTAGGTATGAACTTCTGAGTTGAAACAAATATCTGGTCCTCTCACTTCTACACAACTCCTGGATCTCACCTGGTCATTATCTGAATATAATCTGTTTTCCTCCAATGGAAGCTCCATAAGGACAGACCCTAGACATGGGCATAAAACCACTGTCTGCATTGGAGAGTCATCTTTAGCTCTGGCTGGGATAGGATGACCCCTGGAGACAGAACAGCCTCCACTAGCCATTAATATTAATGTTTCTGACATAAAGCTTAAGACAATGGTTCTCAGTTCCAGTCTAGCAGAGTCAGCATCACCTGGATGCTTGTCAGAAATGCAAATTCTTGGGTCCTACCTGGAACCTACTAAATCAGAAATTCTGGGGGTGGGGGCTCAACTACATGATTTAACAAGCCCTCCAGGTGATTTTGATGCACAATAAAGTTGGGGAATGATTGTTGCAAGTTGTAGAGGTCCAAGACCACCATCACTTGAAAAATAAATGAGCATGCTTGGAAGGCTTGGATGGCTCCTATTTTCACCCATTAGGATCAAGTTCTTGGGAAAACTGGCTCAAGAGAGGTCACAGATAACAAGATGACCCCTACTATGGGTTGAAGGTGCCACCTTCAAGGCTTGAGTGGGTCAGAGGAAAACAAACTCTTCAGCTGAGGTATGTAGTCTCAAGTTTGGACCAGATAAACATTTTCTTTCCTTAAAGAAGTAAGCTTTGGGGGATATCAGAACAGAGAAGACAATAATTATGTAAGACAATCTGGGAGTCTTCCATTTCAGATCAGCTAACACCTCATCAAGCATAATGTGAAAGGGTTAGCTGGTTAGTAAGTCCATAATCCAACGACTATACCTTTAGTCTCTTAAATACATTTCCCTGGGTTGACTGAGAGGCAGTTTGATAGGGGACCACCCAGACTAGGATGGTCAAAGGGGATGCATAAGATTATCTCTATTAGTCAGTGGAAGATGAAAAAAGTGTTCCAGAGGCCTACTGGTATCCTTGCATATTTGATTGAAAGAAGAGCATCTGTAAGACTATTTTCTTACTCAATGATCTTCCCCATTCAGTTGACAGTTGAAACGCCCTGAGAGTTTCAGCTTTATGAAAACTCGAATTCTCTGGAGCTTGTCCTAGAAGGCTGGGACCAGGAGATCAATGTTGAATGGCAACTAGGTTGAGATTAAGACAATCTTTACAGAGGCAGAACTCCCACTGATTTTCCTTCAACAAGAGTACAGGCTCTCGGGTCACTTATAACATGGCATCTATATATGGAAAACCTTGTCTCTAATGCAGAAAACAAGTACACCTACTTGGAAGAAACTTGGGCTGTGGGGAGCAATCACCTCCATGTATCAGTTGCATTCAGTGTTGAAGAAATGTTGCATCCTGGTCTGCATAAACCAGGATGTGAGTGGTTTTGACAGTCCTACTGTCAAAGGAAGAGAACGGTGCTGGGAACTGGGCAATTCTGGTGACAGATCATCTAAATGAAGGAAGGAATATGGTAGTAAGGTCTTACGCCTCCAGGGATAAGTGGTAACACAGGGAGCAGATGGGGGTTACAATACTGTCCTGGTACACTCCCTCATTTGCAGCCTGGTAAATAGTCATCTCAGGAATCCCAGGTTGCCGAGGCCAGTTGTCCATCAGTGGCCAGGAGAGGTGTGTGCAGAGGAGAGCTTCTGGGTCTAGTGGGCGGCTGGATCTGCTGGGTCAGAGCCTGGCCCACAAAGCTACTATTGCCCCTGAGCCTTTGTGCTGCAGGTCGTTGTCTCACGCTCTCAGCTCTCCAGGAATTCTAACCACCTTTCCTTGCAAAGGTTAAGGGCCTACATGACTCCTTTGCTGTGTCCCAGTGCAGGACCGAATGGCTTCCTTCTCTTGGGAACTGATCCTCCATAGGCCAGAAACACACACACACACACACACACACTCGGGGCCTACCTCGTCACAGTACAGGCAGGGCTGGTCTATTCTAAGCTGCTCTTAGTGGGAGTCAGAGAAGATAGTTAACAGCAACTGCTTCCCCGCCAAGTGTGCGATTAGAAACAAAATGTGCTCCATTTCCCATTAGGATTAGAGCTCAGCTTGTCCACACACAGCCTCATGTGGAGTCCCTATGAATTCTTCAGGCTGACAGCAGCGGGGGGACATCAGGCCAGGGTTTTGGGGTGCTGTGGCATTGGTATCTCTTGGCTCACCTCTGCCAACCATGCTGTTTGATGGCATGACTTCCTTGCTTAGGCCCTAGGTGGAGAGGAGCCAGGTGGTGGCATTTCCCATTTCACCAGAGTGCACAACCGCTCCTGCTGCCTCCAAGTCATCCTCAACCCAGGAGCCAGATCCTGTCACTCTTCAGTGAGTTCCCACAGCTGGGGAGTGGGAAGACCTAGAAGGCCCAGCATGATTTGGCTCTTATACTATCTTTACAGTTCAATCTCCAGCTACTCTACTCTCACCCGAGTTGTGCTGGCCTTCTCTGCTCCTCCAATGAGCCAAACTCCTTCTCAATGAGATCCTACAGTCCCTTTTTCCAAAAAGCTCTTCTTTTCCCTTTTCCTGGCTAAGGCATACGCATCTTTCGGGTCTTCCTTGGAAAGTGTTTTTCCAACTTCTCAGGCCAGATTAGGTACACTGTTATTACACTCTGATTATGTGGTATTATTTTCACTGTACTAGCATCATTCTAATGATCTGTGTGTGATGATGTGATTGCTGTCTTACTCCCAGAGAACTATAAACTTGATGAGAGTAGGCAATGTACCTGTTTTGTTTGCTAGTCTATTCCCACTGCCAACTACAGTGCCTGACATAGTATGTGTTCAATTTTCTGGGAAGGAATAAAAAGGAGGGAGGTAGGGAGGAAGGAAGAAAAGGAGGAAGGAAAAAAGGAAGGAAAGACGATAGAAAGCAGGCAGGGAGAGAGTCAGAAAAGAAGGAACAGAGGTCCCATTGGGGCTAATTGGGAAGACATTTGATTCTCCATCTCTAGGGAGAAAGCTGGAAGGGTTCACTGTAGCTCTCACCTGAGGCCTCAGTGTTTAAAGGCACAAGTTAACATTAGAATTTTGTTTGTGGGATAATGCTGAGTTCAAACCACAGAAGCGTCTCCAAATGGATCATCAGAGCTAAGGGGGTCTGCGGTGACCTGAGTTTTAGGTATAGAGCAAAATGGGAAAGGGAAAAGCAGGGAAGATAAAGGCAAATAAGAAATAATCTTTACAAAGTCAAGGAAATGGAGGACAGGGCCACCAGCTGGACTTACTTCTTGTACCTAGCAGCTATTTATGAATGGGCAAAGCAGGTCTGATAAAAGGGACACAGACCACGCACAGTTGTCATATACAGACATATGTTGCTCCAACATCTTAATAAGTTCATATCCTTGTGTATCAACCATTTTCCTGTGAGTATGGTTAACTCTAGGTTCACTAAAATGAGACTGAATTAAGTTATAGTTTGTGAATTTCAAAGCTTAGGACTTAGCCATGGTGCCTGCCTGCATAGTGCCCTGCCAGAGGGAAACTCTGCCTAAGCAGTCCACTGCTCCCTCCCTTCCCTACATCTCTATGGCATCCTCTGGAAATTCAACATTTTGAACCAAAGTTATAATGCTCTTCGCTTACACGTTGTCTCATGGTATCTCCCTTCTTGATCACAGGCTCCTGGGAGAAAGGGAAAGTGTCTAGCTCATTCTCTCATCTATTGAGCCCAGTGCAATGACTTTGAATAGTAATGGTTCAAAAAAATTATTGAGGGGCACCTGGGTGGCTCAGTCAGTTAAGCGTCTGCCTTTGGCTCTAGTCATAATCCCAGGACTCCACTTGGGGCTCCCTGCTCAGGGGGAGTCTGCTCCTCCCTCTCCCTGTGTCCTCCCTCTTGCTTGTGCTCACTCTCTCAAATAAATAAAAATCTTTAAAAAAAGAAAAAATTGAGTAAGTACTGCTATATATTTCACAGGTGCTGAGACTGATTACTCCAATGAACTTGTTAACATCTTGAGGAAGACCACTTTAAACTTGAAGTTCTTCCTCAAACATAAGTTGGACTCAATAAATCATTTTCTGTAAACTATTAGAAGAATGACAAGGTTATGTCTTTATACATAATTTTTACAACGTCTCTATTATTTCCAGTACATTATTGGGCACATGGTGGGAACTCAATAAATGTTTGCAGTGAACTGACTCCAATATAGATGTATTTCAGTTGAGAGGAAACAGATGTTTCTGACATTTCATATAAATTGTTTATGAGTTAAATGCTACTTAAATATATATAAATTTGTTATTAAATGGATCCCTAAGATGAATATTTTTTACAATATTTAGAATCACTTTGTAATATAAAGCTCCTTTATGTAACCCATTTTTTGAGTTTCATATTTTTACATATCCAGGTTGTTGATAATAGGATAAACTAGGGTGCCTGGGTGGCTCAGTTGGTTAAGCGACTGCCTTCGGCTCAGGTCATGATCCTGGAGTCCCAGGATCGAGTCCCGCATCGGGCTCCCTGCTCAGTGGGGAGTCTGCTTCTCCCTCTGACCCTACCCCCTCTTGTGCTCTTTCTCTCTCTCAAATAAATAAAATTTTAAAAAAACTCAGCATTTAAAAAAATAGGATAAACTAGATTAGTGCCTTATAGGCATGAGGAAGCCAACTGAATCACTATTGATTAAATCAAGCTGTTCTTCATAGACAGTACTGTCCCTCTTTGTAGTTTCCCAGATGATCTACTTACTCTCAATGTCTCCCCCACCACAAACACACATTTTCTCCCTGTGTCTTAATTCAAATTTCGTAGTTGTATCCTAATTTATAATGTATGCATAAACTTCATTTCCCAATACTCCTTTCCACCTCTCCCCACCCCCTTGTTTAACCACATGCCTCACCATTTTTCAAAATAGGTATGCCTTCCATGGTGCCTGGATCATCCATAGCAGGTAGAGACTTCAGGTTGTCTATCTCAGGTGGTGGCTTTTGTATGAGCATGCTGGAAGTTGAAGCTTCCCCAGCTGAGAAGCAATATCTCTAGGTTACCCTCAAGGTGGGATTCAGGGAAAGGAGTGCTACTTATTCTCTTTCATTTCCTCTGTAACTCTTAGCTGTCCAGGGCCTTTTCCCCCATAATCCAGTGAAAAATTAGAGAAGTCATGACTTTTCTCAACAACTATCTTACCCTAAAAAAAAGGTTCTATTCCAAGCAGAACATGTAACTAGCTACTTTGAGACTGTGGTAGAATAGAAAGTCATTTCTCTCTGGGACTCTATCTTACAGGTTTTAGTGTCAATTACAGTCATAACAAAGACTCGGACAGATGAGCCCAGAAAGGGATTCACAAAGCACAGAGAAATCAACTACCAGGTCATGTGCTATAAATCTTGTCCTTCCTCAACTCCCTGGTCCGTCCTTCGTATCTGCCTGGGCCTATTCCCACACATGAGACCAAAATCTCACCTGATACTTGTACCAGGAAGAGACATGACTCAGAGACAAATATTTTACTATATTGGGGATGGAATAAAGTCAGTTGGCCCCTAACACCTACATTTAGACTAGTACGTTTCACATCCCATACTGAAACTCCCTGCAAGAGAACCCATCTGTCACTGGAGTCGGATCAGGAGACAATGGTACCTGTGCGCTGGGGAGGCCTGACTACCCCGTGAGATTGAATCACGCACATGAAAAATTTCAGATGAAATTCCTCTTTACGCATGGCTGTCTCCTAGAAATAGAGATGGAGTTTAATCCATTTGAACAGATCTGTGGAATGATTAGGTTGGACAAAACAGACATGGATCAGGTACGCCCAATACTAAAGGCCTTAGGACATGGCAATATAAAATATCAGTATATGAAGGGATACAAATGATCTACTTTTATGTATTTGACAGGACAAGATCTCCTGAATTCAGCCAGTATTCTCCTTTTTACCTCAGAGTAGGTAAAAGGCTGGGGCCTCCAGAGGCTCCCCTTCTTTAAGTCTGAGCTCACACTTCTGAGGTCTGGAGGGCCTACTCAGAAGCATTTCCTCCAAGACTTCTAGAGAGGGCCTGGGTCCAGAGGCCAAGTGGAAAGACTTGGCAAAAAGTCTGAATGAACAAACGTATTTCTTCTCATTATTTTCTTTTTAAAAGTAGGGCACAGATTACACGTTAATCCATTCAGTCACAGGAACACCATCAGGGCCATTTAGTTCTTCAGAGGGCCGACACCTGGGTCCTTTTCTATCTTTACTCAGAAAAGTACATCTCTGGTGGACCCCCAATAGCTTTCCTCACACCTCTGCCCATGTTTCAAACTCCTCCAGAGTCTGGAAGGTTCTACATGTTTCCGGAGTCTAACCTAAGCTCATCCTAAGATGCTTTTTTTTTTCTTTTTCCAAATGGCCAATCAAGCATGATGTGATGCAAAGAACACAGGACTGCAAGTTAAGAAACTTGTTTCCTAGTCCCAGATCTGCCATGCACTTTATAACTTTGGGAAATGACTTCACTTCCCTGAAACTGTTAGGACTAAAACCTTTCCCACAACCACTACAACCACCAACGTTCCGTGATTCTCAATAATACACGAAACGGAGCTCGACTCAGCTCTCAGGTCTGCATCTGTCAAGGTGGCCACAAGTTCCCGCCAGCCGAGGGAGGGCCACAGCGAAAAGCTGCCATGGAAACCAGAGCGAAAGCAAAAATCGCCGAGCGGAACCAGAAGACGGCGTGCAAGGGGATCGAGGGAACAGAAAAAAGCGAAGGACGACCGGTACACTAACAGTAATCCGAGAACGAGAACGGGAACGAGAGAAACCCCAAACTGAAAGGGGAACAGGGAAACGATGACTTCACCCTTAGATGGTCCCTGGGCTTCTCAGGCCTGGCCACACTGCGCAGGCGTTCCCCGGGTCCTCAACTCTGCTCTTTGACCTCCCGCTCCGCCCCCCCCCCTCCGCAGCCACCGGGCGGCTCTTCCGGTGTTGTGGAGGCTGTTCCGGTTCGCGGCGGTTCCCGGGTTTTGCGTTCCGCGCCCGGCCGGAAACCCCTTCGCATAGCAGCCGGTTCCGGTTCGGTGAGTGGCGGCGGGAAGCTGGGGGAGGGGTGAGGATGGAGGGAGCCTGGGCCGGGAGGCAGTGCCGGTCCGGGCCCAGCAGCCTGGGCTGGGCTGGGCGGAAGCGGGGAGGGCTGTGGGGACGGCGCTTTTCCCTCTGCCCCGCCCCCTGGGACCACCTCCCCTCCCCCCTGCCATCCACCGGCCGCGATCTGGCCGGCGGCCGTTAGTTAGGCTTCCCGAGGCCGGTCCTTCAGGCCCCTTTCTCTTGGGCCGGGGAGAGGCCGTCTCCCTGCCGTTACCACGGGCCCCGTCTCAGCGGCCAGCCCTACTTGTGGGGAAAAGGCTTGGGATTTCGGGGCTTTCCCGCCCGGGCAGGGTCTTCTCTCAAGGGAAAGCCGGGAAGCTCAGCTTTCTGTTACACCTGCTTCACCTCCCGACTTCCTTGAGACCTGAATGGTATTTCTCGACTACTTCTGCGTCTCACGTAAACATTTCTCCAACTCTTTTACTCTGTGGTATCTCCCTGAGCTGTGAAAACGCTAGTGCCACCACCAGAGAGAAACGGCTGGACCCTTCTGCCCAGGTTATGAAAATGCCCTTAAACTGCCACGGTTTGCTTACCTGGCTCATCGCCTCCTGGTCATTCCCTTGAACCGTCTCTTTCTTGGTTGTTCCCTAACGTGGTCTCTCTGGATAAATATGCCCGGCTTCTCTTGAGCTTGGTGATTTCTGTTTATCGGTGCCTCTGCAGTGTGTTCACTATCTTGTTGGCAATAACTTACTCCTTTATCACTTTCAAGTCAGCCTTATTAAGGTCATTTCACTTCACATTTGGTACACTTATTTGGGGTGATGCTTGTGAAGTTTATATAAAGCCTTATATAGGCTACCACCGATGTTACTTAGGGTCTTTGTTCTAATCGGATATTCTGAATGGAGTAGATCACATCATCTCCTGAATCTTTATCCTTTGTAGAGATAATTTGTGTTAAGCACTCGTGTTGAAAGCTAGATTACACTGAATTTGAAATTAGAGTTGCAGTGAAGCCTTAAGCATCTCGTAAGCATGAGCCCTCAACCTTCTTCCAATTAGGGATCCCCTGTTTTCCCTTTAGTCCCAATTTTGGAAGCCTCATTTCGTTTTTATTTTGAGAAGTCTCATTCATTTTTGCCTGATTCCAATTAATTATCCCGACTGCAAACCTGGTCTTCATCATGTCACGCATCTGATGAGTTAAATCTGGAGCGAGCAAATGGATTAAAAAACAGGTTCTGCCACTTCAGGCTAAGGTGATGTAACTCTTGACTACTGCTTTGAAAGTCTTTCCTTTCCTTTACCTGACTCCCACGCCTCCTGCCAATGCACCAGCTTTATTTCTTGCTATAAGTATCTGTTGATGGATCTGGTTTCCCCCAGTAGACAGCGTTTCAGCAGCAGGGACCAGTTGTTACTCATCTTTGTATCCTTAGTACCTCGTATGTAATTGGTGCACGGTAAATGTTTGTGTACTAAAGAAGTTGAATGCTTAGTGTTTTACGGTGTTAGAGTGTTAAGGTGTTAAGAGTCTAATTGGGAGAGATAACATGTAAAAGTATGAGAAACAAAAACAAATACGTGATGATATACTGCAAACTGTATCATATATATGATATATATTTTTATATGAGTTCAGAGTAGGAGGATTCACATGATCACTTCCACACCCTTCTCATATCGAAAATTATTCTAACCACATTTGGTCCTGGATAAAGCTAATTGCCTCTCCTAGGTATATACTTTCTAGTAACTTCATGGTAACTGTAAACATTCTCTTTTATAACCACCTCTTTGCATGTAAGCTTATACATGTTTTGTTCTACTTGTTACATTCTGTTACTGTCAAGACTTTGCCATCTTTTTTTTTTTTCTTTCAGATCTCCTGTTACTTTTGTGTTCAGCTAATAACTTGACTTCACCTGAATACCTGTAACAGCTTATATTCTTTTAGTAAATTGATGACCAGTGTGAACTAGGAAATGTTATTGGAATACTTTTCTTTCTTTTTTTTAATAAAGATTTTTATTTATTTGAGAGAGAGAATGAGAGAGAGAGCGTGAGAGGGGGGAGGGTAAGAGGGAGAAGCAGACCCCCTGCTGAGCAGGGAGCCCTGATATGGGATTCAGTCCCCGGACTCCAGGATCATGACCTGAGCTGAAGGCAGTTGCTTACCAACTGAGCCACCCAGGCGCCCCTAGAATACTTTTCTTAAAAGGAAAAAATTCTTAGGCTTGCAAGAATTTGGTGGCATCATAGTTTCCAGATCCAGCATTTCATGTTGAATCTTGGAGTAACATATCTCTACTTCTAATGTAAATGCGCATAAATGGCAAAAAGAAAGTAACATAAGCACCTGAAGAAGCTGAATGTATTTGTATTAAAATGTCAATGTGGGGCTTTAATTATTAAAATTATGAAACTGTGGATCCCCCAGGACCATCCCCAAGAGATGAATTTTATCTTGCCAAAGTGTATGAATCTTTGAATGAAGATATGTTAACGGATACCATGTTTTGTGGTGGTTGTTGAAAGCACATTTGCTTGGGAGTTAGGATACCCTGGATTTGTATCTTCCCTTTGCCCCATCTATGTGATTTCAGGCAAGTCACTTAACTTTTCTGGACATAGTCTCTAAAATTCTTTGATTTCTTGATTCCCTCTTTACATCTATCTTAGCAATGCAAAGGAAGCAACATGGGATTGTTCTACTGGGCACCAAGCTTTTAAATTGGCATTCTCCTTAAATCAACAAAAAAGGCTAGTGATGACATTTAATGAAATAGCCTAAAAAAGTGAAATGTGAAAAAGCCACTGCTAGTTTATTGGTTGATAGGATTTTTTTCCCTTAACGTGGAAGCCAGGGAATTTCTTTATTTAAAAAGGAAGAAGGGGAAAGAATAACCTGGAGAATTTCCAAATAGCAGCTTTTTGTTAAGTTGAGCATTTGGAAACATACTCAAAGCCTAAATATAAGGCTTAAGTTATTTGGGAATCCTCCCCAGCAAGACTGGGTGATCAGATGATTACTCTGCTTAGTCTGTAGGTATGTCAGGAAAAGCTCAAGCAGGCTTCCTTCGTGTGTGCACTTCATTGCGACCATAAGGAGTACCTAATAGCATCATCCAGTCTCCTTAGTAGATTGAAGCCCTGATATTGCTAAAGTGGATTGATAAAGTTGATTATAAACTAAAGTTGATGAAGTGCTCAATCTTTTTAAAAAGATGGTCATAATATTATGAATATAGTAAGTGTGACTGTTACCATCCCTAGTCTCCTCTTGGATCTGCCAAGAATCATGAGTGCCAAGGATATGTTTATTAACCTAGTTCCAAGCAGTTAGGCTTTTAAATTCCTTTTTCTGGGAAAATTAGATACATCAGAGGAGAAAATAATTTCGTGTAGGCAAAGGGGCTTTGGTTTGTAACGGGAGAGAAAGTACTTTAGTACAACTGGGAAGTATTTCTTGATTGTTCTTAGAATATCAGTAGCTATATTTGGCCACTGACTAAAACATATGGAAGAGAAGTCTAATGGTACCACCATAAGATCTATCACTTGTTTATAAAATGGTTTACCATGAGGTAATAAATAGAGCAATGGATTTCTTGGTTGTAATTTCAGTGCAGTCACTGACTAACTTTATGACCATATGCAAATTAATCTCCAAAGGGTTGGCACTACCAACTTCTTGCTGTAATAGTCTGTGATTCTGTGGGTAGTCCACAATTGCTGTTTAATATAGCTCAGGGTTCAGAAATGTTTGGAATTGCCTCAACTAGTTTTAGTTTCTATTCTCTTCCCATCAAGTCATCTCTCCTTACCACCTTATATTTTTCTCTACTAAGATCACAAATGTCACTTTGAATGGCTTCCTGTTCTATAATTATATGAAGGAGCTGTTTCAGTATGTAACATTTCTGTTTTCTGTCTTCTTTTATAGGACTTTGTATCTTTGCTAAAGTCAGTGATGTGAAAGGACCTGACATGGGTAAGTCTGACTATGAAATAGTAATTCAGTCCTTTTAGTTACTCTGATTAGTTCAGTTGAATCGAAAGAATGGTTTTTGTTTTTGTTTTTTAACATTTTCAGTATTTGCATCTTTGTGCTTAATAATAATCTTAAAGGAGATCTCAACCTAATTATGTAATAATGACAATTTTCTTTTGGTTGAGACATTGTTTATAGCATCATTTGGAAGCATTTTTCATTCATTGTATTGAAAAAGCCAGATACACACTAGCAGACATTTATTATGTGCCAGGCCTTATTCTGAGTACTTAAAATATATTAATTCATTTCATTTTTTACAACTGCCTTACACGGGTGCCTAATATCAACAAGGAAACTGAGGCACAGAGGTTAAGAAACAACTTTAACTGGTAGAGCCAGAATTTAAACTCAGGCAGCCTGGTTCCAGAGTCCTTATTCTTTCGTACTGTGTTATACTAACTTCTGTATGATAAATAATTTGATTAAGGTAGATTTTAAATTTCGTTTAGCTAGTAGCATTGAGAATTAATTGTGATTACAACATTTTCCACTATTTATAGTTCTTTATGTCTATAAAGGGGATCAATACAAGGTCAGGACGAGTAGCCAGTTAGGAATAGGTTGAACAATTTATTTATACAGTTAGATCTTATAACATTCCATGTGCTCCTTTTTAAGTCACGTTAGTCTTCTCTCTTCTGTTTTTTTCTTTTGCTTAGTCTACCTTCTCTCTCCCCTGGTCATCTGTTTCACTTTTTCTCTAATTGTTGATGTCACTGTAAGTCACTGAATTCCGTCACTCTGATCTGTTACTATTCTAGCTCTTTTATACTAACAAAGGTCTCAAAGGTGGTGATACGTCCTCTATCAAAGGTGGTTATAAAGTAAGGTTCTGCCATAGCATCACAGTAATTGAGCTGATACCTGTTAAGAGCCAGATGAATAAACGATACTTTTTGCAGAAAAAAGTTCAGGTACATTATTTTTTAAAGCACCTTTTTGAGTTAGACAAAGGAAATAAACAGTTGTTAACAGTGTTTGTTTCTGAATGGTGAAATTTCTTTCCCTTTTTTTAATAGTTAAATTTTTTTCTATAGTTGAAACATTCAAAGTTTTTCTTAGGGAAAATTTCATTTTTTTAAAAAAAACTTTGAGTTAAGCTTTTTTTAATACTTGCACAAGTTTTCAACTATTTGGTAGATAGATGATCTCAGTCAGTTCCAAATGAGCCAATTTCTGCATGTGGGCCTCTTTTTGACAATGACATTTTGAGATTTCTGGCCAATGGTTAGTTCTGAATGAGAGGTTTTATTTGACTATAGAGATGTTCTTTGGGAATCATTTTTATTAGGTGAAATGATTTGTTCATAGGAAAGTAGTTATTGAAGAATTATGTGACCTGAATTAATTCAGATTCTTTCCTCAGATGATATTGCTGATAGGATGAGGATGGATGCTGGAGAAGTAACTTTAGTGAACCACAACTCCATATTCAAAACCCATCTCCTGGCACAAACAGGCTTTCCAGAGGACCAGCTTTCATTTTCTGACCATCAGGTTAGGAATAATTTTCTTCCCTTAGTTAATGAATTCGTTTGGCTTAAGTTTTCATCTGATGTAATTTAAATGCCACACTCAAAAGGATAAACATATATAAACTTTTTAGAATCAGTATTTCTGATGTTTTGAATTCTTTTTGATATATTAAGACAAGAACTATGCTGTGTATGAGTTTTTTGAGAACAGTATCTTTTAGAAAACTTTTTATTATTTCTGTGCATATTACAATTACCAAAGCACAGGTCAGTGTTCTTTTAAACTAGTGTCTTAAAATTGCTGAGCATTAAATGTGGGGAAATATGTAAATATACAGAAGCTTTGAGATTTCCCTGTGCTATAAAATGTAATTTCTCAAAGGACTAGTATCAACAGCATCCCCTGGGAGTTTGTTAGAAGTGCAGAATCCCAGGCTTCACCCCAGACCTACTGAATCAGAATCTACAGTTTTAAAAATTTCCAGCTGATAAACAGAAATACCACATGATCCAATAATTTTTCTCCTGGGTACTTACCCAAAGAAAATGAAAACACTAAATCAAAAAGACATATGCACCCTTATGTTTATTGCAGCATTATTTACAATAGCCAAAACATGGAAGCAACCTAAACGTCCACTGATAGAAGAATGGGTAAGGAAGATGTGGTATACATATACACATATCATGCAGCCATAAAAAAGGTTGAGATCTTGCCATTTGTGACAGTATGCATAGACCTAGAGAGTATTATGCTAAGTGAAATAAGACTGAAAGACAAATATCATACGATTTCACTAATATGTAGAATCTAAAAAACAAAACAAAATGACAGAATTTGATCTGTAAATACAGAGAACAAACTGATGGTTATGGGGAGGGGAGGTGGAGCAAAGTGGGTGAAGGTGAGTGGGAGGCACAGGCTTCCAGTTATGGAGTGAATAAGTCACAGAAATAAAAGGCATAGCATAGGGAATATAGTGTGACAGATGGTAGCTACATTTGTGGTGAGGATAGCATAACATATAGAAAAGTTGGATCACTATGTTGTACACCTGAAGCCAGTGTAACATTGTATGTCAGCTATGCTGAAATTAAAACATTTTTTAAAAAAAGAAAAAAAAAGCTCCAGTTGGTTTATTTGCACATTAGGGTTTGAGGAACATTGTTAATAAAGCAGTCTTTCTCAATAGGAAAGCCATTACTAATATGGATGAGACAGTTCTTTACTATGTGAATCTCTTCCAAGCAAAGCAGAATGTTTAGCATTCTTGGCCCTTGGGCACTAAATATGTGTAACATCTGCCCCCAGTAATCATTTTTGGAAACTGAATATATAATCACGCATTTCCAGATTAGTACTGGGGTGCAGCCCCACTCCTGATTAAGAACTTCTGTATGAAGTTATCAAAAGATTCAAAACCAGGTTCATTTGTCACCCTCTTTGATAAATGATACAACTGGCTTTCAGAACAGGATATACTGTGTGCATATTTACCTTTTAATGAGTATCCTTTGAATTAAGTTGTATAACAGATACTTTGCCTATTTTTCCCCCTTGAAGCCTCAGTCATCAGATTGCCTATGCGTTTTCCTTTCTTATTAGTATGTAGTTTCTTTATAATATATAAAAATATAGTTATACTGAATTCTGAAATATGTCATAACCTTGTTTAATGATACATTTTTCCAAACATAAATTTTTATTCCATTTTATTGTCAAAAATATGATTTAAGAAAAATCTTTTGCTTTGTTTAGATTTTACCTTCCAGGGAAGGAAATTTGGACCGATCTTATACATGTTCTACAAGAAGTGCAGCTTATAATCCAAATTATTATTCAGGTATGACATATTACTTGGAGTCACAGCATCTGTACCATTCAGATTTCTTCCTAGCAAATTGTGTGTGTTTACCATCTCTAGAGCGAAAACATTGTCAAAAGCAAAATGGTATTTTCTCCACTAAAACATCACTGTGTGTGGGGGGGAGGGGAGGTTGCTATAATACTTTACTGACCTAGTCTCAACCACTTATATTTAGTGGAAAAGTTTTTTGGGGATCTATTTTTTTACTTGTTCATTATGTCATTGTGAAAAGCAGTACAGCTTTGGTTTTGACTTTTTTTTTTTTTAAGATCTGTGTGTATGATGTAAAGGATATTTGTTTTGGATTGATATAAAGCACGGAGTTAGCCTATTTCTATTCTGCTTGAAACCATGAATCCTGAAAAATTATTTCTACCCAAGCTTGTCCCTCCATCAGGGCAGGAAATGTTAACTACATGTTTCTATCTAGCACCTGCCACAGCCATGCTTGCATATTCAAGGGCTTGCCTGTTCAGCTTGTGATCCATGGCAGAAGTCAGCATTCTCTAGGTTCTTCCTAGTCCCTGGCCTGCCCGACTTTCCATCTGCCCCCTTCCTAAGGTTAGGACTTCCAGTGATCTTCTGGCTCTGTCTTGGGGAAGCTAAGAGATTTTTGTTGATTAGCTTCCTGGCAGTACGACCCAGGAAGATTATAGTGCCTTCCCATGTCTTATCACTCCTAATGCATCAGTCTCCTTACCTTCCCACAAATATGGGAATATTAGTAATACTGTTGAACCTGCCCTAGTAGGATTTTTATAAGGATAAATTGAGGTAATAAATATGAAATGCAAATAATAATTATTGTTGTTATTTGGCTTCCTCAGGATTCTTTGTCAGCAAGATGAGATCTCGTCCCCTAAAAAGACGTTAGTATGATGATCTTTTAGATTTATATTATATTTAAATGTCATTTAGGTGGGTGGTACTTTACCCTGGGCTCTGAATTTCCTCTTGTGGTATGGGAAATGGTCTCCACAAAGTATGTGCATAGTTTGTGTTGGAAAATCAGTTAACTGGCTCAGAAAGTAACTCTGCCATCATTATTATTGGAAAGGCCTTTCCGATGAGCAGAGAGCCTGACATCTAGTTGGATAGTTCATTATTAATCCTAGGGAAAGGACAGTTGAGTGGATAATGAAATGAGATCATTAGTATTTCCATTTGAATTCAGGCTGTGCTTGCTTATAATTTCATATTGTTGATTTACCATTGGATAGAATATTTACTTTTAGTTTAAAATAATTGCTTAATAATAAACAATTATATATAGAAAATTATACTCAAAATCTGCTGACCATAACAACTCAACTCTGTGGCCTTATCCATGTGGACATACATGATGTACATTGTATGATTCAATACAGATCTTTTTTAGCCCAATATTTTAATTTTTACTTTTCCATCTGTTTACATGTTATTCTTGGTGTCTACCTTTTTCTGTTGATTTCTAATAATCCATGGAACTGATATGCACATTCACAATGCTTTATGTGCAATTCCAAAATCCAGAAAGCTCTGAAAACCAGAAATTCTTTTCATAATTCATTTGGCATCCAGACTGACCCGACATTCGTTCCTTGGCAAAACCCACATGAACTGACATGAAGCTATTTATATTTTTCTTCTATTTATTTCTGTAAATATGAGTATTTATATATTTCACTGCAGATATATCAATATGTTTGATTACAGGGTGTAGCTTCAAATTATACCTTGAAGTGTTACATAGTATATCCCAGGTTATCTTTCTAAAATTCCAAAAATTTTAAATTCAGAAGTGCAGTGGGACCTAGGGGACTATGATTTAGGATAATGGTCCCATTCCTTCATTTGCTTCATTATTTTCTCTATAGTTTAGGTCTCCTTCACACTTACTATTTTTAGCTATTGTAAATAATATGACTTAAAAACATTTGTATATATAGCCTTTTTTCTTTTAAATTTCATTACACCTTTGATATTCATAAAGGATATATCCAAGATCATCTCAGATCTTCATGTTCTTGACTATGGTGGTATTTGACCAGATTCTTGGCTTTCTATTCAATTGCATGACTCTTGAGAGGTACATTTTTCCTATGTTTGTCATCATACCATAAGTTGATCCCTATATCAGAATGTTACACTGAAGTTTTGTCTCTCATTTGAAGGCTATTTTTTAGGGAAAAAAAATTACTTCATGACAGTTACTGTATACATGATGATGAATAGTGAATAGCAACAGTGAATAACAAAGCCATATTGAAATGGGGATGCTGAGCTATTAGATTCATTCTCTAAATTACAGCCTGAAGCAGAGGATTCAGATTTGTGCCTCTACCAAATTTCATCTCATCCCTGACCAAACAAATGTATGGCATGTCACAGTCCTCCAGGGTTGCTCTCTGACAATCAAAATTTTAAATCTGTGAAGGCCAAGGGTTTCAGTACTTTTTTCTTAAAGTCTTCAATTTAAATCCACTTTTTACTGTGTATTTTTCTTAACTTTGTTCCTTTGCCACACCCATTCCAATTGATTGTAAGTCCTGCGGAATTTTGTCTCTGCTCTCTCCTTTGTATGTCTTCTTTTCCGATAATCCCCACATTGATTTCTGTAGTCAGTCACCTTGAGCTTCATTGCTTGATTGGGCGAGATGGGGGTCTCCAGTTTACCTGCCTTAGTCTTCTCATTTTGTCTTGGTGTTTGTCTCCTCTCTTGCTATTCTCTTTTCCATCAAGGTGAAAACAAACATGGGAAAGCCCCAAACTTTAGAATCTAGGGTCTGGAGCTTACCATTTACTGCTTTACTGCATCTGCCTCTCTGTATCAAGTTTTTTAAAAATCTGCTTCTTAATCCACTTAATATTAGACTATTAAAAAAAACTTTTTTAGAAAGCAGAGAAAATGCAACTCTTTTACTTTAGTAACTTACTGCTGGTCAGACTTCAAGACCTCTTGCTTTTATTAACACAATTGAAAATTAAAACATTTTAAACACTAAACAAAAGTAGATTAAGATGAAAAGAAATGATTTTGCTCTTGCTTAGAATCATTATCAACATCTTATCTTTGGAAAATATGTTAAATTAGGTTGCCATACTGGCATTTAGTAGATGATTTAAAGCATCCTGCTATTTATAATAACGAAATCTGAAAGTTAACAGGAGCAACTGATGATGGGGTTACTTTCATTGTAAGTGATTGCCTGACATACTTTTTTTAAAATATAAAGTTTATTTCATTATGTCCATAAAAGTATTGCTTGTCCTTGTAGAAAATTTGTAGAGAAAGGTAGAAAAATACCCATCATTCTATTATTGGAACACAACCAAAATTAAACTTTTGGTGTATTTCCTTATAGTTTTGTGTGTGCGTATGTAGCCGTAGTAAGTTACCTTATTTGTGGCGTTTGCAATCTGATTTCTTAACAATGACAGAATACCAGGTTAAACCATCACTAAAAAGAGTGTCTGCAGCCCCATGTGGGTCCCTCTCTAGCTCTGCTTGATTACATCAGCAATGGAAGACTACTGATTGCTTTCATTGAGTGGGGATGGAACCACCTTGTTCTGGTTAAACAGACTGCCTGATCCTGTGCTCTTCCCTTGCATTTAAAAGCTGAAGCCTTTGTGAAATGCCATTGAGGAGGCTACTTTGGCTTATTCTTGGTCTCAAATTTCACACTTATCAGGGTAATTTTGCATTTTTGGTAGACATTCCTCAAGTAGATATCTCTAGTTAGATCATTCCCTAATCATATTTTAGCAAAGAAGCGTAAGAGACAGATTTCTACTGTTATTACTTTGCATTTAAAGATTAAAATGTTCTGGTCCTTTAATGCTACTCATTTTTTTTATTAGCCTTATGTTTCTCTCCTTAAAGTAGTAATAGTAATAGATGCTAAGCATAGATACTGATTGCAAAGGTACAGGGTTATAGTTAATTTTGAGAGTAAATTTAATTATTAGAGTAGGTTCATTCAGTGGTGAATCAACTGGTACTAATACCACCCCTGAATGCTGCTTTTTTCCTTGTCTTATTTATCCTAAATCCTGATAATCTTGATAAAAAAAACTCACAAAAAAAACAAACAAACCCCACAGTACAAAACTTATTTTTGTCAGCTACCCTATTTTTTGGATACAGTATCAAAAGCCACATTAAATATTTTAAAATAATATTGTGCAGAGTTCTATAGTGATATGCTTTGAAAGAGGATCTTCAAAATGATGTTAGCATTAGGCAAAAATTCAGGAAATAGAGAATTATCATTCTCATTTTTGCACTGGTGCTCCTCAGAGTTCCATAACCTGACATCTGAAGTTATTTTGAAGGTGCTGTTTTAAATTGTTTGATCCTGCTGATAGGGAGAGGTGGATTTAGAAATTATTCTATTCCTGGGGTACCTGGGTGACTCAGTTGTTTGAGCATCCAATACTTGATCTCAGCTCAGGTCTTGATCTCAGGCTCGTGAGTTTGAGCCCTGCGTTGGTGGGCTCTTTGCTGGGTGTGGAGCCTACTTAAAAAAAAAAAGGAAAAAATTATTCTATTCCTAGCTGAAATTTCAAGAGACTTTTCTTACCCCAGTTTGTAAGCCACAAGTCAGGAGATTCAAATAATAAATAATCCTTAGTCTGATTGCAATAACAAGCATTGGAGGGAGTATTGATATGTCTGATGATTATGACATTAAGTGACCGAAGGTTATCATACCAGAACCAGATGCATATGATGGGTCATTCCTGCCATAAGCCAGCCAGAATAAGCAGCAATGAGGTTATCTCTGCTCTTAGAGAGAGCCCCTGAGTCGTGAACATGGTAATTAAAAATAAGAAAGTGACACCAGCTGCTTATTAAGCGATAACTGTTGTTCATTTGAATTACAATTCTCCTTGGCCCTCCACCTGCTTTCTTACTGGTCTGGCCTACCTTCTTTCAGGCCCAGGCCTGGGAGTGCTTGCAAGATATAGTTGGGGTAAAATGTTGACTTTTGGTGGACACCACGGAGTCACATTGATGCAGATAAGGCACATGGCTGTGGCAGGATTCAGCTCCTTCATCAATTTTCAGGTTAGTATGGCTGAATCAATTATAGTTTGTAGAAGTTCCCTTACTGCAGACTTTACTGGCAGTTGAGACTGGGATCTTTCTTCCATGAGAGACATGGTGCTTTACCACATTACTTTGGAATACAATGTTGGACATGGTTGCAGTCATATGGAAAACTACCGTAGGTATTTGTCTAATTATTCAAACTTTTATTCTTTTAGACAACCCTTCCTCAGACAGTTTTCTTGGCTCAGGAGATTTAAGAACCTTTGGCCAGAGTGCAAATGGCCAGTGGAGAAATTCCACTCCAGCATCAGGTTCAACTTTACAAAAATCAAGAAACAGCCGAAGTCTTTACCTCGAAACCCGAAAGACCTCAAGGTAGGTATTCTGGCCTCCTAGTTCACAAGCCTTTCCTCTGATATAAGAGAAAATGGCCATGAGATAGTTGTTGACACTGGCATTTTATTTTATTTATTTATTTTTGGGGTGCAAAAAGGTGGTTTTATTAAAGCATGGGGACAGAACCCTTGGGCAGAAAGAGCTGTTGCCCCGGAATTGTGGAGAGCAGCTTGACCTTGGCATTTTAAAGGAGTAACATTGTTTCTGAATTTTAAACTGTGAAAATATGGACAAATCCATTTTAAACTTTCAACTTTTAATTTACTTGGTGCTGAATTTTGGTGACAGCCGAAGTTTCTCATCAGAGGAGAGTTTTGAGGGAAATCTTGGTGCATCTGAGTATTTTGGGATTAATATGGCTGTTATGAACCTTAAATTTCTACAACTTCAGTAGCAAAGAAATCAGTACATTTTATAGGCTTTCACATGAGCAGAGACCTGGCTTAAACCAACGAAGTTCTGCACTTCATGGCCTTAGTCAATAGACCTAAACTACCTCTCTTAGAAAATAGAGTTATGAATTCTTTGTAACTGTTTTCTTTTTCCTTTTTAGCCCAATTTTATAAGTGCTACCTATTCCCTCACCAAGCTTATACTGATCATTAAAGACAGATGAAATTTGGCTTAGAAACTTTTCCCTCAGCAACTTTATTAGTAAAATATATATATTTTTAAATATTACTTATGACTTCTTAAATTTTACTCTGGTGATGGATTTTAGGAATATGGGATCATTTAATTTCCTGCTTAGGCAATGCTAAGCTTTCTGCCGTTGATAGAAACCAATGAGATAGCTTTTATTTTATGATTATTAGCACATGGACTCTGGAAACATGTGTCAGTACTCCCAGGGGTCTTCCCCACTTCTTAATATATTTTTAAATTACACAAGAATTCATTAATGCATTCACATTGTAAAAATTAAAACATTGCCAATAAAACTAAAGATCCTTGACCATTCCTCACAATCTTATTCCCCCTCCCTTTGGTGTGTTTCCTTCCAAACCGTTCCCCTATGCTTGGGTTTGTTTTTTTTTTTTCTCCTATGTAGCATGAGATGTATGCTATGTATACTATGAAATGTATAATGCTATTTTGTCTTCATTAAAGATTTTCTATATGTATTATTTGGCAAATTGCTTTTTTTACCCGATAAGGCCATACTGTTGTTTTTTTTAAATAACATTATTATAGAAACAAATACATGTGCTTTGTAAAGATTCAGAAAATACAGATAGGTAAAAATAAAAAGGAAAAACATCATGTTTCCACCAGTGAGAGATCACCTCTGTCATATCCTAGTGCATATCTTTTCAGATAGTTTTCTCTGCATTTACATGAATTTTCTGGGTGTTTATTGCCCTTAAGTCTTTTACAGTCTAGAACAGCCCTTTTTCCTTATGACGTGACCTTTTCTTCATGATGTTCCACCTTTTGGACTTGACAGGTTTCTTCCTCATAGTATTATTTTGTCATCTATCCTCTAGTTTTTGTAAACTAGATTTTTGTCTTGAATAAAAGCTGGTGCTATGTTATATCACATTAAAAACCTACAAATCTGGTTCTCCTCATTAGTGATACTGGATTGACCTCTGGATTAGAGAGATAACAATCTGGTCCTTTTGTGCAGTTAGTTTTTTCCCCCTTGTGATGACTAGAATGTAATCTAAATGATGATACTTTGGCATTATATCAATGACCAATTTCACATCAGCCTAATAGTTACTCATATCAATTGATAATCCTTACCTGATAATTTTTTTAAATTGAGGTGAAATTGACATACATTATATTAATTTCAGGTATATAACATGATGATTCAGTATTTGTACATATTACAAAATGATCACAGTAAGTCTAGTTAACATCTATCGTCATACATAGTTACAAAATAGTTTTTTCTTGTGATGAGAACTTTTAAGACCTACTCTCTTAACAACTTATAAATATGCAATATAATATTATTAGTTCTAGTCACCATGTTGTACATTACATCCCCAGGACTTATTTTATCCTTGAAGTTTGTGCCTTTTATCCTTCTTTGACCTGATAATAGTTTTATTAGAGTTAATGAAATAGTACTTTTCCAATGTTACTATTTCTTCTATACTTATTGTCATTCTGCTGTGAAGGGGATATTTTTTTTCCTCATTAGGTAGGGTTGTATGGTTATCCTGAAATATATCTCCTACTGGGAAGGCAGGAGATAGGATTAGATCTTTCTTTTTCATTACCAGTATTCAAAGTAGATTTGTTTTTTTTTTAATAGCCACTTCATGTGGTTCAGATGAATTTTTCTATTCTTTTTTAGTGTTATTCCAGATTCAGTGTGTTTCAGTCCACTACAATCATTATTCTTTTAATGTTCACATTCTCACAGTTTTGGCCACCGGGACTCCTTCAAGCTCACTGCTGTGTCTGGCCCAACCTCTTTAATCGTAGGTAGCATCCTTGCTTTCTGGCATTGCAAGATGCCCTCCACTGTTTTTTGTTTAGAAGGAAGTCTTTTGCATTAAACACACACACTCTAGGAAGCATCAGTGCAAAAGGCATTGTGGGGAATTCATTATATCTTCACCAGACAAATTATACTGCCCTTGCCTTCTTTTTGTAGCGGCATCCACCCATCCTAAGGAAATAAGCCTGTTCCTGAAATTCTGACTCCTTGTTTCTTTCCCCATTCTAACACACATAGAAACCATTGTAATTTGAAGAGTTAGAGAGCATGTGATTTTTTTTTAAGTTTGCATTTTAATTCCAGTTAACGTACAGTGTTATATTAGTTTCAGGTGTACAATATAGTGATTCAGCACTTCCACACATCTACCCCGGTGCTCATTACAAGTGCACTCCTTAATCCCCATCACCTGTTTCACCTGTCTCTCCCACCTCTACCTCCTCTCTGGTAACCATTAGTTTGTTCTGTATAATTAAGAGTCTGTTTCTTGACTTGTCTCTCTCTTTTTCTTTTTTTTCCCCCCTTTGAGAGAGTATGTAAGTGCTTTTTTATTTTCTTTACATCTAGTCTGATTTCATTTGGATCCAGACCAAATGTACTGATTTAAAGAGTTGATTTCATTGAATTCAACTTAGTCGGTTGTGTATCTCTATTCTGCATCCTCAGGAAAAAAAAAGAGAGAAAATTCAGTATGCTGAGAGCAAGTAGCTCATAACTTGCTGGGCAGTAACAGATAAAAAAGACCACGTAGAAAGATAGAAAGAACTTTAAATTATTAATCTAGTCTTAGAGATGAAACTTGGTTTTAAGTTCACAAAAGTATTCTTCCTGCCAGTTTTTTCTATTATTGGGGGTGCACAAATAGTTTAAAGAAACAAAAACAAAAGTCTCCTCCAGAGGAGGTAGGCCGGAAGAATTGACCAAGAGTGATGTAGCCTAGGAGAAAGCCTTCTGGTTGTTCTTTAATGAAGGAAGGGAGCCATCTGTTGGTTTTTTTAGGAAATTTTAAAATTCAGTTTAAAAGCTCCATTGAGAGGCTTCAGCTTTATCCATCTTTGCATATTGAATCCTAAAATTCCCTCCAAAGGACTTGGGGGAGGAGGCTGCAGCGAGTAAATAGAAAGTGTACGTTAGATCCCTCCGACCCAGGTTTTCTGAAGAAGTCTAACCTGATGTACTTGTCATACTGCGCAGGTCTTTGGTTCCTGACCAAAGGAACTATAAAGCTAAGAAATACAATTTTGGATGTTTGATAATTATATAGTATGGCAATCTAGGACTTCTTAAGTGGCCGAACCTGATGCAGCAACCCATGTCTCATTTCTTGTATATTTCCCTCAAATGGTACATCCCTCATTCTGCCTGTTGGTGTTGGTTTTGTTGACACTTTGGTGGTTTTTGTTATTTCCTGAAAGTAAAAATCACTAGGTTCGATTTTCTTGCTGTTCTTTTCTTACAAACTCTGTTTTTGTTTTTGTTTTTTTAGTGGATTATCAAACACTTTTACGGGAAAGTCAAACCATCACTGCCATGTGTCTGCATATGAAAAATCTTTTCCTATTAAGCCTGTTCCAAGTCCGTCTTGGAGTGGTTCATGTCGTCGAAACCTTTTGAGCCCCAAGAAAACTCAGAGGCGACATGTTAGTACAGCAGAAGAGGTAAGGAAAACCTGCAACAAAGGCTGCTAAAGGTTAGAATCTTTCCCTGTACTTAGCCATTTGTTCCCTCTGATTTCGATGTTTATTAACCATTCCATTTAATCCTTTCTGTGCTTTTTATTTCTTACTTTTTTGAGTGCTGTCATCTGTGCTAAAGAAATTAAAGAGAGATTTTAGCAGGACTTCCATTTCTCTTACTGTTTTCTATTCTTGTTGAGCAGCAGACTTAATTTTCAGTATTTTCTAAATGACTTCTCATACCTCAAACTATCTCTGTTCTCTCTTTTTTGGACCCTTCCTCAACTCGAGTTTCTTGTGGCAAAACTGTTAACCTTGCTGGATTTGATAAAATACCTGCCCTTATTTCTTATTAGGACAATTTCCCCTCAGTATAAAAAGAAAATCAAGAAGCCAGCAAAATAATTTATGTCCCTTCATTATGAGCAAGAAGATTTTTGAGATCATAGATATTCCCCAAAAGAAAGATGTTTTGTTGACACTTTTGTTGTTATATGCATTCAGTAAACCTAAAGGAAAAAAATCAATTCTGTAAATATAATATGGCATATAATTTATGTGGTAGAGAATGTGCTTGTACCTGTTAAATATTTATTATGCATCTAGTCAGCCTTGGACTGCTTGCTATGAGGATACAAATAAATAACAATACCTTACATTTATGTAGCATATAGAGTTTCCAGTATGCTTTCCACATGTATTATTATGTTGAATCATTTTAATCCTGTGAAATAGGTAGAGATGAGGTAATATCCACATTTTATACGTATTCGGAGAGTGAAGGTCAGAGGTCATACAGCTAGTACATGGCCAGCCTACAACCCAGATCTTCTGGAGTCTAGTCTGGTATGCATCCTGTTATACAACACAGTGGTGTAGTTCCAGCCCATTGGAGCTTACAGACTGGGGAGTCAAGAATACAGCATTTTGTGCTAAATAATTAGATAATTTGAAATGAAGATCTTTTAAGTGGCAAAATGTGATTATTTGTGACATGGTTAGTAAAAATGCTATACATTCTAAAAAAAAAATGCTATACATTCTGTTTGGTTTTACGTTTGTACTGAATCTGAAATATTTTAAGCAGAGGGTGGCAGAAGTAGTAAGTCATATTTAGTAGAGAAAGGGTAGACGAGAAACTGGCAGCAGTTGGCTTTGGTGATGAGAGCTGAGCAACAGTTATAAAAGTGAGATTTATCTTTCACTTTTGTACTACTGAATTTAGTACCACGTATGTATTGGATATTACATAAATAATATTTTTAGATTACTGAGGTTGCTTCTGCTGGAGCCTGGGCAGCCTGTGGGGTCCAGAGAGACTTGTGGGGAAGGAGACAGCAGCAGCATAGTGGCTGGATATTGGCCTCCCAACCCTCCCCTGCCTCACGCGGCTGCCGCTGAGATTACCGGGATCTTTTAAGATTATCTGTGTTCCTTGTAAGCCCACTATTCACCCACTAGCCAGACAGGCCTTTGGACTACTCAGCCCCTCCTCTTTTCACTTCTACCTCCACCTGAGGACTTGGGCCAGCTGGATTATTTTCAACTCTCCAGGCCACAGGCTGGCCCATGTAGGACATGAAGCTGGAGTTCCCCTTCCTTCTACAGTGCCAAAAAGATGCCAAGGATTGAACCTATCCCATGCAACAAGAGATGCAGAAAATTTTGCATCAATCAGTTGTTTTGAGGTCTATATTCTGCTATGAAAAGCGACTCACTTGTAGTATAGGAATACGGAATCACCCATATAATACAATTGGACCAAACTTTATTAAATCAAAGTATCAACAGATTATTTAGATATTTAGTCTGGGATAGTATGGATAATCTAGATTAAAATATAATACTTTTTGGGGCGCCTGGGTGGCTCAGTTGGTTAAGCGACTGCCTTCGGCTCAGGTCATGATCCTGGAGTCCCGGGATCGAGTCCTGCATCGGGCTCCCTGCTCAGCGGGGAGTCCGCTTCTCCCTCTGACCCTCCTCCCTCTCATGCTCTCTGTCTCTCATTCTCTCTGTCTCAAATAAATAAATAAAATCTTTAAAAAAAAAAAATTATAATACTTTTTTCCCCCAGGGGATAAAGAATTTGCTGGTAGGATCTTACAAAGTGGAGGAAAAGTTATTTTCCATGAAAATATTTGGGATTTCCAAGGGAGATACAGTTGCTTATGTTAAAGAAGGAAAATTATTTTTTAATTTTACTGCTGGATTTATCACCTTCAGGAATCTAAAGCCATCTATAAAATTAACATGATGTTACCACTGCACTGTTCAGTCTTCCAACAGGAGTTTAAAGAAAATACATAAAGAAGAATTTGGAAATACGTAAGTGGTGACTGGACCACCACTTGGCTGATGGCTGATTCAAGGATATTATTAAAGAACTGTACTGTCAAATAGGGTAACCACTAGTCATATGCGCTACTTAAATTAATTCAGTTAAAATAAAAAATTTAGTTTCTCAGTCACATTAGCCACATTTCAAGTACTCATGAGCCACATACTCTGTTGGCTATTGGACACGTTGCTAAGTGGCTACCATATTGGACACTACAGATACAGAGTATCTCCAATATAACTAACACTGTTTAGAGGATATGGATTTCTGTTTGGGAAAGAGAAAATACTAGGGATTTTAAAAATGTAACACAGTAAAAACTCAGATAGTTTCTTTTCACTTATATGTTGCTTCCAGGCATGCTTCTCTGCAACATATTGAGCAACATTTTAGGATGTTGGACTTCCTTAATAGATGACACTGGTGGTTTTATTCTTTAAAAACAAAACAGACTTTACAATTTTGTCATAACCGAGAATTTTGGACTTAAAGTTGTTGAATTATGCACTTTTGATAGTTGAAATTTATTTATATAATATACATTTTTTTTTTTAAAGATTTTATTTATTTATTTGAGACAGAGAGAATGAGAGAGAGCACATGAGACGGGGGAGGGTCAGAGGGAGAAGCAGACTCCCTGCCAAGCAGGGAACCCGATGCGGGACTCGATCCAGGGACTCCAGGATCATGACCTGAGCCGAAGGCAGTCGCTTAACCAACTGAGCCACCCAGGCGCCCTATATAATATACATTTTAAACAGAATCAAAATTGGGAGATTTATGAAGTTATTTGAGTAATTTACAAAAGATTTTGCTAGTTTTCTAAGATTTATTTTGTGTTCTCTGTTAAATTTTTATAATTTTACAGACAGTTCAGTTTTATGGAGACTCTTAACAGAAGCATCTAAATGCAAGAATCTGCCAAAAAATCTATTTTTTAAATCTATTTTTAAAAAACAGAATTCAGCACCTTATATATCTTTATACTGTTTTAAACTTTCCTTGGTCCTTTATTATGTTTAAAACATCAGCCAATTTCTTTTACTTTAACATATTATCCAATTATTATTTCCTTTCCTCTTAATTTCCTAATTTGCTTACTCGGTAGGAACAGTTTAATAAGTAATGTACAGAGAAAGATGTTTTCTTTTACTTTATAGTACCAGATGCTCCAAAAAAGAATTGTGTTTGAAGTTTGAAGTGACTTACCTTTTTGCATTTTCTTTTGGTAAAGCCAGATGTTATATATGTTCTTTTGAGAGTTGCTGGGACTATTTTTTCTTTGCCTAAAGTAGAAGATAAATTCTTGTGACCTTTAAATTACCGCGTAGAACAGTGAAAAGTTCTTAACCTTTTTTCTATAATTTCTTTTTTAGACTATAAATTAGTTGAAACTGAAAGTATGAGGCTTCAAGAGACCTCAGATAATTATTTGGAATACAGAACATCTATTCCTGTTCATTTTATGGTGTCTAATGACTGTGAGGTTGTTCAGGCTTAGACAGACGCTTTTCTTTGAAAAGCTAGGGAAAATATCTGTGGGTGACCTGTGTGTGTTTAATTGATTTTTAAAAATCAGTTCTTTACATTGAATTAATCTAGATTTGTCATAATTTACTTTAGCTGAGTCACTTAATGGCACCTTGGTTCTTCATGTTTTATTTAGAAATATAAAAATTTATTCTAAAACCATTTTGCCGTGTGATGTGAGGGAGGAGAGAAGTGTTTTTAACTTTTTACAGTTGAAGTCTGTAGGGTACCACAAGCAAAGATCCTTTCTATGTCACTGTTCTCAGTGTGCTTGTGAAGTCTTCATATGATGGGGATATTTCTTTACATTCCCTTGGTATGCAGAGTAACCTCTTACACCAATTTCTCTGCTTTATTTTCCTCCCTGTGATGTGATAATACAGTCAAAGCTTTTTAAAATCTAGTTTGGTAGGACAGTGGAAATGAACTAAAATGATTGGTTAATTAAGAGTTAATTTCCATGATCCAGGTGGTATTACTCTTCTGATTTGCCTTCACTCCTTCCATTTTACCACTCCTGAAAACAACATACTGTTAACCCCATTGTATTGTGGGTTATGAATTAGGTTATTTGGTGTAGTGGGAAAGTGGGGTCAAAATTTACATTGGTGGGAGTATGCCTGGGTGGCTCAGTCAGTTAAATGTCTGCCTTTGGCTCAGGTCATGATCCCAGGGTCCTGGGTTCGAGCCCCACATCGGGCTCCCTGCTTAGCGGGGAGTCTGCTTCTCCCTCTGCCCCCTCCCCCTGCTCATACTTGTGCTCCCTCTGTCTCTCTTTCTCTCTGACAAATAAATAAATAAAATCTTTTAAAAAAATTTACATTGGTGGGTGTTCAAAAATTTCACTCATTAAAGTGCCAGATAACACAGCTTTCCTGTATATAGATCACTATGGAGTTGGCTGGCAGTCTCTTACAATCTAATAATCTGTAATGAAGCTTCATTCCTCAGACTGTCTACTTAAAGAACCTTTATAATAACATATTTAGTTTTTAATAAAAAGGCATTTATTGTAGTTACAGTTTTTAAATTTATGTCTCAGATACTCATGTCCTTCCCAGTACAATAGCCAAAACCTACAGATTTGGTAATTGATATTAATGTATACCTGCTAACCATTATCACTCCTGTGCTGTCACTGAAGTGCCTGCCCAATACTGTAGACCGTCTCTTCACAAACACTAGGAAAAACAACTGCTGTCATCTTAAATACAGTATTAATGTATAAGGGATAAAATAATGGAGTTTATTTTCTTCATATAGAAAATTGCAAATTGTTTTTTCTCTCGGGACTACTTTTCTACCAAATGTTCAACGAATTTTACCTTATTACTCATCTGTTCAAATTTAAGGATAGCTCTTTTTCATAGGGAGTTGTCATGCTTCACAGTTCAAGGTGAATCTTGTTAGATCAGTAATATTATAGTGACAATGTGACTGAAATTTACTATGTAGCAAACAGTGATCAAGAAGAAAAAACTTAGTGTCTGTTTGCCTTTGCATAGATAGTTGCTTAACTCATTGTGCTTTTAATAATTATAATTGAATAAAATGCTTATGCACATATTGAAGGGTCATAGTGCAGGGTGTTGCTAGCCCTGGCACAAAGCATTAAAATTATTTCGTGAAGATGGGTGGTTGTATTAAACTGTATATAAGGTTTTTTTTTTTTAAAGTACCAGGGCATATTATTTAGTGAATGCAGCCCACTGCTTCAGGGAAAGAGTATAGAATAAACGCTTTCCTGTGGTTACAAGTCCATATGTAATCTGGTTCTCTGCCAAGTGACCTCATTTCTTACTGCTCTTCTGATTCACACTGACCTCACTTTTCCTTGAACACATCAAGCACATACCTGTCTCAGGGCCTTTGCATTTGCTCTTCCTCTGCCTGGAATAGTCTTTTACAAATTTCTGTTACTTACCTCTTCCCCGGATACAGGTTTCTCTTGAAATACCACCTTTTTAAAGGGGTATTACCTGTTCTTGTTCTTTCCCCTCCATCACTTTCTATTCCCTTATCTTTAATTTTTTCATACTATCTGACTAGTCTTGTTTGCCATTCCCTTTAATGGTAATGTAAGCTCCATAAGGAAAGGAATTTTATTTTATTCAGTGCAATATCTCTAGTGAGTGGTGCTTAGTAGGTATTCAAGTTAATAAATGAATTCAGTACTGGGGCTTAGGAAGAAGAGTAAATATTGGAGATGGAAACCATCTCTGGAAAATACTTATACTCTTAAAAATATAGAGTATTTCTACTCTAGATAAAGTAGAAAACAGCAAGGTATCCCACTCTGATTTTGACTATTCTGGTTACTTCCTTGTGGTTTTTCTAGTAGATGTCAGGACTCCTAGGGTTTGTTGGAATCCTAATTGAGAGATCCTCAAATATTTTGTTTCTGGGACTCTTATCAGTTGACTCAAAAGTGATTGCTTACTGGTCTTCTGGTTTCATATCCTAGAGCCTGTCTGTACTGTTATTTATGTATGTGTCCCATAATTTTCTTTCTTTTTTTTTTTTTCTAAAATACACTATCTGGTATTTATTTCATTTAACTCCTCTTATAATTTTCTAGAATATCCCTAATGATAATTCTTAATTATCTTGAGGGACTCTATCTGAACTTTGGCAGAACTTCTGGGAATCTAGATGCTGTTTTGAAAAAAAAATTTTCCTCACTGGGTGTGTCTAAGATTTTTCTTTTTTTTTTTTTTTCTTTTTTTTATATAGACAGTCCAAGAAGAAGAAAGAGAGATTTACAGACAGCTGCTACAGATGGTCACAGGGAAACAGTTTTCTGTAGCCAAACCCACCACACATTTTCCTTTACACCTGTGAGTCACAGAAACATAGTTCAAATGAATTTAATTCTACATTTTATTATTTGATATTGAAACTATATTCTTCTCTTGCTAGATCTCGATGTCTTAGTTCCAGTAAGAGTACTTTGAAAGACCCACTGTTTAAAAATGGAAACTCTTGTGCCGCTCAGATCATTGGCTCTGATACTTCATCATCTGGATCTGCTAGCATTTTAACTACCCAGGAACAACTGTCCCACAGTGTGTATTCCTTATCGTCTTATGCCCCAGATGTTGTGGCATTTGGATCCAAAGATTCTGATCCTCTCCATCAACCCCAACATCACCACTCTCTTCTACATCAGCCAGATAACTTACCAGCTTCAAATGCACAATCAGAAGGTAAAATTGGTTTTGTATAACTATATTTTCTTTTTTTAAAGATTTTATTTATTTGAGAGAGAGAATGAGAGAGAGAGAGTGCGCATGAGACGGGGGAAGGTCAGAGGGAGAAGCAGACTCCCCACCGAGCAGGGAGCCTGATGGCGGGACTCGATCCTGGGACTCCAGGATCATGACCTGAGCCGAAGGCAGTCGCTTAACCAACTGAGCCACCCAGGCACCCTGTATAACTATATTTTCAATCCTAATAGCCAGTTAACTGTTTATGGGATCTGTGTGAATCATAGGCAAGGTTGTAATATGCATGTAACTTAATTAACATATAAGAAACTTTAAATACATATAATTCAGTTAGCTATACCACAAATAAACTAAACCTGCAAGTAACTTACTTTTTTCTTACATGGAGATGCAAATGATTTCATATATTTTACTTAAAAGATGAACTTCCTGAGCAGAGTCTAGAGTCAGAGCACAGTCAGCCCAATTACTTCAGTACTTTCTCTGTTTTTAGTACTTTACATTGACCATTAAGTACTCTGAAGTTCTAAGAGTTTTGGAACATCAATTAAGTATTGAAGTAAAAGTTCTTAACCAGGTAATACTTAAAAAACCTATATAGTAGGTTTATGGTTTTAGAATGGTCATCAGCAAATTTCAGAAACAAAAAGAGGTTTTTTTGTTTGTTTTTTAAAGATTTTATTTATTTCAGAGAGAGAGAGAGTGAGAGAGAGAGCACAAGAGGGAGTAGGGTCAGAGGGAGAAGCAGACTCCCTGCTGAGCAGGGAGCCCAATGCAGGGCTTGATCCCAGGACCCTGGGATCATGACCCGAGCTGAAGGCAGACGCTTAACCGACTGAGCCACCCAGGTGCCCCAAAAAGAGTTTTCTACCTAATTTTCAGCTAACCAAAAAAGCCAGACTCTTAGCATTCCAGTTAATGAAGGTTTTCTATAATTTTCTTTGTTTGCTTAGTTTTCCCCTTCTTTAGCTATGTGTTGTGTGTATTTATGATAGTATGTATTTTGGGGTATATAACTTAAGTTTTAGCGTAAGTGGTTAGACATTAGGGATTTTTTTTTTTTTTAAGATTTTATTTATTTATTTGAGAGAGAATGAGAGAGAGAGAGAGAGCACATGAGACGGGGGAGGGTCAGAGGGAGAAGCAGACTCCCTGCTGAGCAGGGAGCCTGATGCGGGACTCGATCCCGGGACTCCAGGATCATGACCTAAGCCGAAGGCAGTCGCTTAACCAACTGAGCCACCCAGGTGCCCGACATTAGGGATCTTTTGATAGATCAATCTCTAAGGCTCTTCCCTCCTTCCTCAGATTGTTTATTGTTTTTTTTTTTTAAGATATTCCTCACTTTCTTAAAATTTTCACTTGGGGATTAAAATTGTTGGTGGCATCATCTTATAGCTACACGTATTCATGAAAACCTTTATAAAATTTTGTGAGATGGTTTACTGGGAACTACCATTAAAAAAAGCCTTTAACCTCAGAAACATAAGTTGTATGACAAAGGCTTAGATGCAACTAAACTGAAATATACTGTAGTCCATTGAAGTGTTTCATTACTTTTCTTGTACCATTTAATAAATATTCTAAATGAGGTTCTAATCATTTAGATTAGGACATGATCCTCTAGAAGGACACAATTCCTGCCTTTATGAACACCGAAAATAAATGATGAAATGATAGAATTTGTACTTTTTAGACTCTGCTACTTCTGTAGTTATCTTTCTACTTTCCGTTCCCCCTCCTTTCTTTCACCTTATTCAGTCTCATGGTAGTTCATGAACTAAAGACTTTTGAGAAATCTTGGCTTGTTCTTGTTCCCCAGGAACAGAAAGCTGCAGCACAGGAATCAAGCACAGCCCAGGAGTAGATGATGAAGGGCATATATATACTTGTATTTAAGAATAACTGCTTTCTTTGTGAGGCAAGCTCTTCACTAAGCCCTTTTTCTGGCTCAGTGAAAATGGACCTGCCTCTCTTTCTCTTCCATCCTACCTTTGTCCTTATGCTGCATTATTTTTGTGAAAATAGAATATAACAAAGTATGGGAACTTAGACTACAAACATCTAGAGTGTATAACTGTGTAGGATTTTATTAATAATGATATGCTCTTGTGTTTCTTTTTTAGGATCAGACTCTGTGATTTTACTCAAAGTGAAAGATTCCCAGACTCCAACTCCCAGGTAAGCTTTGGAAAAAGGACATTCTTGACATATTTTCTTTTTCTTCTCTTTAATCACAATTTCTTCACTAAGAGTTACATAATATAAAAGTCAGACTGCCTCAGTTCAGACCTCTTGCCTGTGTTATTTGAATTATTTCAGTGACTTTCAAATTGGTCTTCTTCCTCTGGCCTCCTTGTTGTGCTTCATTACATCTTCCACCATGTTCTCAGATCCATTCTTTGCCTGTTCTTTTACATCTTCCATTCTGCAACCAGAGTGGTCTTTTAAAAATGCACATCTGATTATTCATTAAATTCCCACAAGAGTGGGCTATCAGACATAGAGTCAAGCCCAAACTCCTTAATATGGTATATAAAACATTTCCTCCACATGCCTCACTTCCTATCACACATTCTTTCCTTTAACAAGTATTTATTGACAACTTACGTGTGCCAGGTCCTGATACACACACTGAGGCTAATAGCAGTGAACAAAATGAAAGCCTTGCACTCAAGGAGCTTACATTCCGGTTATAAGAGGTGTAAGGAAAAAGATGGGGGGACAAATAATGAACAAATAGATAAACATATATGTCTGGTAGTGATAAATGTGAAAAAAAATAAAGCAGGGTAACATATGGACAGGGTTAAGGGGGCACAGTTTATCTGGGTGGTCATGGCAAGTCTGATAAGGAACATTTGAGGGGAGGTGTGATGGAGGTGAGAGGAGGAGCCATATGGGAAGATGGGAGTCTTTTGTGTGTTTATTACATGCTGAACTATAATATAATATGTACTTACTTACCTTCATAGTCAGTGTTCCTTCTGCCTGGTATGTACCCCGCCCCCACCTCAACTTGTCTATCTAAAGAAGCAGGAGTCTCTTTCTTGTCTTTTAAGTCTCAATTCAAATGTGATCTTCTATATGATACTTGACTTCTATGTGAAACTTTTTGCTCTGTAATTCAGTCGGTTACTACTTAGATCGTAGTTTCTTTGCCATTGCTGTTTCAATTGCTGAAATGATAATAGTATCAGTTTTCCATTGAGGAATTAGGGATAATGAAATGTTCTTTCTCACCTCAGTTTCTATACTTCTTTGTGGCTCTCCTCTATGCCCTGAATTTTAGATTTTTAAAGAAAAATTCTCTGTTGTACTTTCTCAAGGAGACTTTAAAGTTTGGAGTTCTTATTCTTTATACATTTTTTTTTCTTGAGTCAGACCTGGGTTTTGATCTTGTCCAGGCATCATGTAACTTTGGGCAAGTTACTCTTCTGAACCTTAGTTTCCTTATCAATAAAAATGCTAGTATTAATGCCTTACTATTTATTGAATTGCGTGAAGGTTAACATACACAAAAAGCATTTATAAAAGTGTTTTCACACATATACACAAAAGTAGGTATTCTTTCTTGGGAAAAAGTCGGTCTCATGTAAAGAGTGCTTTTAGTTCTTTAATGGCTCTTTACCCAGTGTGCCTTTCCTTTATGGAAGATTTCTCTTAGTGATGCCTGAAGAATGAGATGGAGGGAGAAATGGTCTGTTGGGGAAGGCTGATTGAATAATGCTGTTTATTGCAGTTGGAGCCTGCTCTCCCAAGGCTTGGTTGATTGGCTTTTTATTCTTAATCTCCCACTACTGCCTCTTGGTTAAGGTGTAGCATTGAAGATCTGCCCTTATTTCCCCGAATATGCCATGCTGTTTCCTGTTTTTGTGCCATTGTACATGCTGATCCTAACCCCTGGAATTTTCTTTCTCTCCTTGTCCACTTGTTAAACTCTTGTTTTGCTTCACAGAATCTGATTCAGGTGTTATTTTCTCCTCAAGACATTTCTCTGACTCCTCCAGATAGCATTAGCCTTTTCTTCCAGTACTTTTATCCCTATATCTTGTTCATTAGTAATACCTTTGCACTAATCACCTAATGTTGATCATAGTGCCTGGCACGTGATGGGTACTTAGTAAACAAATCTTTGTTAAACATGCATTTCCTGGGGCGCCTGGGTGGCTCAGTCATTAAGCGTCTGCCTTCGGCTCAGGTCATGATCCCGGGGTCCTGGGATCGAGTCCCACATCGGGCTCCCTGCTCGGCAGGAGGCCTGCTTCTCCCTCTCCCACTCTCCCTGCTTGTGTTCCTGCTCTCGCTATCTCTCTCTCTGTCAAATAAATAAATAAAATCTTTAAAAAAATAAAATAAAATAAAATAAAAAACAAACAAAAACAAACAAACAAAAAAAACCATGCATTTCCTAGAAAGCCTCAAATGCTCTCTTGAGCAGCTCAAGTACTCATCATTTCCCTATTGGTTTAAGGCTTTGGTTTATTGAAAGGCACATTGCAAGAGTTAGAAAACACAGTCTTTGGAATTGGACAGACATAGTTTCTAATCCTGACTTCCAAAACAGATTATCCTCTGAACCTCGATTTCCTTTTCTGTGCACTATAAGTAATAATTCCTTATTACATATTATATTGAGGTTTAACTAGTATGAGAATTATCATGAGGCTTAACTCCTAGAAAACCTCTAAAGCAGAATTTCACACAGAGCACTGAGTAGGTGCTCCTAAGTTGTTTTAGTTATTACTGTATGCTTCAGTCATATGAAAAATAATGTATAATCTCTTTGAAAAGCAAAAGGATTTTGCTTTTTCCCTTGCATTTTACTTTCCTACGCCAGCAAATACCTTGATCCATTGAAGAGCAGTACTTTTCCCTTACAGTATTCATTTATTCAGGAAGCACTGAGTACCTGCTGTCTGCCAAGCACTATTCTTGGTGCAGAGGATATGGTAGTAAGTACAAAACACAAAAATTCCTATCCTCATTAAGCTTATGGTCTAATAAGGAAGCAGACAAATTTCAATAGCATGATCCAATACCATGAAATTCTGGGCAATTCTTGTCACTTCTTTATATTGTGCAGTAAATGTGTTTTCATGTTTATTTGTTTTTAGTGTCACACAGTAGGCCCCTCACAGTGCTACCACTGATCTCTGTGGCTTTCTGTCGTGGTTGTTACATCACATTCACTGTGCCAAGGGTGTAAGCCACTACTTGTGTGTTTTCCCTTTATTAACCTCAGTGACAGTGGGGAGGCAATAGAACAGCATTTTCATTGCCAAATCCTAGTCTAAGGATGATGGGGAATACTGATTCCAAAAAGTAGGCTAAGGAGCAAGGGATACCCTCTTGAGTCCTTTTTCTTGCCTTCACTAGGACAGACTGTAGCAGTTGAAGAACTGAAAGGGACTCTGATTTCCATATTTTACAAATCTGGAACTAAGACCCATGGAAATGAAGTGACTTGGTCAAAGTCACAAAGTGAATCAGGGACCACTCCAGGAGATCCAGGTCTCTTAACTCTCAATTTAATGCTTTGTTCTCTTTACTTGTTCTATGTATCTAAGGGTTTTCTTTGGAAAAGTGTTCACTCTTCTGTTTGCTTCTGTGAGAGATCCTTCAGTTAGGGATTGGCAAGGAGATGAGGACATTTGAGAAGAGCAAGCGGCTCTAGGAGAGAGAACATGCCTGGGAGTCTTTTGCTAAGCATTATTCATTTGGACTGTCAGCAAGAGCTGTGTGGAATAGAATTGGTCGCTCATCTTTGGAGTGGAGTTGTGTTGCTGATTTTCCACTTTGATTCATTGGCTCACTAGCCATTTGATAAGGACTCTTGTGTGGGTGGGGATTTTCATTGTCCAGTATGATTTGGTTGAAAATATTTTGATTCAAGTAGACTGACAAGAAGTCCAAGATTTGACTAAATCATTAATAAATCTGTTAATCTGAACCATTTGGGAGGAGTCATGTTCTAGGTTAATATATTCTCTTGGCAAGTGATGTACTCTTTCACATCGTATTGGTCTCTCGTGCAAGTAAAGGGCTATGTTACAGTTAATTTCTCTGCTGAACTTTGGGTCATCTTTTTAACTAGTATGTGTGCAAATAACTCATACTTGTATTCCTTTAGTTCCTAGTTGCAATTATCTTATGTGCTTTTCGACTTTTTATTTATTGCATACATATAAAGTATTCTTGTAAATTATTTAAATGATTGATTTTCTTGGTGAAAATATTTGAATTTTCTTATAAGCCTCCTGCTCATTTGTCGTATTTTTTCCCCACCCATAGTCCTACTTTTTTCCAGGCAGAGCTGTGGATCAAAGAATTGTAAGTTGTTATTTTTGGTATCATTTTTCCTTCTCCATCACTTCCTTTCCAGTTAGAAGTAGTCAATTAGCCAATCACCCTACCTATATTTAATCAGTAAAGATTCCCTACTTAATGTTTATTTATAAAACAACTTTTAAGTTGTTGGGTTTTTAGAATTCTATTGGGGTTGGGACGTTTCTGTGCTCAGGTTTATTAAATATGTAACAATTGCTGAAACTAAATTGAATTGGAAAACTTTCAAAGTTAGATATTACATAGAAAGGAAAATAAATGCCCTTATTTTCACATTGATAAAACTAATTTAGTGAAAAATTCACATTTCTGGAGTTTGCAAAATTACTGAGTTTTTAGTCTCCAGTTTCAATAACTCACTTGGAGTTATCCAAATCCCTGGTCTTGTTCATTTTTTTAGAGAAAAAAAATAAACTCATATTTTTTCTTTTGGATCATAAATATTTGAATTGAAACCTCAATGATATCTTGTATTATTTGCTCCTTTGGGATACAGTCTCATTTTTGGGTTTCTAGAATGAAGCTTTAGTTTCTCTGTAATCTTAGAAGCATGCTTTAAAAAAAACAAAAACAAAAACTACACATTTACAAATATCCACAAAAGTCACCTGTTCACATTTAGCAATAAACTAATAATTTTCATCATTTCAATAAAAATAGGATAATTTTAATAACACCATATGGTTTCACTCTGTCTTAAAATGTAAGTGTAGTGTAGCGATAAGTTTAGTGTAAGGATTTTAGATTTTCTGTATGAGGGTTTTATATTTAATGTTCACTGTGCATTAACAATGTGCCTGATGCTAAGATGGTGGTCTGCATTTTTGTCCTGTTCCTTTTCATTTCCTAGAACTAGTGTTTATGATTCTCGAGCACGGGAGAGATTGCGCCATATTGAAGAGCAGAAAGCACTGGCATTACAGCTTCAAAACCAGGTAAACAAAAAACGGGGGATAAGGTTGTAAGTAAATAGTACATCCAAGTTGAAACTAATTTGGAAGATTACCTGGATTTGGGATCAAAGCTATTGTAATTGCAAGATGTTATGGTAGCATAGCATTATATGATTAGTGTATGTCCTTAGTCTCTCCAGCTGGTCCTACTCAGTGTATGTAGACAAGTAGTAGTTTTCCTTATCCCACTTATTCTAAAGTTCTTTTTTGCAGAGATTACAGGAACAGGAACACTCAGTACATGATTCAGTAGAACTGCATCTTCGTGTGCCACTTGAAAAGGAGATCCCTGTCACGATCACCCAAGAAACAGAAAAGAAAGGTCATAAATTAACTGATAGTGAAGATGAATTTCCTGAAATCACAGAGGTAAATTACATACTACAGATTCTTGTGCTAGCAAGTGTGTTTATAAAAAATACTTTGAATGAATTTCAAACATAGAAGTAATAGAACACCTGGCATTTAAATTGTATTGCATACCCCTGCTTTCATTTGTATTACAATACCAATCTTGGCTTTCTTTTTAAAGGATTATTGGAAATTGAGGAAAGAATTGTGGGTGGCTTTTCACGACTTAAGTGAAAAAAAATTTAATTTGTGCTTCATTTTATGTACATTTTTACTTTTAATGTATGTGTACAATAGTTTGACATCAAATAGTAAGCTGAGGCTTACTATTTTTTTTAAGTAGAAAAAAATCTATACAAAAATCTTTGTACATTTTAAGATAATCTGTTCCTTAATCCATTCTTCTGTTTGAAAAACTATCATATAGCTGGTAAGTATAACACATTTATTGTAGTTGTGCTGGATTCCAAAATTTACATTTAAAAAGCCCAAATTTTTCTAGGAAAATGTGTCTGAAGACACTACCTTTATCCCCTTCCTACCTTTTGGGAAAGATTCTATTTATTAGGAAATTGTGCAGACCAAAGATATGAAATATAATTAGGTCTTCTTGTGGACTTAGAAAATTTGATAGCAGAAGGTTATTTCAGACTTAGGAATAAAAGAAAGAAGGGTCTGAAATGTTGTGCTGCAAATGAGAAGGGAGGACAAGACAGGATGAAAGGAAGTAACCCAGGAGATTACTGGAAGGAATAGAATCCAAACCAAAATGTTAGGAGTGAACAGTTGATTACTGATAAATATAGTCTGGGGATTATATGGGGCATGGTGAGAAATTTAGTGTGTCTGTAGCCCTGCAGGCTTCATCTCTGGTACCTCTTGGTTCCCTAGGAAATGGAGAAAGAAATAAAGAATGTATTTCGTAATGGTAACCAGGATGAAGTTCTGAGTGAAGCATTCCGCTTAACCATTACACGCAAAGATATTCAAACTCTAAACCATCTGAACTGGCTCAATGATGAGGTAATCTCGCACCTGTTTTTATATTCAGATAGTAAGTGAGCATTAAGTGGAAACTAAATCAAGGCATTATCTCACTGTTTCTCGAAGTGTGGTCCTCAGATGACCTCCATAGAATCGGCTCTCCTAGGTTTGTCCATTCTCCTGAGTATGAGACAGTGTGGTGGAGAAACGCATTTTAAACAAGTACCTCAGTTGATTTTTTTTTAATATACCTTTGAGTCTGAGAACTGCTGATTTACCTTGTTATGTATGGAAGATTTAGACACTGAGGGAGAGGACATTCAATCTCACTCTTTTTAAGGCACCTAGCCTGCAGTTCACATCTTCTGAGCAAATATTTAATAGCTCTGACTATGATGCAGCATGAAAGAACTTTGGGATTTCCATCAGGGCTTCCATTTCTATTTCCTTTTTCATCGGTATGTTCTAGGTCACCTAGGTTATGAGAGGTAAGCTTTCTAAAATAGCCTACATTTATATATGATATTGAAAAAGCTATGTTATTAAACATACTGATATTGAAAAAGCTATATTATTAAATATTTGATGTACTGGGTTGAAAGAAAGCTATGGCCCTCAGCTCCTGCCAATAATTTTAAGTAGATTAATTACACTACAGTCTTTTAACTAATCTGTCCCCATTCTTAAACCTGGAGGAGCCTGTTTTATTTCAGAAGGATATTTTTCACAGCAAAAGAAGAGAACAGGGTTGCGTTTTTTTCTCTAAGTGCTTGCTTCCTTTCTTAGGCCCAGTAGAAGCATCCCTGCCTGATATTTTGGATATACTCAAAACTTTACAGCTGTGGAAGATTTTTAGATACTCAGTATAATAAGCACTAGGTATTCTAGATATCTATAATCTGCTTAGGATCTTCCAAATAATAATATTTGCTAACATCTATTGAGCATTTACATCATGTTGGGCACTATTGTAAGTGTTTTATGTGTTCTATTTATATAATAGTCACCACAAACCTTGGAGGTATACACTGTAGTTTAACCATTTCTATTTTATAGATGAAGAAACAAAGCATGGAAAGATTAAGAAACTTTCAAGGTTATATGGCCAGTAAGTAGCAGAGCCAGGATTTAGACCCAAACATTGAGTCTTATCTGTTATATTATACTGCCTCAGAATCCTAAATTGGATCCTGTCTTAGGGTTAGATGTATAGAATTTGAGAGCCATATGCCATGCCCAGCATGTTGATTTTCTCTGGGGGCAGCTAGACTACCCCATTCTCTTTGCCACTGATCAGCTTCTAAAATATAGATTTCAGGGGTGCCTGGGTGGCTCAGTTGGTTAAGCAGCTGTCTTTGGCTCAGGTCATGATCTCAGGGTCCTGGGACTGAGCCCCACATCAGGTTCCCTGCTCAGTGGGGAGCCTGCTTCTTCCTCTCCCTCTGCCGCTCCCTCTGTTTGTGTTTGCTTACTGTCAAATAAATAAATAAACTCTTAAAAAATAAAATATAGGGGCGCCTGGGTGGCTCAGTTGGTTAAGCGACTGCCTTCGGCTCAGGTCATGATCCTGGAGTCCCGGGATCGAGTCCCACATCGGGCTCCCTGCTCGGCGGGGAGCCTGCTTCTCCCTCTCCCCCTCCCCCTGCTGGTGTTCCCTCTCTCGCTGTGTCTCTCTGTCAAATAAATAAATAAAATCTTAAAAAAAATAATAATAAAATAAAATATAGGTTTCAGAAGTTCATCATTCCCTGAATAATATCTTTGACCAAGAATGGTAAGGAAGGTATGGTTTGATACTGTCTTGCATTAGGGGAAATCACCCTTGCTTCTTTTGGCTCAGAATAGTGATATTAGAACACTGGATCACATAACAGGAAAAAAAAAAGTTCACTAGATCGAAGTGCAAAATGGAAATCAAGGGCAGTCAAAAGTATCCATCAATTAAATGTTTTTGATTTGAAGACATTAATCTGTGGTTTCTTGCCAGTTTCTGCCTGCCACTGCTAAATGGGAAGGGATCAGTTATTCTATAGGGATTGTAGCCCATTCATTGTAAATTATGCAGAGCCTCCTAGAGGGCAGCAATGAGTAGGGTATGAGCTGAGTCCCTGCTGTTTACTGTGGCAGTTACCTTGGTGAGATCCCTTACAGAGGTGGCATTCATCAGGATATGTTTTCCATTCCCTCGGCCCATCAAAGATTGGATTTTTAGCAAGCAAAGTTCATGGAAATTACATTATTCAGAAAAGTCGAGGAGAAGGAAAGATTCCTTTTCTACTTTATCTCTACCACACCTACCCATAACTTTTGTGGGAATTGCTTGTGTTCTGAGTTTAGAATGTTAACCTTGAAAGCAGGTACCAATTCACATGTCCGTGATGATAACTGTTTTGGAAAGCACCATTTTCAAAGTACTGTACTTCTCAGGCTTTCAAAGTTACTGTCTTTGGGAAGCTAACATTCTGATGAGGAGTTAGTAGATATCCTCAAGTATTCATATTCATTTTAAAATACATAATTCTTTTTCTCAGTTGTGAATTCTGAGTCATCTTTTGCAAGTATTTTGTGCTCTCTTTAATCCTGTTTTTCCCTCAAATAGATATTTTCATTAATAACCATTTCTTTTCTCTCTGTATCTCCTATCAGTTTTATAAGCTGCTTTTAAATCTTTCTCCAAAATAAGGTGACTGGCATATTATTCTTACCATTTTATAGACAAGGAATATAAGATCCTGGAAGTGAAAGGGATCAGATTTAGTTTATAAGGAAAATAAAATTCAGAAGTCCTATATTTGGAATATGTGCAGAAAGCCATTAGGCTACCCTTTCTCTTGTCTCTTTCCTAAAAGAGTAGGCTGCATTGCTTGTTTATAAAATAGGCTTTCAAACATGTTTTCATGAATGGATTTATGTATAGATGAATAGATTCTGTATAGCTTTAAAGGACTAATGATGATTGATAGGATTGACGTTTTTAACTCACCGTACGAAAATGATACTTCTCAGAAATGGAATGTGGGAATTGGCTGTCTTTGTAAAGAATACAAAAGGAGTCTGGAATGCTGATAACACCAAGGATGTTATAGATTGGGATTTCTCTACTAGGTCTGGTGATTAGTTATTAATAGAAATACCTAATTAAAGGCAGGAGGCCAGGGTTAAAGAGAGGAGGAATTAGTTGCAAAAGTAGATTGAAAATCACAAGAAACAAAAAGGAGATATTTTTAAATGGATGTCAGCACTAAAAATTATTTATTGATTCCTGACAATTGCATTAGATAACTTCTGTGATCCAGTGGCGTGATGATTCTGCTTTATGGCCTGACTATTCTATTCTTAGAGGGCCTAAGTGTTGTTTTGTAAGGCACCAGGTAAATTTAAAAAATATATGGAAATTACTTAGGCATACAAGGAAATGGATCTGACTTCTTTTTCTGGTCATGGTAGAATAAAATGGATCAGGTTTACCCTTTCAGCTTAACTAGAAAACTAAAGAAAACATGAAACAACAATTTTCAGACAGTGGATAACAGAGATCCCTGACAGAAGGAAAATGAAAGGGATGAGCTGATGATTTCCCACCTCACTAGGGTGATATGTTGAGGGTAGAGAGCTGGTAGAACATGGCAGTGACTGCCAGTCTTGCTCAGTGGAGGAGATATGGTCCAGAGTTCAGAGAGGTGGAAGTGGCTAAGATTTGTGAGGTAAAATACTGAAGGGAAGGTTGCTGCACAAAGGGAAAGCTCCAGAGATGTGTAGAGACTCCCTCAAATCTTTGATTGAGCACCAATCTGTACATAGATAGGAAGAAACTACCAGAGGCTGGAGAAAGAACCACCAGAAAGAAGGAATCAGAACAAAGCTCAGAGCTAGCGCAGGTGCTTACAATAGTTCCTATTCCAACCAGTTAGAGTAGAAAAATCATGTGGTATTGAAGAGAGGCCTCAAAAGGATATTACCTCAGGAGTGGGGCCAAACTGGCCCTAGAATAAAGGCCACTCTGGACCTGTGATAGCAAAGTTAAATACAAATCTTGAAAGCTTGAAACTGACTCAAGTGATTTAACTATATCACAGAACAAAAGCCCAATGATATTTAAAGGAATACAAACATAATTCTAATAACAAAACCCAATAACATGAAATCACAGTGTCCAGCATCTATTCAAATATTACCAGGCGTGCAAGGTGAAAGGAAAATGCAACTTATTACAAGGGAAAAAACAAATACCCAGAAATGACAAAAATGACAGAACTAGCATACATTGGCAGGGTATTAAAACAGATATTATAAACACATCCCATATGTTCAGGAATTTAGAGGAAAATTGACATGATGATAAGAAAAATGAAAGATGTAAAAATGGAAGATGTCCAAATCGAACTTCTAAGGGATTTTCAACACAGTTTCTGAAATGAAAAATACATGAGGTAGGATTAACAGTACATTGGCACTAGAGAAGAAAAAAACTAGTGAACTAGAAGATACAGCAATAGGAACCATCCAAATGAAACAGAAAAAAGGTTGAAGAAAGGTGAGTATATGTAAGCTGTGGGTCAATATCAAGCATTCTGAGCATGTAATTAGAGTCTCAGAAGGAAAAGTGAAGTGTAAGTGGTATCAGAAAAAAACGTTTGAAGAAATAATGGTAGATTTTCCGAATTTGGAAACTTAGACTGACAGATCCAAGAAATTCAGCATACCCCAAGTAGAAGAGACACCACACTAAAAAGTATAATAATCAAGTTGCTGAAAATCAGTGATAAAAAGAAAAATAATAAAAGCAACCAGAGGAAAAGAGACACATTATGTCCTAGAGGAATACAAGACAGAAATACATGTAGGCCAGAAGACAGTGTAGCTACATTTTTAAGGTACTGAAGGGAGGAAAAAAAAAAAACCTTGTCAACTTATATTCTATATGCAGCAAATGTATCTTTCAAAAAATACTTTTTTTTCAGACAAACAAATGCTGAGAGAATGCACCACCAGCAGATCTGTATTATAAGAAATATTAAAGGATATTCTTCAGGCAGAAGGAAACAATGAGGTGGAAATTTCAGTCTACACAATGAAGAGCAGTGGAAATGCTCTCATTTTTTAATGTCTCTGTAAGACAGTTGACTAGTTAGAGCAGAAATGTATTGTGGGGTTTATAATGTAAAATATGACAATCATAACAGGGGGAAAGTGGAAGAACATAGTACTCTAACACAGTACATGAAGTGGTATAATGTTATGTGAAGATAGACTGTCATAAGGTAAAGACCTATATTATAAACCCTGGAGCAACCACTAAAACATAAAAATAAAAATAAAAGAGGTAGAGTTAATAGGCAAATAATGAAGATAAAATGGAAAAAAAAAATCCAAAGGAAGGCAGGAAAAGAAGAAAAAAGATACAAAGAACAGATGGGATAAATGGGAAAAAAGCATGATGGTAGATTTAAACCCATCAATATCAATAATCACATTAAATGTAAATGATCTAACCCAGCATGCACAATAGAAATATAATGTGAGCCACATAGGTAATTTTAAATTTTCTAGTAGTCCTATTGAGAAAAGTAAAAAGGAACAGGTAAAATTAATTTTTAAAAAATTTTTATTTATTTTTTTGAGAGAGCACAAGTGGGGGGAGTGGCAGAGGGAGAGGGAGAAGCAGACTCCCCACTGAGCAGGGAGCCTGACATGGGGCTCAATCCCAGAACCCCGGGATCACAACCCGAGCCTAAGGCAAACACTTAACAGACTGAGCCACCCAGTTACCCCAGTAAAATTAATTTTAATAATATATTTTACTTAACACAGTAATATATAAAATATGTCATTTGGGCATGTAATAAACATTAAAATTTTATTAAAGGGATATCTTACCTTTCCTTTAAAAATGTAGTGCTCAGTAGTCACATTCAACTAATGGCTACCATATTGGGCAGTATAGATTAAGCATCCAGTTAAAAGGCAGAGCTTGTCAGATTGGGTAAGAAAAAATTTGTCTACAAGAAACCCATTGAATTTAATTTATTTAGAAATTTCCTGGGTTTTTTTCCATTTATTTATTTATTTATTTTAGTAATCTCTACACCCAACATGGAGCTCAAACTCAGGACCCTGAGATCAAGAGTTGCATGTTCTTCCGACTGAGCCAGCCTGACTCCCCAAGAAACCCATTTTAAATGTGAAGACACAGATAGTTTAAAAGTAAAAGGATAGAAAAAATATACTATGCAAAAACTAAATCAAGAGAAAGATGAAGTAACTATATTAATACCATACCAAGTATATTTTAGAGCAAAGAATATTACCAGTGACAGACATTTTGAAAGGGATAAGTTCTTCAAGAGGACTTAACCTAGATATGTACATACCTAGTAAGAGAAATTTCAAAATATATGAAGCAAAACTTATAGAACTGAAAGGAAAAATAGACAAATCTATAATTATCGTTGGAGATTCCAGCCCTTTCTCAACAATCAGTAGGAGAAATAGAAAATCATTAAGGATATAGAAAGCCAGAGTAGGTAGATGGATCTTGTGGGCAGGAAACACTTCCTCCTCTGGACAGCACTAAATGTGCCCCATCCCATGTGGAGAAACAGGATGATGCTGTACTTCCAGTCTCTTCATTTTCCCTCCAGGACTCTGTCCTTCGTGTCATACCTTACTACTAATTTACATGGATGCATTGGGAAAATCGCAAGCAGACATGTCTTTTGTTTTATTTTGCAAACCCTTGTTAATTATTATTATTATTTTTTAAGATTTTATTTATTTACTTGACAAAGAGAGAGTTAGTGAGAGCAGGAACACAAGCGGGGGAGTGGGAGAGGGAGAAGCAGGCTTCCCGCGGAGCAGGGATCCCGATGTGGGGCTCGATCCCAGGACCCTGGGATCGTGACCTGAGCCGAAGGCAGACGCTTAACGACTGAGCCACCCAGGCGCCCCAACCCTTGTTAATTATTGTCAGTTGTTTCCAAAATGCAAAAAAGCATTAGACTGTTGGAATACGTATTTCTGACTTTTTCCTAGCTAGGGAAACACCGTAAGGAAGAGACTAATAGCATATGTGGGGAGTGAGGGCATGCAGGAGGAAATAAAGTGGAATCTCTGTTAGCAGACTGACTACACTGATGACCAAGCTAACTAGGCAGACCAGTTACCGATTTTGTAAGTCTCATCTCTGAAAGGAAAGAGGTGTCTTTCAGCTATTCTGCATCACAATAGCCTTGTGTACAGAGAAGGTATTCTTACTTGATTGATAGTGGGGAAGTATGAAGACTTAAGGGATATACCAAGGTCATCTGATTTCTATTGTGGAATCAGCATCTGAAATCAGAGCACATAACTCTGTCTAGCATTCTTTCATAATAAAAGTGGAAATGGGGAATTGGTAGTGGTCATAGCTTTCTGGTTGTTTCCAAGGAGCCATTAAATTTAAGTAATGCTCAGTGAAGAGAGGAAACAGCTTGCAGAACATTAAGCCCAACTAGACAAGCCTAGCAAAGGGAATAAGTTTTCTTTAGGGAATAAAAACTGATTCCATAAGAAGGGGGGGAAAACTAGGCAAAATGAGATAAATTAGTTAAGTGAATATGATGTGTCTACCATATGCCATGCACTCTTACATGTCGAATAAAATGATCGCAGTGGAAATTTTAGTGTTTCTAACATGACTCACTGGTAGATTCCACATCATTATAGTTACCTCTTTAGAGTGTTTCTTAACAGAACCAGTCCTTTTGATAAATCAGGGATTTATGCAGGGTCACAGGGAGAATAGTAGTTACAGTTGTCACAACTCCATAAAAATAGGTGTTGCCTGCCTGTCTTTGTCTAAAACTTTAGCAGTGATTCTGATAATTTGATACTTGAATTTGCATGTGAGAAGAATCCTGGGGACATGTTCACAGTGAGAGATGCAATACACAGAACTTACCTGAAGTCTACCTTCTATATTAATTAGGTTAGATCTTAGAGGAGTGAATGATCTTCTGACTCCTAGTATTTAAGTGCTGTTGCTTGGCTGGTCTTTTGGGCTTTGTGGTCAACAAGGATAGATTTAATTTAAAAATCAGGACAGGGAGGTTAAGGTGAAAACATAGAGAAGTAAAACAGGAAAAATGGCTTTTTCCCCCCTGAAACTTGTCTTGGTTTCTACTTAGGAGCACTGTTATACCCATGACTTTCAGAACATTTTTTTTCCCCAGAGCCAATTAGAAGGGTTTAGGGGCGCCTGGGTGGCTCAGTCAGTTAAGAGTCTGATTTCTTGGTTTTGGCTCAGGTTGGTGCTCTCAGGGCTCTGAGATCCAGTAGCGGCATCAGGCTCCATGCTCAGCGGGGAGTCTTTTGAAGATTCCCTCCCTCTGCCCTTCCCCCCCATTCGTGGGCACGCTCTCCTCTTTTTCTCTCTCTCTCTCAAATAAAATAAAAATAAATCTTTAAAAAAAATAAAGGTTCAGAGTGTAAAATCGGGAAGGGTTAAAAGTTAAGATTTTACTGTTAGTGAGATATTTTACTTCTAAAAGGATGAGAAGACAGTAGTTTGGCCGGTTTACTGGGTGAGAAGGAAGATACAAAGAGCAGTGGTCATTTATGTCATTGTGGTAACATGCAGGAAAAGGACTGAGGCCTTAGTTTAAAAACGTAGGCTTTTCTTTTAAAGAGAAGCTTTTCCAGCTTCAGCCTGGCAGCTCTTCAAATACAACCACAGAGGAACAAGACACCAAAAACAACAGCCCCCCCCCCCCCCCCACCCACCTCCAAAAAAAAAAGCACTGCATAGACAAGCAGGCGCTCCTGGCCAAGGCTGTGAAGGCAGCAGGAAGGGCAGCTCCTGAGGCCCTGGAGCTGCGGCAAAGCTGACAGACAAGTGTGGGCCCCAGAAAGAGGGACAGGTGGACCAACACTGGCAGTGGTCCCCAGATGCTGGTATATTGGCAAGACAAACAGTAGCACAGGGCTGACTGACTACTTTTAGCCCCCTATTTGAAGGGGAATTTAAGATCTTTTGGAGCTAAGAGAGTCTTGTGTGCAGAAAGGCTCTCCCTGTGGGAGGAGAGGGACCCTTGTCTTCACAAAATACAAGCAAATGCCAGTCACTGCTTCTCTTTCATCTTAAGCACTGTGATCCCTTCTCTCATGTCTTTTTCCTTCATCTTCAACCCTCCTCTGTGAGATGACATGTACGATTCTTTTTGTTCTCTTAACTCCTAGCTTGTTTTCTTGGTAGGACTGTGTCTTGGTCGAACTATGGCAATTTTCCTCATTTGGACAGAGTAATAGCTGCAAAACTGAGGAAACTGGGATCTCGGTTCTGCCTCAGATGTCAGATTGTACATCCTCAGCTAATGGGGAGAACATTGAGGCCACCAAGCTCCCTCCTACTGGGATATGGAGGAAATGAAAAAGAGCCCAGATCACTCCTTAGAGCTAATTAACAAGCTGACTTTGGAGGAGGCCATTTCCCTGGCAGTGGAGAAACCTTGGTTGGAGGCAGAACTAAAGCGATGGAAGAGGGATTCTCAAAGGAAATAGATAATTGTGTATCCTGATCATCAGGTCTCCGTTCTCCTTAAGCTGGGTTGGTCTTTAGCTTTATGGTCCACACTCTCAAAATAAAAACATAAAAATAAGAAACCAAACAAGCCGGGCTGTGTAAGTCTCACTTTGTTGGCTTCCGGAACTCTTTCCTCCTAAAACAGGAAAATCATGGGTAGCATGATACTCCTTTATGTCCTCTTTTTTTACTTCAGGGTAATGATCCTAAAGGTGATGCCCCTCTGAAGGGCACCTAAAGGAGATACATCTCCATGGCTTTCATGTGCTTGGCTGTCTTTATCTTTCTGCCTGATTCTTTCCACTTTCTGCTTGAGTCCGTATTGCCTTTTACAGTGTATGACTTTTGTTTGCCCCATGGACGGTTTGGCTTACAGTGACTGATAGGTCATCTGCCTGTTCACTTCACCCCTTGGATTAAAGGGTTTAGCCTCATAACATGGCTAATATTGTGGGATGAGTAGAATACCAGAGGAATCAATCCCTTCTTGCAGTTTTTCTCTCACTAGAAAATGTAGTTTTATAGCCTAGAAATCTGTGCTTTTTGGGCAGATCTTCCTGCATTCCTGGCTGCCTTTCACAAGCCTAGAATCGTCCTTTGGCACCATTACCCTTGGGGACAGAGTTAGATTGAAAACCTCCGTTTGAGAAATCTGTGACCCTAATTATGTTTTGATTCACTATTATTTAAAATAACTGAGCCCACTTATCTGTTGGGCATCACACTAGGCAGAGGATCAGCCACAACCCAAGTCCTCTGGACCTGCTGGGCCTCTTGCTCAGTCTTCAGAGATGCAGGCAGAACAGTGTCTTTCTTCAGTCCTAGTCTACCCCTCAACCCCCACCCTCAGAGCTCTGCTTCATGGCGAGTGTGGTTTCCCTGCAGCTGCCGAGGCATCCTCATCTATAGGCCCTTTCTCTAGTCTCGACCATGTTTCGGTGTGTTCCTGGCAGTGTTCCCTGCTGCCTACCCAGTATGTAGCTGCCTACTGTTGGGCAGTAGCTCACTGCTCTGGCATCCTAGTGTGTAAATATTTGTCAAAGGACAGGGGCGTTTTCCCATTCCCCAAAAAGCATTCTGAAAAATGTGCCTGTTTTCTTAGTCATATTTCCAGGCTGTGGATCAGTTAGCCCATTCATTCCTTGCAGTTGACAGACACTGGCCTGGCCTCAGCTGGCCACATGAAGTAAGTATGCGGTAACTTCCGGCCCAGTAACTGTCAAGCTTTAGTACGAAGGAGTCCCAGACCTAAAGGGAACCATAGTCAACATAGTCACTGTTAGAGCATACATTGTTTCGTTAACAGGAAGAATCCTGTATCTTCCGTGTCAAGTGTTTAAATTTCTTAGACTCATACTTGATATTGGAAGCATATATGGAATCAACAAAAATGAGAAAGCTAACCATATGGATTCTGGAGGAAAACTTGACTCTTCATGTTTGTGACTGGACTTTCAGGTCTCATGTAATGTAGGTTTTTATACAACATCCATGTCTGCCTCTGCAGAGATGACAGTGCTGAGCTACTAGTCAGTTGAGAGGTGTTTTTTCTAGTACAGTTGATGGTTTATCCTGTCACTCAGTTCTACTTGAGACCAGAGCCGGTCACCAATGCAAGCCAACTTATTAGGCTGAAAAGGCAGTCTTTAGTCATGGAACAGTTTTCCGTCTGTGCACAACCAGGTGACCCACATATAAGAACTGAACTGTTGGTCTTTGCTTTATTACACTAGACTGTGAGCTCAGGATTTATTTCAGTTGCTCACCCAGTCCCAGTAGATTAAAGTACCTCTACTGTGTCTGTCAAACTGCTTGGCTCCTTCCTTTCCTTTTCTCTAAGTCTTGCCTTCTAGCACCCCTTCCTCCTCCTCCTCATTTTTGGACCTAATCCTTAGTCTTCTACAGATCAGACTAGCATGCACCCGTATGGATCCTCAACCCCATAAGATATCTACAGATCTGTAGAGCTAGAGCTAGAACTAGATCAGCTTTTTCTGTTTTCACTGTTTACAAGCACCTCAAGCCTCCAGAACTTGATGTAGGGGCAGGAGGCTCTGGGGTGTGGAAATCTTAACTGATAAGGAAACAATAACATATGCTGTGCAACACAGCAACTGCTTTTCCTTCATACGACACAACACTTTTGGAAGGACTGAGTATCTTTTAATACATTTAATTTCTTCCCACAGATAATCAATTTCTACATGAATATGTTGATGGAGCGAAGTAAAGAGAAGGGATTGCCAAGTGTGCATGCATTTAATACCTTTTTTTTCACTAAGTTAAAAACGGCTGGTTATCAGGCAGTGAAACGTTGGACAAAGAAAGTGGATGTATTTTCTGTTGACATTCTTTTGGTGCCCATTCACCTGGGAGTGCACTGGTGTCTTGCTGTGAGTACCTCTCTTACTTTTAATCAAATTTAAAAGAAATCTACAGAATTTTAGACTATACAGAATAGTGAGTAGTAATTCTACATTTTCACTGGGTGATTGTGAGAAAGAATAGTATTTCGTTGGCTAAAAATTGGATAGATCAGTGAACTTCCTGTCAAGAGTGGGAGATACTTAGACTTTGAAGAAAGTTGTGGAATTTCCTTTTCTGGAAATATTTAGAAGGGAGCTGTAAGGCTAAACAGTCTCAAGGCAAGGCATGGGGTGAAAAAGTGACTTCTTAATGATCCTGCCAACTCAGATTCTGTGACTTATTTTCTGCCCAATTATGATTTGCCTTGCATACTTGATAGTTTAATATTTTTTATGACTCTTTGAGAACATGGATACATTCATTTAATATATTAATAAAAATATAAAAGTTCTATCACAATCTGTTTTGAATTATATTTGAAAAGCATAAAGCCAAAGAGAAATTCTCCACATAAAGAAACAAAATGCGGAATATTTTGCCATCTTTCTGAAACCCTGTGGAAATGATCTCATTCATCTTACAGTCTCTGAAGAGCCTGTGTGTCTTCACTGCTGCCCACATGGCAGATGGAGAACCTAAATACTAGAAAAAGATTTCAGGGCCATTAATGAGGCCATGATAGTACTATGTAAATAAACCCCTTGTTCTTTCCTCTGCAGTTTAAGCATGGTATAATGCAAAGTATCAGTCAAACTTGTCATGATTTCACAGGGAATCTGGCAAAAGGTTCCAAGTTTGGGGCGCCTGGGTGGCTCAGTTGTTAAGCGTCTGCCTTTGGCTCAGGTCATGATCCCAGGGTCCTGGGATTGAGCCCCGCATCGGGCTCCCTGTTCCAAGGGAAGCCTGCTTCTCCCTCTCCCACTCCCCCTGCTTGTGTTCCCTCTCTCGCTGTGTCTCTCTCTCTCAAATAAATAAATAAAATCTTAAACAAAAAAAAAAGGTTCCAAGTTCCAGGGAAGTGAAAGCTGAGAAACTATTTTTCTTATTTTATGAACACACAGATTTTTTTTTATTCCCAGGTTGTGGACTTTCGAAAGAAGAATATTACCTATTATGACTCTATGGGTGGGATAAACAATGAAGCCTGCAGGATCCTCCTGTAAGTAGGGACTTGAGAACAAAAGAGTTTGGTGTTGGGTGTATGTTGTGTTCTTTGATACCTTTAGTGGAGTGATTATGATTAATAAAGGAAATCTTCACACTGAGGTAAGAATGGATATTTTATGTCTGAGTAAGTAAATATATAATAATACCAGAAAGATGCCCTCATGGGGACAACTGTTGTCCCAGTGCACTAAAATAACGAATGAGTCAATATGTACATATAATATAGAAACTACTTAAAAGTCATCTAATCCAACCTCCCTAATTTTTCAGCTGAAGGATCCAAGACCCACAGAGGTGACTTTGATATGCTCAGGTCCTACTAGTTAGTGGCTCAACTGGGAACCAGAATGCAAATCTCTTTATACCCCATCTGTTTGTCTTTCCAAAATGCCTATTCCTCACTGTACCACTATACCATTCTGGTGGCCAGGAGGAGGCGAACAGTTTGCACTTAAGAAGAGTGCTCTGTATGAGGTATGCACTCATCAAATTGTGATTTGGATTGAATTTTCACACAGGAAAATCAAGACTATAAATAGTGAATAACTGCCTTGATATTGCTAGAGAAACCTTCTTCCATGTGGTCGAGTTCTGAAGGACCATATAAACCAAGGAAAAGAATCAAACCTCATTCCTCAGGAGGAACAATAGGTAGAAGGAACCTGGGTGTCAGAGGCAGAGGTCCTGTTTCTCTTGGGTTGACAGGGTGGGCATGAATTATGGGAGCTGCAGGGGAAGCTTAGCAGCCCAAAGATTTCCCCGCCCAGCATTATATACTGTTTTTCTCAGAAGTGCAGATGCAAACCCTTCCTAAGGATTGTTAACCTCATTCTTAGGGTGGCAGCTGTCATCAGTGTCCCCACAGCTCATCTCCTTCTCTCCCAATACCTTTAGGCAATACCTGAAGCAAGAAAGCATTGATAAGAAAAGGAAAGAGTTTGACACCAATGGCTGGCAGCTCTTCAGCAAGAAAAGCCAGGTACATTTCATCTCATCAGGTGGAAATCCTGATATTAGGGTATTTGGGAAGGATAGGGTTTTATTGCTTGATTCCCAGGGACCTTCTTAGTGTCTAGCCTGACTTCAGCTTGGTTGTTTGGTTCCTCAGGGGAAGATAGAGTAAGCTCTGTCTGTGGGAAGACTGGTCATGTGTTTCTTATGTAGAACTAGGTTTTCTGAATGCCCAGCTATTTTACTGAGCTTTTCACTCCTGTGGGAAATGGTTGCTGATTGGCCCTTATGGGAGGGACTTGTCTTTATATCTTTAGGTGTCATGGAAGTCTAAGATAGTCTCCTGATACGAAGATTAATATTAATATGAAGACCTGACTGAGATGCTGTATTTTTTTTCTCTGAGCCTGTGTTGTTCTGGGTGAGGGACTTAGGGTCACTTCTTCAAAATTCAGGGAAACCTGTAACATTTATATCCTTTGGTTCTTATTTATAATCTAATATGAAGGAAGGAAGCTTGGAAACATGTCACCTTTTTGTTATTTTTGATCTTTCAGGAAATTCCACAGCAGATGAATGGAAGTGACTGTGGCATGTTTGCTTGCAAATATGCTGACTGCATTACCAAAGACAGACCAATCAACTTCACACAGGTGAGCTGAGCCTTCGGGAAGGAGCCCTGGGACCACCCTGTCTCTAGGCTGCCCGGTAGATTTTTTTTTTTCTCTACCTGCTCTACCTAGCGAACTCTGCCTATGGCCCATAACACTGGTGGTTACCACGTAGACCACATCACAAGAAAAAGGATAGTGATAGGCCACATGCTGGGTTCCCTTACATCACATGCTACAGTCAACGAATCCTGGTCATTAACAGAGCCTTCTTCTCTGCCCCTCTCCCCGCACCTACCTCAAAGCCTGTAAGAAACAGAGAACTGGGACCAGAACAAGTTTTCTTCATTTTCTCTTCATCTTGTTAGCAGTCAGGTTTTGGCACAGGCTACACCTTGAACTCCTAGTGTAATTTGTCATGCTGCCCTCCTCCCCTGCCCCTCACTTGATGCAGCTCATCAGTCTCCTATTAGTTTGTGATTGTTTATTTCTGTCCATGTGGTCCTTCAGAGACCAAAGTGGATTGAGACTGGAGATTATGGTTTGTGTCCTGTACTTTAAATTAATGGCTTTACCAGACTTTTCCACCATAGCCCTTGGGTAGAGCTGACTCTTGCAGTTCTATAACTCTTTCCCTAAAAGTAAGTTTTTGATTTTCAGGCCTTAGATCTCCCATCGTCTTAAAAGTTCAACATAGAGGACTTGATAGACACCATCCTCAAAATTCTTGGAGACATTTGGGTGTAGCCTGGGGACTCCTGGTGATGCCCAATAAAGTTTGTAAGGCTACAACAAGAGAAAATAGCAGTAGAGATAGCAATAGAAAAAAATTACATGTAATCAAGAATTGAGCAATTTGAAAGACCAGAAATGCAACTGAAGCTATTTTAATTGAAAACCTTGAGAAGGAAAGGAGTGTTGGGTCTGGATAAAAGCAATGAAAAAATTAAGGGTATCTCTGTGTCCCTACAGCAACACATGCCATACTTCCGGAAGCGGATGGTCTGGGAGATTCTCCACCGAAAGCTTTTGTGAAGACTGTCTCAGTTAGCCGACACTGACCTTGTGGGGGACCAGCTCTTTGTTGTCTACAGCCAGAGACCTTGGAAACAGCTGCTCCCACCCCTCTGTTCTTGTAAAGCCCTTGATCCTGGACCAGGCCCTGGCAAGATGCATTCACAAGCACATCTGCCTTTCCTTTTGTATCTCAGATACTATTTTTGCAAAGAAACTTTGGTGCTGTGAAAGGGGTGAGGGACATCCCTAAGCTGAAGAGAGAGACTGCTTTTCACTTCTTCAGTTCTGCCATCTTGTTTTCAAAGGGCTCCAGCCTCACTCAGTCCCTAATTCGGGGGCCGAGAGAAGCTTGGACAGACTCTTGGTTTCATATAAACTCTTGTTGTTAGGCCTTACTAAGAGGTAGGAAAGGGCATGGGCAAAAAGGTAGGGATGAAAACCACCAGCATATACACGCACACATACACGCAGGATTTTCACGATGTGTTGTCAGGAAAGTGACTGGAAACTGGACTTGGGGTCACACGCTTACGTCCCTTCTCCAGGACTTCCCTATTTATATGCCTCTTGTGAGATCCATCTGCTTCTGTACAAGGCTGTTTTGTCATCTGTAGCTTCCTCCCAGCCTGAGGCAGAACACATGAGCCCGGGGGGGGACCCCAAAGTCCCAGGCAGGCCTTTCCTTAAAGCAGGGGTTCGCATGTGCTCACAACACAGGATACAGAGAAGACCCACCCAGGGAGCAGTTTAGTGGAGCAACAAAGGCACCACTTTTACTGCCGCCGACTTCTGACCAAGAAGAAGGACCTCAGTCTTTAGCGTAAAATTCCAGCATGGGATGAATGCAGGTCTAGTTTGGTCTGTGGCTAGTTAGTCTAAATAGGTTTCTAACCACAGAGAATTTAATATATATATATAAATATATATATATTTCACAGGGATATGTGTTTTTTTAAAAGGCTGAATGTGTTCACCACTTTAGCCTGTAGATTTATTTCCTTTTTGCAGCTTTAGCTCTAGCACGCACAGATCCCAGCCCCTATGTGGAGGGTGTTTGTGGACTTCCTAACAATATTTTGAGGCCTGGATGAACTTTGGCTTAGGGGTCAAGGTTACAGAGGGAGGCAAAGATTTTCAACTGGAAAACGGGTGGAATTTGGACTGATCAACTTGAGACTAAAAAAACTGCTATTCCTTTTGTTCTTTCTAGCATCTCCCCCGCCCTCTGAGCGCTCCTCAGGCTAGATAGTGGAACGATCCAATGCCAGTGTCATTTTGTACTTAAGTTCCAAAATAGGAACGTTTTATACTTTTTTCTGTATTGTAATAGGTAGTTTTGTATGAAATATTTTCTCTTCTTCCCTTGTACCCCATCCTTTCCAACATTGTGCTTTCTCTCTGGGCTTATTTGAAAATTTTACTCTGTTTTATACCAAGCTTGTTTAGTACATTTTTCTATGTTTTACCACAGGTTACAATTTGAAAAGAAAACTATTTTTTTTAAATATTCCATTGTTAACTGAATGTTACTGTTTCCACTCCAGCAACCAGATGTCCTACCTTTTTCATAACTGCCTGCCTTTTTGGGGAAGACCACCGTTCGTTTGTTCGTTCGTTCTTTCTTTCTTTCTTTCTTTCTTTCTTTCTTTCTCTCTTTTTCTTTCTTGTGTTTTTCTATAGGAAATAAATAGCTTTCTATTTATGAGTTGCTGAGACCTTTCACATTCTCTTTTAGAAAGCTACAGTGTGCAGGCTCAGTGTATGACTCCTGCACGTGGATTCTTGGTACTTAATGTATTTCAGTGACAAATGGAAAGGTGGCAGTATGGCATAGATTTGGACTATGAGTCAAAAGACCTGAGTTTTTCAGGTGCTCTTGCTATTATCTGGGGGGGACTCAGAACAAGATAGGTGTCTGTATTTATTGTTTGTCCATTTAGATAACAACATCTGTCTTACCTTCCTCACAGACTTTTTGTACAGACCAAAGCAACAAATATTTATTGCCATGTATAACAGAAAATGAAACATGCAACAAAAGCACTTTGAAAAATATATAAGGAATTGTTGAGCCTTTCTGAACGTGGACCCCCTTTCTGACCAGTGCATTTATGTACAAGGCGAAGTTAGTGATCCTGAAACCACCCTACATGGGTGGACCAAGCTGAGACATAGGTTGTAGCCCAGGGTGGCTCAGTGGGAACCAAATATAGACATCTGTAGTGGGCCATTTTTCCAGAGAACTAGCCAACAAATTTAGGACTAGCATCTGGGAACTTAGTTTCTCCTTCATTTAAGGGTGGGTTTTGATGACCAGGGAGGGGAGAAGGAGGTTCCTGCATTCCATGGCCAAGGGCATGCTACCAGTATCTTAGTTAAACTGCTTTAAACTAAAGCCTCTTGCCTTCCTTTTCTCCTGTTTTTCCTTCTTCCCTGTGTTCAGTGCTCATAATCACCTACCTCCTCTTAAAAAGTAACACTTGAGGGATGATGAACTCTATCTAGATACAGAGCCTTCAACAGGAACTACAGTCCCACCAATCACTCCTGGACCCTGTACGGAGAAAATCAGATAGAACATTTGAAAAGAAGGCATGGAGGTTAGTTCTGTCCCATTTGTTGCTGGGGACCCACTATTGCTCCTGGGAGTCCCATTTGGGGTTGGATGTAAGAGTACTTTTCCTTGTTCCTCATGGAGACATTGTGGAAATTGGCTCCTCTATCTATGAGGCACTTCATACTTCTCTGTGGTATCAACTCTTCTCTTCTTTAGCTCCTGTAATTGTGCCAGCATCTTCTACCCACTGCCCCTAGCAATGTTAGCTCCAAGTTTTAGTGCCCTGGGGCAGAAACACATGACCTGAAGAAGTACTGCCAGCAACCCCATCGCGTAGTCTGTCCATCACCACCTGGTTTTACGTGGCCTATGAAAGGCCTAAGGAGAGGGAGAGGATTCACTTAAGAACCCCATTGTTTTTATGTTTCAGCCTCTGGTCCTTCTGTGCCATCCCTCCAGTTCTCAAATATGTCTTGCCAGAGTAAGAGAGAGAGACGACTGACACTTTGACTTTGTCTTCTCCCTTGCTCCACCTGGATGGGCCAGGGCAAGGTGGAATATAGACTCTTAGGCCCTGTCGTTGACTCAGGCTACATGCTGAGCTCCTGGGAAAGTCACCATATTTCCCTGCCCAGAAGGAACCTACCCATAGCTTTGAATTCATCCTAAAATGTAAGGCTCAGTCCAGCATCTTCCCTTAGAGCCCGGAGCCTTATTTCACCTTTGCTGAATCCTGACCTCTATTAAGAGGCTATGACTATCATTCCCAGCTTTGGAGGTGAGGAGGGACATAAGGGTATATGGGGTCATGCTGGTCACCCACTAAGATAAGGGGGAACTTACACATGAATCCCCTGTGGGATAGAAAAGAGAAACTCAAACACTTTGAGTCAGAAGACAAACCTTGAAATAATATTAGTACAGCCTGCCTCTCTGGGCTGTCAGGGATAGGGCAAGAATAATTCTCATTGTGAGTGGTTGGACCAGATACCTAGGGTCTTGTCAGAGTCTAAGATTCTGAAATGTGGAGGGCCATAATCCTGCTTGGAATAGAATTCGGTCAAGATAGTGATTCAAAGTTCAAGTTTAAGGCCAGTGTTAATATGGCTTGGTTTTACAATTAAAGCCCAGGTCAGAGTCTTACCGTAATGGGACAGATCATAGCTGTTGACTTCTCCTTTCTCAGCTGACAAGTAGCCATCACCTGCTTGACTCCTGGAGATTGTCCTTCCACTCTGCAGAACATCAATGTCCGGAAGGGAAAGTGTGGGAAAGAGATGTACAAGGAGCCCAAAGTCTTTAGTCTGCTAGGCACACCTCATTCAGTTTACTCCTGGTTCGTTCTTAAGTACCTACAGAGCACACACACCCAAATCCCATCTCCCTGAAACCTTCCCTGATCACATTATCTTAAAATCTCTTATCTGGACAGCTGTAGCCCAAATAATCAGAAAATGTTATAACTCCATATTTGTAATCTGTCTTTTACATCAGGAATGGACTGAGACCTGTTGTCACAGAGAGCAGGTGAATGATTTGGTGCTTTTTCTTCAAGCCAGGAGTGCAAGCTGCTTCTCTGGCCGGCCAGTGAGGAGTAGGGGTAACTGCATTAAACGTTGATTGAGAAGACAGCATTTCAAGGGTTGGGGAAGGAGGACTGCTTATGGCAATGTGCAGGGGGGCTGCACCTCCTTTGTGGTCCCAAACCTAATGCCCCACTCTGCCCTTAAACATCTTCCTTGGCAGTTTAGCATGCCCTTCCCGGGCCTCAGTCTCTGTCCCAAGGAGCTAATCATAGTATTTTTTTTTTTTCTAACCACACACCTTTCTAGTCTTCTCCATCTTTTTTACGTCCAGTGCTGTTGTAGATTGAGACTGAGTCCCTTTCTGCCTTGTCCTTTAAATGGACCATTTTACATGCTGCCTGTGTCTTGTCTGTTAGCCAGAGCTAAGTTCTTGGAGAGCATTTGCCTCATCTGATATTCTGGGGAACCCATTACACTGGGTGTTTAATAAGCATGTGTTTAAGCACTGGACTTGGGGGCCCTGGAGGATGGAGTGAAAAGATGGTTTGACCAAGGAAATAAAAGCCACCTGTCCTTAAGGACCTTAGAGTCTAACTAATTTGGAGGCTAGGCAGACACCAAGTAAGGGACCTTATCAAGAAGGCCGACTCCTGGTGCACACTCCAGTTAGAAGCTGGGCGTGGATGATGGAGGGACAGAGGTGGAGATAAGTCAGGGATGATGTTGCATTTATCTACCTGTGTGTAACTCTCTCCCTAGTTCTTAAAAGTTGATTTATTTAAAATAAATTCTGTGGATTTTGCTTTCTTGCTTTGACTGGAAACTCCCTGGTGAAAAAGGACTTGGTGGTGTTTGTCTCTCTAAGACTGTCTCTCTGTCTCTTTGACTGTTTATTCTGTCTCTGTGTCTATGTCTCCTGATCCAAGTGGGACCAGTGATTGGATCCTCAGTGTGGTCTGGATTCCTGAGTCCACCCCTTAACCAAGAGCCTGAATACTGTTCATTCATTCATTTCATTCCACATACCTGGAATTGAAGCCTGGAACGCAAATAACGTGCAAATCCATGGCTCCCTGGCACTTTTTAAAACCAGACCTGTCTGTGGAGCTGGCCAGAGGGCCCTCCTGAGCCAAACACACCAGTCAGGACTTCCAGCCCACTCTGCTAACAGCATCCCTTGTCTCCTTGCCCCTCTCCTGCACCCCTTCCTCCTCACAATCTAACCTCTCTACCTGTAAAGCTCACACTCCAGAGAATAAAACATAAGAAAGCGCCAGCTTCTGAAAGATCTTCCACTATGTTGGTGAAATGGTTTTATCTGTGTGAGTTAGAAGAGTCACTTGTAGTCTCCAGAACATTCTTGAGTTCTAATATTTTTCTAGGCATGGTTAAGATTTTTTCGGCCATTTGAAAATGGTTGGAATGAGGAGCGAAGCCTTCAAGCCATTCTTGTTTTCTGATTACTGAATATGGTTAAAGATAGCTGACGATTGCCTGGATCTGCATGTTCATCACTGAACAGGGACAAGACTCCTTCCAAGTGGGACCTGGACTGGATTGTGAGTTAGAGTCAGCCTCTGTCCCCGACTGCTCCTGTGGGGCCTGGTGTGGTTCTGCACTGCAAAAAGTTACAAAGGGCCTGGGGGCGGGGGGGACGGTGAGGAGGCTTGTCCTGTTCCTCAAGGAATTCATGTTCCAGACACTGTTCTGAACTCCAGGAAAACTGTTTTGCTTCCTTGTGTACCTGTGCCCCATTTCCCATCAGCCCATCACCGGCCAGTGATCTCTGCCTACAATGGCCTACGGGGCCCTGCACCTCCAACAGCTTGCCTTCCCACTCAGCCCAGGCTCACTGGTCTCGGCTACACAGGCCTCCTTGGTGTTTGTGTAGCAAACCAAACTTGCTTCCATCTCACGGGGGTTCTACTTCCTGTTTCCTGTGTCTGGAGGGCTTTTCCCCAGATCTCCTCCTGACCCACTCCCTCACCACCTCTGGGCTCTGGTGCAGCGTCACTCTCACACTCCCTAGCTCCGTTACCTTCGTTTCTTCTCTGTAGCATTTCGTATCTGACTATATTATTTATGATGTGGGAAATAAGAAACAATTAAATTTCCTTACTACTTACAGCCCATTGACAAGGCCTTGAAACAGGCAGAGTGACCTTCCTCTGGGAGCTCAGTTGCCTTGATCTTGACACTTCGCTAAGGGCAAAAAGAAATCAGCCCGACTCCTCAGGATCCTGTGAGTCTACTTTAACATAAAAAAATTCTTTTGGAACTTCCTTTATCTCTACCCCACAAGATACGTGTTAGCAATCATTCTCCAAGCATATGGCCCACTGATACACATCTGAAGGGTCTCGTACGACTGAGTTTTTACTAAACGGTAGTAAATGACCTTTTCCTATCAGTAGCTAGCCGCTCCCAGGATCCTGGAAACCTTGTTTCCAAAATACCGTAGAGGCTTGTACTGTCCCTAGCCCCCTCCCAACTTGAAAGTCTATAATCAGTCACCTGTCACAACCCCAGTGCAGCTCCTTATGCCCAAGGGTCCTATCCCCATGCTTTAATAAAACCACCTTTTTGCACCAAAGACGTCTAATGCTTTCTTGGCCATCAGCTCTGAACCCCAACATCTCTACATCAATTGACTCCTGTGTTTTGTCTGTCTCTCACTTAAATTCTGTTCATTCTGTGTCTCAGGTGCCTATGCTTCCCTTTTTGCCAGCACCCCCCCCCCTCCCCCCCGCCGATTCAAGTCCTCACCTCGTGTCTGCTTTACACTGTGTCCCACCCAGGGTCCTTGACTTCAAATGCATCATCCACTTAGCAGTTAGAGCTATCTTCTTCCAATAATATTAACAATAAGAATAAGCATTTATTGAGGCCCTAGTCCCAGCCTTTTGTGCCAAACACTTTATATACATTATCTCATTTAGTCCTCACAAGTGTGTGATGTAGGTACTATTCCTTATCCCCATTTCTCAGATGAGAAAAATGAGCTTAGGGATTGAATAAGTTAGCCCAAAGTCTCAGACTGTCAGTGATAGGAACAGGGACTCCAAGCCAAGAACATATGTCTCCAAAGCCCCTAAAAGCCCTATGAGATACTGCATGCACACAGCCAGCATTGTTTCATCTTGAGACAGGGCGAGCACGTGACCCAGACATCATGGGGTCTCTCTCAGTGTGAAACCAAAGAAGAGAACCTTCCATGAGGTCTGCAAAGGCTAACTCTCCCTCTTTTGTCTCATGAGCAGGGTTGAGATCCTTGTCTCTTCACCTTAGATTGGAGGGTCAAGGAGAATGGTGGGGTCCCTCTGCCTTGGGATTCATTTCCTCTTGGCTTCTTCAGAAAGGGGTACCAAAGAATTCCCTTCACCCCTCCCACAACAACCCTTTCTCCAACTGTCTTTTGCCTCCCACTCTTGTCCCCCAACTCTCCGGGCTGCCCACATTAGCAAAATTTCCTTTGAGGCCTCTGATCCTAACCTAGAAAGGGGGAGGGCTAAGGATGGGTGGGTGGTGAGGAGGGAGATACCGATACCAAGCAGATAGAGCTCATCCCCACAGGAGCTCAGGAATCAAGGGTGTGTGTGTAGGAACATTTGGAGACATTTGTGGTGCTCCGCAGTGTTCCATTTTTTCTTTTCACTTCTGTCTGTGTCTCCTGCTCTGTCCCCTCAGTATGGAGTTTCCTCTGCCATTCCAACCGGTTTGAGAATCTCAGGAATGCATAGCCCTGTGCCCTCTTGCTCCCCCACCCCCACCTCCTTACACAGAGCCCCTGTAGAGGTGGAACTTAGTTCAGGCTAGAGGCCGAGGCCGAGGGGGGAGGGTCCTGCTCTTTTACTGGAAAAGAAAGACAACACACACTCTCAACCCTTCCTCCCACTCTCTCTCCGATTTCTTCCCCAAAATCAGTCTGCCACTCTCAGCTTCCTCTTAAAGAGACTGGCCTTTCCCACCCTCACCCCTCACTGGGGGCCTCTCTTGATGGTAATTACTCCTAATTGTTTTCTCTTGGCTCACGAGGCCTTTCCTTGCCTGCCCTGAGCCAACAGTTCTGTGTCTGCTCAGAAAATAGGCTCAACTCAGACTAGAGGCAAGCCTCTTTGGGTCTCAAAACCCAGGCTTTCTAGATCTAATTCAGAGGGCAGCTTTGACCATGGATATGCTGTAAAGAAAGGCTGCTGCTTGGCCTCTCTCAAGGCAAATTGCTGCAAGAAATAGTGATCAAACTTGAGGAGCATGTTCCAGCAGCAAGACCCCTGGAGAAGCTCTAAGCATTTCCTTCCATGAAGAGCTCAGCAGCAGAGATGATCTATTGGGCCTGGCCTGGGGGACGGGACTCCTGAATGGGGTCTCTGAGCTCTGCAGCTGTGGCCTGGGTGGTGTGGAGTTTCCCATCTTATCATCCAAGGCCTTTCTCCACCAGAGGACCACCCCCCACCCCAAGAGCCCCAGCCCCGTACACCATCCTGTGGCAGTGGGGTGAGGAGGCCTTTTGCCAGAGCTTGAGATGAGACCGTCACAGTCACACACATACACACATGCACGCACACACATAAGCATGGAGGCTTTGTGTTGCTCCCTCCTGGTACCCCCAGCTTCTGGATCAACACCAAGGTAACTGGTGGTAGGAGGGAGGATGAGGGTGAGGGAGGGGGACTGTGGATGGTGGGGGTGGACAAACACTGCCCCCTTTTCCCTCAGTAGAGCTGCTGACCTTGATTCATTCTACCCTCAGAGGAAGGTCCTTAGTGGTCCAGGGCTCTTGAGAATCCTATATGCCCCTTGGAAAAGGATTTTGGGGTGTTAGCCAGAGAGAACAGGATGTAAAAATGTTTAATTGGTTAATTCAAAAATCCTAAGTGGCTACTATATGCCAGGTCCCTGTGTTAGGTGCTGGAAATGTCCTCAATCTCCCAGTCCAAGCACATAACACTTTGCTCTAGTCCCAGCCTAAAACATTTTGTCCCCAGACCCCGTTCCTGGCACCACAACCATCAGCCTGAGCCTCATTTCTCCCCACCCTCCACTCCTCCCTGACTCATTGCTACTTTGCTCAGCTGCAGAGCACATTTTCTAGTGAGCACAGAAGCCTCTGCAAGAAGGGGCCTGAGGAAAAGACCACGGAGAAAAGGCCAGTTTCCCTCAACATAAGACCTCCAGGGGAATCTCAAAGATGTGCTATAAAGGGTCTGAGCTCAGAGATTTCCTTTAGATTCTGGGGTGAGATGGCTGTACCTTCTAGACCTAGGTCTCTCCTTCCTTCCTTCCCATGATTGGATCAAGGAATCAAATTAGGTTGTTTTTTTAAAATTTTTATTTTAAGTAGGCTTTATGCCCAATGTGGGGCTTGAACTCACAACCCCGAGTCACATGCTTTACCGACTGAGCCAGTCAGGCACCCCCCAAGTTAGGTTTCTATCAGAATATCTACTTGGGTCTAAGAGTCTTCATTTATTTACTTATCCACGCACCCATCTACCCATTTGCTTATCTATCCATCTATCCAACTATTCACTCATTTATTCTTGTAGGACCTACTCTGTGTCAGGCACTGGGAAGAGAAGGGTGAATATGGTATGGTTGTTGGTCTCTGTGGGCTGTGGGCCTATTCTTTGGTCCCCAGGGTATCTCTCTGTGTCTCAGCTACTGCCTCAGAAGCCAGATCTCCCTTCTTCCCTCACACAGGGTGCCAGGCTCCAGCTGAGGAGGTCTCCCAATAGGTAACTAGGAGTCCTAAACCAGAGGCCACTGGTAATCAGGCCCAGACAGGGGAATGGGGGCCAGGCTAGTGGTTGGAGGGATGAGGAAGGCACCTGGCCAGGCCACTGAGCCCATCACTGTGGTTTGGCTCCTTTGGTGAAAAAATAGCCAGTTTGGACAAGTGTCTCCCTGTGTCCTGAGCTCTGGGTTGCTCCCAGACAGGAGTCGCTCCATTAAACAAACCACAGCTAAGGGCAACAGGGACCCAGAGAGGACTAGAAGAGAAAGTGGGGACATGGGGCTCAGGACAGGACTTGAGCCAAGCCTGTCCATCCCAGGCATAACGGTGCAAGGGAGGCCTGCTTGGCTAGGTTGTTGCTATGAGCGTGCATCACAGGAGCTGCAGGTGAGACTGGAAAGAAGCCAAACCCAGACTCAAGACAAAGACAGATACACAGACTATATCGCTGAGATAGCCACAGAGGTAAATAGGGTCAGCAATCTAGGATCTGTTTTAGGGCATTAGCTGAAGATTCACCCCAAAGTACCCAGATAGGTAACAGGAGGTTAGCAACAGGGTTGAAAATAGAAGGTCATGACAGCCCCGGAGAGAGAGAGAGAGAGAGAGAGTGTGTGTGTGTGTGTGTGTGTACCCTATTCATATATGAGTTTGGGTCTTTATAGTTTCTTTCTTCTATGTCTTTGACTTCATTCTAAAATCAGAAGGACTCGGAGTGGTTTGGGCTTCTCCGGGCCTCTCCTCCCCTTTCCACATGTGGCTGAGGGCGAGTTAATGGGACCTGTACACACAGAGGCTCACACAGCCTTGAAGACAGAGGCCCATTCATACCAGGACACTGCGGCACCTCTCTCCCAGGCTGGCCTGCGGGCCCACTCCTGCGGCACCAACACGCACAAGCGAGAGACGTGCGCCTTCGCACATGCAACCTTGCTCTCGAGCACACACATACAAAGCCACACTCAAGCTCTGTTAACCCCTCACTACCACGTGCAGGGCCTCTGCGCTCTTGGGGTGAGCTCTGGCTTGGCCTTGCTCTATCCCTTTTACCCAGCTTAGGACCCACCTGAGTTAACCCTTGAACAACCTCCTGGGGACCCCAAGGAGCCCACCGTGGGCTTGCAAAGCCTCCCAGTGCCCAAGAGGGGGAGTGAACACAGCCTCAATCAAAGAGCAAGATGGAGACATTTCTTTCAAGAGCAAGGACAATTACAGTCTGGATTCAAGTCACAGCTATGCCACCTGCAAGGTGTGGGTCCTCAGACAAATTATTTAACCCCTCTGAGCAGTGAGATGAATAGAGGTAAACTTGAGGTCCACAGATAAACCTACTAAAATTATATGCAAAACATGTAGGGTTCTACATTTTGCTGGAAAGAGGTTTCAGAAGTTTAGCCATCTTACAGGTCCCTTGAACCCCCTCAAAACTTAAAAATCAGTGAACTTATTTATTTTATTAATTTTTATCATTTTATTATTTTTTCATGATGATAAGTGTACTTTTTAATCTCCATCCCCTATTTCACCCATCCCTCACCCCCCGTCCCAGTAACCATCAGTTTGTTCTCTATAGCTAAGAGTCTGTTTCTTGGTTTGTCTCTCTCTTTTTCCTTGTTTGTTTTGTTTCTTAAATTCCTCATATGAGTGAGATCATATGGTATTTTGTCTTTCTCTGACTTATTTCACTTAGCATAATACTCTCCAGCTCCATCCATGTTGTTGCAAATGCCAAGATTTCGTTCTTTTTTACAGTGGAATAATATTCCGTTGTATATATACACCACCTCTTCCATCTATCAGTGGACACGTGGGCTGCTTCCATAGTTTGGCTATTGTAGATAATGCTGCTATGAGCATAGAGGTGCTTTGAATTAGTGTTTTTGTATTTGGGGGTAAATACCCAGTAGTGGGATTACTAGATCAGTTGCAGGGTAGCTCTATTTTTAACTTTTTGAGGAAACTCCGTACTGTTTTCCACAGTGGCTGCACCAGTTTGCATTCCCACCAACAGTGCAAGAGGAACCAGTGAACTTCTTGAACATTCCAGGACTCTATATGAGTTGAGTGCTTGTAAGTGACACAAACGTGGCCATTGGAAGTCCACTCAATCATCTAAGGTCAGTGTCAACCTCACCCTGTACCTAGTGCCTGAAGTTTTCTCACATGACTCCCACTCCTATCCCCCCAGCTTGGGGAACTGCACACTTTGTCACACCCATGAAGAGCCCAGCTCAGGCTCAGCTGAGGCTTTCTCACCTGATGGACCCATTTGCTGGGATGGGGTCAGACTTGAGGGTCAAGCCCAGCAGGGGTCAACAGGAAAGAGAGAATGGAGATAGATATTAGGAATAATAATCATGATACTTATGTCTACTGAGTGCTTACCATGTGCTAGGCATTGTGTAACCAACCGATGAAGTGAATGATACCATTATTCCCATTTTACAGATGAAGAAATAAGTTCAATTAAAATTGTCAATTGCTCAGGATCACTTGACCAGTAAGTGGTAGAAACTAACACTGAAAGCAAATTTGTCTGACTCCAAAGTCTTTTAAAAGAGAAGGAATGGGAGGGCATCGAGGGGATGGCCTCATCCCTGGTGACATTTCAGGTGAATTGAGTACCTCACTGCAGCATTTGGGGAACAGAGCTGCATCAGAAATCCCCTTTGGGGAGAAGGGGCCAGAGCCAGCAGTCTGCCTGAGCCAGTCCTTGGGGGTATGAGGGCAGTGAGCAGGCTGGGCCCAAGGCACTGGCTCTTTAGGGCTTTCGCCAGGGCTCAAAGACCTCTTTGTTCACTGCTCCGACTTCTACAAAGAACTCTCCATCCCAGGGTCCTCAGGGACCTTGGCCTACTCCACCAGCATACGAGGGTCTCCAGCCACTGCCACCCTCAGCCAGAGAAAAGCCAGCCCCCGTGATGCCATGGGGTCCCTGAAAGGGTGGGTGGCTCAGGGACCAGGGCAGGACTGCTAAGGAGAGGGGGTGGGTGGGAGGGACTGGGTCAAGAAGAGTGAGAGTTGAGGGGCTGCTTGCCGGCTGCTCCCCAAACAAACACATTTTACTTCTTTTGAGGCAAAGAATCAAAGAGTTACTAGCTGTTCATTTTTACGTTACTTAAAAGAGTTTTGTACATTCTTACCAATTGCTGTTAAAGAGCTCAGAATTCTCCCAACCTCTTCTTCCCACAATCCTTCCCATTGCCCCCTCAGCCTCGGCAGTATCACAGAGAGCAGGGAAAGGGGCGCCCGGGCTGGTTCAGTCATGGAGTATGCCACTCTTGATCTCGGGGTCATGAGTTCAAGCCCCATGTTGGGCATAGAACTTCCTGAAAAAAGAATAGGGAAAGTGGGAAAATATTCCAGTTGGATTCTTGATGGATACCCTTGCACTTAATTCCAGCCCCCTTGTCCCCAGACTGGAGTCTAGAAGGAATCAGAGAACACAGGAAGGGGCCCTGGTCCCAAGGAGCTCAGGAGGTTGGGGTTGAGCCCCTAGGGAGGGGGACTCGGGGAATCTCCAACTTCTTTCCTTGTTCCCCTGCTGGACATTCCTGACACTCCCCTCTGCCATTCTTCTCACCCTTTTTGCCTTGTGCCTTCTGGATTTGGACTCCACCTCTTTCCTGAGGGTGAAGATGGTGGTCATTGTTGCATTTCCGGGGCCCGGGAAGAATATAGCTTACAGCTCTGTCAGGGCCTCCATTTCTGTGGCCTCGTTTCCTTGCCTCCCCTTGCAAGGGACAGCATGGGGCTGTTCCTCCCCACTCATGGAACTCCTCCTTCAGGCACCCCAGTCTCTGCTTGTAGCCACTTCCTGCTCCAGATAAGGCATCTTCCCAGCCTTATAGCTTGGCCCAGTTTCACAGACAATTCCAGAGATTTCCTCTCAGTGCAGAGCAGTGTGGCCTAGGGGCCCAGGGACCTGAGATAGGCCAAAGGCAGGCTAGAAACTTAGGACACCAGTAGGGTGGTGACACCAAATAAAACAATCAATCATTTAAATTCAAATTAATTAAAATCAATTCAATTTCAATATTTGACTTATTTTAAGACCTAGAAGTAACCCTCATAAAGAAAGTCAAAACTTTGTTGGACTTCTTTACATTTACTTTACCATTAGAATTGCTTCTATTTCAAATACTGATCTTTTAAAAGCTGGCGCTGGGCGCCTGGGTGGCTCAGTTGGTTAAGCGACTGCCTTCGGCTCAGGTCATGATCCTGGAGTCCCTGGATCGAGTCCCGCATCGGGCTACCTGCTCGGCAGGGAGTCTGCTTCTCTCTCTGGCCCTCTTCCCTCTCATGCTCTCTGTCTCTCATTCTCTCTCTCTCAAATAAATAAAATCTTAAAAAAAAAAAAAAAATTTAAAAGCTGGCGCTTGTAGTGGTTTTAATCCAGCTCCAAAGGGCTCTGCATTGTCCCTAAGCAAGAGAAAAGAGCATCTCAGAAAAGTCAGTCCTCAGTGGCCCCAAAAAGGGGGGTGGAGATGTGGCAGGGTGCCATAGGAAAAGGGCATAGGATTGGAGCCCAGGGCCTTAGGTTCAACCCCAGAGCCATCATTTGCTACCTGAGTGACCTTCGGCTTACCCTCTCTGAAGCTCCATTTTTTCCTCTCTAGATGGGCATAAAATTATCCCACTGTGTACCTCAGCGGATTGTAATGAAGGTCACATGGGATTGCGGATGACAAAGCACATTGAAAATAGTCACAACATCAACATTAATCATCATTAGAGCAAAGAGTGGAGGGAACATCCCAGAGAGACAACCCAAAGCTTTATGGTGGCATCTTGTACACCCCTGGGCCTCAAGGCCCACCCAAAGCTGTGCAGGAAAGGAGACCCCAGGCCTTCTCTCTCTAATTCTGGCCTCACAGCTTTGTGAGAGTGGTCTCTGTGTTGCCAAATAAGCACCTTTCGGTTACATGAACAACGGTTTTAGTTTAACTAAGGCACATTTCCGAAAGGCCTCCCTTTGCTAATGGCAAACACAGCTCTCCCCGGTCTCTGGGGGAAGTGAACCCATGTGAGGGAACCCTGACCAGATAGGGCTTCTTGGTCCCTGTGCTGTTGATGGTTACATCCAGGTTCACTGTCTTCCTTCTGGCTGGGGCAGACTGTGGCCCAGTGTGCAGTTTCTATCCTGCGGGCACACTGTCACAGCCCACCATTTGAAAATTGGCTCTCCTTGGATGGCCCTCAAGCCCTGCATTTTTTTCAGTTGCTCTCACCGGCCCCACAAATGAATTTATCTTCTCTGCTTGTGCCATTTGGCTGTTTCTGTTTCAGGGAACCGTGGGTTCAATAAGCTCTACTGTTCTTCCCAGCTGGCCAAACAGCCTTGTCTCTGTTTTCCTGGCCAGACCCTGGGGCCTGGAGTCCTGCCTCCAGGAATTCCAGAATTCGAGAATGTTAGACCTGGAAGAGACCTCAGCCCTCACCCAGTCTTGCCCTCACCGCTGTACAGATGGGGAGACTGAGGCCCAGAGAGGGGAAGGCTTTAGAAGTACGGAACGTCAGCCTTTCTTTCCAGCCTCGCTCGTGCAGGCAACAGGCTTCTCCGCCAGCCCTGGCCTGCTGGCCTGCCCACCACAGAGAGCTCAGACTCTCCCAGGCAGCCCACCCCATGGCTGGAACAATAGGAACGTTCTTCCTAATATTGGGCTAAAATTGACCTCCTACCTCCCTTTAATGCTCACCTATCTGTGCAGTCGCCATGGAGATAATGATCAACCTGGATAAAACAACTGGAAATCAATTCACCCTCAAAGGGAGTGGAATAGACTGTCCGGGACCATTGTCAGGCAGCCTCTGCCCACAGGACGGGAGGGGAGGTCCAGCACCTTCATGTCAGGGACCTGGATTCAGTTCTGCTCTCTTGTTTCAGAGCTGTGTGATGATGAGCATGTTGCTTAACCTGGTCAAGCCTCAGTTCCCTATGTGTGAAGGCAGGGATAAGGGAGGCTGCCGTCTCTGCAGGCTGTTGTGAGGATGCAGTGAGATGCCGTGGAAAGGGGTTTGGCACGAAGCTGCTGTGTGGTCAGAGCGCGGCTGCCGTGGGGCTCCTGATGCTGTTGGAAGAGCACGGGCTCTAAATGCACACTGCTTTCATTTGAATCTCAGCTCCTCCACCTCTCAGGCAGCTTACTCGACTTTGGACAAGTTACTTCACCTCCCTGGGTGACATATTCTGCGTCAGTTTGGATCAGTTTGGATACTTCCAGTTGTAAGTTACAAAAAGAAGGAAAAGAAGGAAAGGAGGGAGGGAGGGACGGAGGGACGGAGAGAGGAAGGAAGGAAGGGAGGGAGGGAGGGAGGGAGGAAGGAATCCAACTCAACTACCTTAAACAATGGACTTCATTAATTCACATGAAAATCCTAAAGTCATGAGGGTTTCAGGAATAGTTTGATCAGGGCTTTTGCTTATTCTCTGTGGTTCTTTTGGCTTTGCCTTCCTGATATATTGGTTCATCCTCAGTATGGCTCACCCATGATCCTAAGATGGCTGCCGGCAATTCCAGGCCTCACACCTGCACATACCACAGTCTAACAGAAAAGAACGAATTCTTTTCTTCCCTCATTATTAAGTCAAGTTCTAGTCTACACTTTACTTAGATCAACCTGAAGGTGTTCCTCTGCCATGGGTTATGGGGTCACCCTGATTGGCTCAGATCTACCAGGACGTACCCATAGAACTAGGACTGGGGTCAACCCTGTCCAGCCTGCAAGTCTGCTACACAGTGGGGATGGGGTGTGATGGATGCTGGAGGAGGACATTTATAAGGACTAAATGCAATAATGCAGGCAAAGCATTTGGAGTAGGGCCTGGCACACAGTAAGTGCTAACCATTTGTATTAACTATTAATGTTATTAGTATCCTGAGCACATTCCATCAGTTACTTTTCAAATGCATTACTGAGGGCCAGTCTGGGGGACAGTTCCAGTTGCATCACCAAGTCCACTCCTTTCTACTTCACAGCAGCCATGTTACTACAACCCTACCCCCATTTATTTCTCTCTTGGGCCCCTGCTTAGCCTCAAGCCACTGGGGATGCTTTAGGCCCTGCAGTGCCCACAGCCTGCTTTTGATCATGGCTTCTACAGCCCCCTAGCCCTCTCCTAGCTTCAGTGGACAGCTGTGCTGCCCAGCTCTTTGTCCCCAAAGTAGAGTTTCCTTTATAGTCTTTCCACATGTTAATTTGTACCTCCAAGAGTTGCTTTATTTTTTTTAAAGATTTTATTTATTTATTTATTTATTTATTTATTTATTTATTTGAGAGAGAGAGCAAGAGCAAGCAGAAGGGAGGGAGAGGGACAAGCATACTTTGCACTGAATGTGTAACCCGACACAGGGCTCAATCTCATGACCCCAAGATCACGACCTCAGCTGAAATCAAGAGTTGGACACTCAACTGACTGAGCCACCGAGGAGCCCCTCCAAGAGTTGCTTTAAAGCATCCTGGACCCCAGCTCTGTTCTTCCTTTTGATCTGTGTCACTCAAAATAAACAAACAACAACAACAACAAAACACCAGCTCCAAGCCCCAGGGGAAATAATATATTATCTTCTGCCGGCTCCATCAATTATCCCAGGAGAGATCAACTTTCCCTGCTGGACTAAAGTTTAAGAGTGTCTTCAGTGGTATGTGCTTTACCAACCTGATTCTATGTGAATCAATCCCAAGTCTTGGTGATGAAAAAATACAGGAGATTTCTTACAGGAAAAAACTTTACTTTCGTGGTTAATATTGGAACCTACTCTTCCCCACATGGCTGATGCTGTGAGCTTCTCTTTGACATTCTTGCTACACCATGAGTGGTGCTGCATACCAAGACTCTGGCAACTTCTAGGTCAACCCCAGCCCCTGGAGAAATGGGTTCGAATGGCTCATCCCTTCTCATATTACTGGCACTATACAACTTAAAGAGTCCACTTGGATGCCCTTCCATGGCTCTGCCCAATGGCTCTGCGAGGTGGTAGGGGGCTTATTATTTATAGTTTACTGGTAAGAGAGCCAGGCTGGAAGACTTGACATAGTTCACCGGGCTGACAAGTGGGAGAGCTGGGACTTGAATGCAGGCCTCCCGAAGGCAAGGCCAGTATTCTTTCGCTGCTGCAGAGTCCCTTCTTGCCTTTGGACCTGGCCCTTGGGGAGGCATTCCCTGAGAGACCGGGTAGGCCTGTGTCTGCATGACCACCCCAGCCTGAGCCAGAGCAGAAGCCAGCCAGTGCACATGAGCAGGGAAGGGCCCTCGCGCCCGGCTCTGACCCTGCCTGGGCTCCTCCGCCAGCAGGGGGACACAGTGGGGATCCCGGGAATTGGACCAAATCCTTAGCTCCATCTGTAAACCTGACCGCAGTCTCGTTCTGATCCCTTGAGCTCCATCCACAACTTGCTGGGTGAATATCTCTCTGTTTTCTTTTTCCTTTGGCTTCAGTCTCCTTCCCGTGTCTCTCCTGTCTGTTCGATTTGATTTTCCTCTCTCTCCTGGCCTGTTTGTCTCTCTCTCGATATCCAGTGCATCTTGGTTGGTTTGTATCTCTTGTCGATGTCTCCTTTCTTTCTCTCCCTCAGTTCCTCCTTCTGAACTTCCTGGGTCACGCAGGCAGGGGGCTGTGCTTCAGCAGTACTGGGGGAGAGGGGCTCCTGAGCCGCCTCCCCCCCCACAGTGCCCTCCACGGGCTGCTGCCCTGCACACCTCACTTGGGCCGAGGCTCCTCTTCACCCTAGCCAGCTCCTCCTTGATGTGTGGGGCACAGGGAGGCTGTTAGAGCCACTTCTCTGGACACAAAAGCCTCTTTCTCCCCCTCGGAGATGAGGTTTCCAGGCAGGTTATTTTTATAGCAGGGCTCAGGCAGGATCCTTCAGAGAAAATAAACAAAGTCACACACACCAGTCCTTCACACCCCTCGGCCCCTTCCCTGGAGAGGGGCCTGGCCTGCTTGTGCCGACACAGGGACGCCCACCGCCCCAGAGGGGCCACAGGGGCTGCTGCGGAGCTGGGAAGAGGCCGTGAGGTCCCATTGGGGGAGGGGCGCCCGGGAGGGAGAGAGACAAAGATCCTCTGCAGCTGGCCCCAAGGGGTCCGGGAGGAGAGGGCTGGACCCTGGGGCGGGGGGTGGCCCATCTCACAATCTGGGCCAGGGTCTCCATTCCACATCAGCAGGGAAGAACCAAATTCAAATTCAGATTTAAGCCCAGTTTTTCTAAATGCCCACCTGACACCGTGCTTGGAGGCTTCAAGCACGTTTCACTTATTCCTCCTGCTGGAATCCAGTAGAATTCCGTTGGGCAAACTGCCACTCTGTATCCACTGTCTGTGCCCCGACTTAGGTGCTGGAGAGACAAGGACGAATGAGATGCACAGGGGGCTGTCCTCAGAGAGCTTCCCAACTGGCGCGGGTCTCGATTCCTCAGTACAAGAACTTGAGGCAGGTAGTGTTATACTCATTTTGCAGATAAGAAAACTGAGGTTCAGTGAGGTGAATGACTCATCCAGGGGAAGCTTGGGCCTCAGAAGTCAAGGGCATCAGGGGTCAGGGATCAGAGATCTCTTGGGGCAGGTTTCAGCTAAGAGGCTGTAAAGGACAAGAAGCCTGAGCAGGGATAAAGGAACAAGGCACAGATCCTGGGGTCCCCGGCCCCCGTCATTCCAGACCCAGGCTAGGGCACACCAGGTGCCTAATCCTTGAAGGCAGGCAGCAGGCCTGCGAGGCCTCATCTAACAGAGCCCCAGAAAGGAAGGCCTTTCATAACTAGGTTCCCTGGAGTCCCCTCAAAGCTCCTTTATGAGGCAGCCTGAGGTTAAAAGGACTTTATAAATCATGTGCATTCCCTGTTAGGTGACAAAAATACCCACCCCTGCGCGTCCCCGCCCAGCGGGGGCAAACAGAACTCAGGCAAAGCGGGCGTCCACACAGGGGGCCACTGTCCTCACCTCCCCCAGCAGGGTCTGTCCCCGGACTTAGGGCAGCCCATCGCCCTCTCTGGCCAGGGAATTCCAGGTACCAGCCATTCACAGTAATTACCCTTCGGGAGGAGTGAGCTTCCCCGCCTTCCTCAGCCCCAGCGCTCCCTCAGCCTTTTCATGACTAATTGTGGGATGAAGGAAACTCGTCCCTGGTTCAGAAGTTCCAGGTATCGGTAGGTAGAGTTCTAGAGAGTTCCTGAAGGGCCAGAGGAGCCCCAAATAACACATTCTGGTATCTATACTTCTTTGTCTTTAAAACGGATCTGATAATCCTTGTGTTGTTGCCCTGTGAAGAGCTTCTACATAGGCAGTGTTGAGCACTGTGCCTGACACGTAGTGAGCGCTCAAGAAGTCGGAGCTGTGGCTGGCCCTCCTCCTCCCTGGGAACAGGCGAACTATTCATTCATTCATCCAGTGTTTGTTGAGTGCCTGCGTGTGCTGCGCATGCGCGGGGCACTGGGGGCTCAGTCTCCTGAGGCCCAGCCTCCATCCTCTGGGGCTTCACACAGTGGAGGCTGGTCAGACCTCACCCCTGGGACTCCCAGGATCAGGCAGGGCCCTCCCTTCCCAGCCTGAGCACAGGGCATCCCCTTTTCAGCCCCCAGTGTACTTCCCAGCCCTCTCCCAGGGTTGCAGTTTGTTGTTTTCATTCTGCGAGGGGCTGACCTCAGCCTGGTTTAATGGCCTTTCCTCCTGCGGCCCCTCTCAACTGACACCTGGAATGCCACTCCGCGCCGCCCTGGCCTCGCTGTCTCTGCTAATGAGGTTTTCTGACAAAGCCGTGCCTCGCTGGAGTCTGCTCAGAGGGACTGCTGGACTGCAGCCTGGGGCCCCGGGCTCTGTGGGAGGAAGGGGATGTGGCGAGGGGGGAGGGCCGAGGGAACACACATCTCTTTCAGAAAAGGCAGAGGACTGGATGGGGGAGGGAAGGCCCGCTGCTAGTCTAGGCCTCTGGCCACCGGCTGGTCACCGGAAAAGTGAGGCTCACCCCCCGGCTCGGGAGCCATCTCTGTAGTCAACCAGAGCAAGGGCTGCAGGCGCCAGGACCAGGGGCAGGGGCCTGGATGTCGAAGGTCGCACCTCGCACAGTGCCTGGCACCACGGGGCCCTGGGTCAAAGTGTGCTGGTGGCCTCTCTCTAGTCTAGAAGACGGCCTTGTGTGTGTCCAGCCCCTGGTCTGTCTCCTCCCATCTGCTCTGGGGAAGTTTCACGTGCCGCCTCTGCCGGTCTTGGCGGCTCCTGGGGAAGATTCTAGCTGTTAGGCCAAACTTGAAGGAAGAAGAGGCAGCTCCACAAAGAGCCCTCGAGACCAAAGAGGACTCACCCAGAGAAGAGAAGGTGGCGAGATGGCCCAGGAATCGAAGCTTTTCAAGGCCGCAAGGACCCTTAGACCCAGGAAAGGGAACGCGGCTCTCAGGCTCCCTGGAGCCTCTGATCAAGAGAAGAATGTAGAAAACGCAGCACAGAACATCCGCAATCAGTCGACAAGTATCTATCAAACACCGGCTCCCTGGGAAACGAGTGCCAAAAGGCCGTTCTTGGCCAGAACTAAATTCCAAGTTCAAGGAAGTTGCGGCCACGGCCGTGTACTTGTTGCTACTGTGTATCTGGTGCTGTGCCGGGGGCAGCATCTCCGTCAGCTTTCCCAACAGCCCTGGGAGGATGCAGGTGTTGCTGTCAGTGCCCCTCATTACAGATGAGGCAATGGGGTACCAGAGAGGGCAAGTAACCGGCTCAAGGACACACAGCTGGTAAGCAGCAGTGCCAGGATCAGAACTCAAAGGCTGGCCTTGAGCGTTCTGCTAGACCATCTGTAGAAGGAGGAGACGCAGGGGCCTGGGAGGAGGTTGAGGAAGCACAGGTTGGAGGTGAGTGGACAACTCCCATCGGCAAAACAGCTGGAGCAGACGGGACACCAAAGGGAGGACACCAGATGTCCAGGCAGTGAGTACATGGGCCTGTGGCAGAAACGGAAAGATGGATGGAGAAGGGCTTTGAGTGCCAGGCTGAGGAGTCAGTCTCCGTCCTGTAGGAAATGGGGAGTTATGGAGGGCTCTTGAGCAATTTGAAATATGAGAGTCGTGTTTGAGGACAGCAAGGCAGGCCAGATGTCCGTGTAGGGGACAGACAGAAACTCAGATGAGGGAGCTGTGACATGTCACTGGAGCTCTTTGGCCACGGAGCAGCCCCTCTCTCTGGCCAGCCCAGGGCAGGACCATCCTGTTGCGATCAAAACCATGTCCATCAATTCAAATCAAAACTGCATTGAGATACCACCTTACACCAGTTAGAATGGCAAAAATTGACAAGGCAAGAAACAACAAATGTTGGAGAGGTTGTGGAGAAAGAGGAACCCTCTTACACTGTTGGTGGGAATGCAAGTTGGTACAGCCACTTTGGAAAACAGTGTGGAGGTTCCTCAAAAAATTAAAAATAGAGCTACCCTATGACCCAGCAATTGCACTCCTGGGTATTTACCCCAAAGACACAGATGTAGTGAAAAGAAGGGCCATATGCACCCCAATGTTCATAGCAGCAATGTCCGCAATAGCCAAACTGTGGAAAGAGCCGAGATGCCCTTCAACAGATGAATGGATAAAGAAGATGTGGTCCATATATACAATGGAATATTACTCAGCCATCAGAAAGGATGAATACCCAACTTTTACATCAACATGGATGGGACTGGAGGAGACTATGCTAAGTGAAATAAGTCAAGCAGAGAAAGTCAATTATCGTAAGGTTTCACTTATTTGTGGAACATAAGGAATAGCATGGAGGACATTAAGAGAAGGAAGGGAAAAATGAAGGGGGGGAATCGGAAGGAGAGACAAACCATGAGAGACTATGGACTCTGAGAAACAAACTGAGGGTTCTAGAGGGGACGGGGGTGGGGGGATGGGCTAGCCCGGTGATGGGTATTGAGGGCACGTACTGCATGGAGCACTGGGTGTTATACGAAAACAATGGGTCGTGGATCACTACATCAAAAACTAATGATTTATTGTATGGTGACTAATATAATAAAATAAAATTTTTAAAAAATGTTAAAAAAAAAAAAAAAACCATGTCCGTCAGACTGGCATGTCCAGGAAACTGTAGGTGAGAGCTGAGAGCAAGTGTGCAGCATTCCCAGAACTATCTGTCAGGTCTGAGGACCACCTAGGCTATTATTCATATAATAGTTTCCTTAAATCAACTCTCTCATTCTCTTTTGCTTTACTCAAGTTTACTTGAACTGAAAACTCTGTATCAGGGGATGGATATTCTACCTTTTTGTCCAATCACATTACAATAAATACATTTAACAATAAATATGTAACTATTAAAATGAAAAACATTTATCCAGGTTCCGCCCAAATTCACCCCAGAGACCTCTGCACTTTGGAAATATTGCCTTGGTGACCCTCCCCTCGCTCCCTCCCCAGTTGAAATGACCTCATGCAAAGATTTCACATATGGAAAAAGCAAGTCAGAAATCATGCAGAGCCAGGGGAGGGGAGGAGACCAGGCACCAGGGGGGGCCTGTGCACCCCGGGCCCAGTGGGCGTGCGACGGAGGGGCTGGGGCAGTGGGGGAGCTGCCTGGGGAAGTGAATGAGGCCTTGTTGCGAGCCACGGCAGCTAGGCGGTGTGCAGAGACCAGGCTGCAAATGTAAAGTTTCCAATAACTGTTGTGGATGGTTTCTCAATAAACACGTGTGCCGCCTGTCTGGACTGGGAGCTGTGCTATCCCAGGTGGCTGGAGACGGGGCTGGGGGCGGGGGTGGGGGGGTGGGGCTGCAGTCTCCAGTGTCAGGCTTTGGCACCCCTCCCACTGTGTCCCTCTTGCCAGCCCCGACTTGTCCCCTCGTTCTTCCTGTTTGCGTGATTGGAATGGCTTCCATTGGCTGAGAGCTGCCCGTGAGTTCTTTTCCACATTTTGTCTTATCTCATCCTCACCATCACTTTATAAGCAGGTGCTATAGTATTGTGCCACTTTCATAGGTCAGGAAACATGTCAGTGCATCACGTTGCACAGCTGTTGGATGGCAGAGCCCCGGTAGCCCTTCGGACCCAGATCCGTGTGACCCCAGAGCCCACGCTCTGCACCACCTGCACCCCGACAGCTTCTACTGCACCACACCTCCTTGGCCTCGTCAGCACACCGCCTTTCCTTTCCTGCCCTGCGTCTCTTCTCAGAGCAGTCTCAGCGGGGGCCTCTGCTCTTGGAAACATCGCGAGGGAAACCCCTCTCGGAACTGGCTCCGCTCAGGAGTCCAGCACGCCGGGCTGCAGCTCGGTTGGCCTTTCTGAGATGGGACCGATTATTCTCATCTGGGAAACCTTTTTAGCCGTCGAAAATTATTTAGCTTATTGGCTCTAGCTTCAGATGAACAGAATAAATAAACCTCAGCTGAAATAGAAATGGTTTCTGTGGTCTTTCTCTGCATCTGGTACATCAAAGCCAAGTTCTAACTCTGGTTGGAAGCGTGATCTCAGAAGCATCTTCCAGTGGTGTCCTTGCTTTGTTTAGTTGACTTATCACAGGGCTCTAGGAATTGATATTACGTCTTTTTTTTTTAATTGTAGATGCACAATGGGCTTGTTGGGTTTATCCAAAGAGAGAAAGTTAAAGGACAGGAAAATATTTCACGATGTCAAGAGACAGAAATGGCGGCCTTGAAGTATTCCAGCTTTGGCCCAAACAAACACTCAAGCCACCGCAGCTTATAATGAATCAATCAGCGTGTTGCATTAACTTCCGCAGGACTGGCTAAACTGACGTCAGTCCTCCATTTCTTGTCGGGCCCAGCTGATCTGGAAATACCCAACTTTCACAGACTCCCAACACGGAAGCAGTCAGCTGGTATTTATAACCCATGAAAAAGAGTTACTCTGCTCCTCTGTGCACAAAAAAAGTCCATTAAGATTATTCAAACCCTGGGTCAGTCAATGCATATGTGTGTTGCCGGAAGTTCAGAAATAGCAGAAGTAAAACCAAGGGATCACCAAAGTAGTATTTAGTGAACATTTACTGTGCACGCACCAAAAAGACAGTTGGCGAGCCGGAAATGATAGAACCAAAGTGTGGAGTGAGGCTCTGGGATAGATTGTTATAAAGCAGCATATAGAGCGAGAAAGCAGGGACTTATTCTTCACGGTGATTGGCTACAATATTAGAATTTTCTTTTTTTTCTTACGAGATCAGAGTTTTCTTAAGATAGGGAATTGGTCAGCGCTTACCTCCTATCAGCCTTGGGAAGACAGTTCTTTGCCTAGGATTTCCAGAGGTTCCAGAGGCACAAGCAAGAAATTCAAGTCAAGTTGGGTTCTGCAAAATAAGCTGCATTCAGCTCTGCTCGCGTCAGTAAACTGGTTCCGTCTGCTTAGGGAATGTTCAAGATTGGTCTCTACGTTTTATTTTAACAGTGTGCTCTCGAACACTGCCTTAGGGCCGCTCTTATTTTTTGTTTGCGAACAGATTATAAGCTCCCTGAGGGCAGAGCCCACAGACCAGGGATGGGATGTCCTTCCCGCAAGATGGAGCCTAAGACAGGGAGGGCCGGCCGACCGGGGGGCCTCAGGCTCCCGGGAAGCCGTGTCCACACCTCCCGCTCCGATTCAGCATCTGCCTCACAGCGCGGCCGGGCCCCTGGGCTTGGCGCACCGCGTTTGTCTGCGTGGACACAAGCGGGACAGAAGCCGGCCAGCCAGGCCGCGAAAGGTGCTCCCCGGCCGCCCGGCCCGGCGCCCGCCACCCGTGGGCCCGGCCGAGGACCGGCGGGGCGTCAGGCCTGAGAACTGGTCCCGTGGCTCCCTGGGCCTCGGCCTGGAAGGGGGCTGCTCTGCTCGGGGGACAGGAGCGCGCCCGGGCTCTGGAGGGCGTCACCGAAGGACAGAGGGCGCCTGTCCCAGCGGCGCTTTCGCCCTCGGGGCTGGCATTCCACGGCGGTCTCCGCGCCTGCGGTCATTTTTCTTCCCTTATTTATGTTTCCTGTGGAAAGTCTGAAGAAAAACCGTGGAGCATCTTTCGAGTTTGCATTTGGAAGGGAGAAAATATGCTCCTTCTCTGCTGGGCAAACACGGCAAACATTGGTGCTTTCACAAGCCAAACCCAAGCCGGTTTTCAAAGCCTCCCGCTTGGCGGCCCCGCGGAGCTGTCGCTGTCAGGGAGGACAGGGCGCAGCCACCTGCGCCGGGGAGGTTTGCTTTGGGAGCCGAGCTTGGAATTTGTGAATTTTCTACTCCGAGCACATCCAGACGGGGCGGCCACAGCCCCCTTCTGCACCACCGCGCTCAGGCCCCCGGGGCTCCATCTACCTGGGCCCAGGTGGGGAGCCAAGGGCCTCGGATGACCCGCTCCCTGCCCCAGCGCAGCCGGCGGCGGGGGGGGGGG